>NC_134088.1:121818785-122418785 GCF_000715075.1 Nicotiana tabacum | reverse complement strand
ACGTCCTCTCCGGCTAAAACTTGAATCTCTAGACCTCATGTAAACATCTGCATGCAGAAGCAGCAACTTCCAAATTATACACAGCAAGGTGTATTAACTATAACAGATGAAGAAGAAAAAGGAACTAACAGAACCTCGTCTATCATTACTTTCACTATCCTCATCCTCGGACTCGTAGCTTGGGTCCATTTTTGGATCCGCATGTATTTCTGGAACTTCCTCAAGTCTACGCTGACGCTCATCGGGAGTCTTCAAGAGCTGTAGTTTCTCTACACATTCTCTAAGTGTAATCATTAGTTAAGGAGTATATAAGAGTGACTGATTCAGCCCAAGCGACAAGAAGCAAAGACTAATAGAAGGGGGATGGGAGAATTGCTTCTAAAGGTGCCATCTTCTGTTGTATTGGTGGATCTCTCTATATTTGATCTGGACAAAACAATATTCAAGGTCCAAAATTCAAACAACGCCAAAGTGAGGATAAGTTTATTAAACAACATAAAGTTTATTAACACTATGTTTGGATCATTGTTACCCATCGTTTTATAATGTATTGTATTGTACTGTATTGTATTGTATTGTTTTATGGATACAACGTTTGAATAGATTGTATCGTTTGCGGTTGTTAAATAATATTTTTGTTATTTGGTTTGACTATATCGTTCAGTAGTGTAACTGATAAGTTCACTACAAAACCCGCAATTGTTTTAAATAAAATCTATCAAGAATTACACACAAAAATAATTTAAGAAAACCTCTTTCTACTAATTTATCATTAATTACGTAGCTTGGAAACAAGAGCAAAAACCTGGGGAAAAAAAGGTTAATTAATATTAGCAACACCAAAAAAATATCAAAACGATGAAAAGAGACAAAGAATCGAATGGAGACTTGGATAATAAAAAGAACGGGGCAAACCAACTCTAGAAAAGATGGAAGAAGACAAAGTAGGTGAATAGGTCAGAGATTTGGAGTTAAAATAAAATAAAAATTAAATGATGAATTAGAATTATGGAGTAATAAGTAAGGGCATAATTAGAAAAGAAAATAGGAAACGATCCCACCACACCAAATCGGTTGTTTCATAAAATGGGGCTTTTGGTTGTTCCGAAATAATGGATTTAACAATACGATACAATCAATTTTAAATAAACAATCAAAACAAACATTGTTTTGGGATAACAATATAATACGATACAATAGGTAACAACCAACCAAACAAGCTGTAAACAACATAAAATAACAATTAAAAGGAAGTTTTTTTTTTTAAAAAGGAAACACATGAATTACTGCAAGAGCACAGAACATTCATAACCTAGAGATTGAATCCTAATGCAAACCAAGCATATGCTAAAAAAAGCAATAATTTTGATAAGCAAACTTTATTCATCCTCTGATATAAAGGAAAATTTATTATCAGGCCCAGCACTGCACACAATTTTTGGCCCTAACAGTCCTGCTACAGAGAAAAAAATGAAAACCAATGAATACTTTTATCTTTCAAGCAAAATATTGCATTGCAGTTTGATAATGGCAGGAGGGAAAGGGAAGCGAATAGAAATGACAAATTTTTGGCGAACAAAGGATATTCCTTCTTGCGTCCTTTCTCACTTGCTCGATCACGAAGATGACTGAGACGGAGTATCTCTGACTCCAGCCACTGAACATCAGCAAAAAGAACCAGGCAAGATATATTAGAACAACTTAGGAACCCAATAGAGGATGGCTAGAAGCAGAAAGAATCCATCAGAAGTGCAAAACAAAGAACAAAATCAGTACAGAGCATAACCTGACACAATTCTTTTCACACCAAGAGGAATAGAACATTTTATGCTAAAGACCCTCAAAAAATAGTCAACTTTTAAAAAGTTCATAAAAAGATATTTTGACGCCTAACCATTAACGCTTATATAGGTTGAGACTGGGTAACTGAACTCCATAAGGTTTATGGTAGCCAACAAATGAGTGCATCTCTGAATTCTTATAGAGGTCAATAACCATGGCCGGTATATGTGTTGACGAGACTTCTCCAATCCTCAAAATGCTAAAGGGTAAGTACAAAGATCTAAAACCTACAAATTTCCCTCTTCCACTTACAATATCGCTTTCAATATGCCTTTTCTATTTTCTCTCCTAAATGTCCTAGCACAATAGTAGCATCTGCAATGCTTAATCTGCAAAGTGCTGACTGCCAAAACTACTTTTCTTTAATAAGGTAAAGATGTTATTGATAGATAGGGGCATAAATTCCAGTATACAAGAGGTATACAAAAAATAAAGAATACTACACCAATAGCTATTTGTGTAGATAAAAATGCATCTAAAGGACCAGGCACTGCAGGTCAAATAAACAGTCATCGTCATGTCTGAATAGCTAGTCCAAAAAGGGGCACATAGCTTATACATAGAATTTCCACAAGCTAAATCATGAAGATTGCACATGCACCCAGAGACAGAGGAGACAGCCACATAGAAAGAGACAGAGATCCACTTCATTCCAAGTTTTAAGAATGTAATAGAAGAAATAATCTGCCAAAAAGGAATTTCACTCCAACTGCTGAATTACTTTCTTTCAACCTTACTAATCACTGGCAGATCTCTAAATGACAATCCTATGCACATTGATAGAACTATTCAAAAGAAACTTTTCGGTTTAACTTACATCATTAACTCTTGCTGCATGTATTTCCATGGCCTTGTCAAGAATGTCACGCTGTGAATAAACCAATTTAATCAGCATAACAAGAATAAGTGCAAACCAGAAGTATTTATCGATATCAAGCTGCAGCATACCACTTTTGGTCTATCAATGAGTCCACATCTCATACTCTGGCGCAGACGCTTGCATTCTTCCTAACAAGTCATAAGAGATACATATGAACAGCTTGGACAGAAGACAATACTTTTCTTCCGATAAGTACGATTTCATTAAATGCATCAAGAAGGTGCTAATATGTATGAACAGAAGACAACCAGCTTTAAGATCATTGCTTCTTTTCTAAGGGGTGACAGGTGAATAATACTAAGAATACCATGCACGAGTACAACATGGATGAAGCAATACCGTCAGTTACGCAAAAAAAAAAAAAAATTCTTTTCGGGAGCCTTGTTTTTTTTGGGGGGGGGGGGGGGTGCAAACCGAGACTTTTGTTGGATAACTAATCAAACATGGAGTATTTAATCGTGCTTGTACTCCAAAGCAACCCAAACACCAATGTAGGAGGCAAACTCTGGTTGAATATAACCCCTTCCCTCTTGTTTCCACGTTTTCCTTTCTGCCTGCAAAACCCCTACCCTCGTCTTCAGCGTTTTCCTTTATGCAGCGTCCGGTTTCCAGGGTTCTACTGAGGAATGGAGAAGTAATTGCTCCCAACAAAAGGTCTTTTAAGTGTTTAGATTATATAGGAAAACTAGAAAAAGGCAGGGAAAACAGTGGTTGATTCCAAGTACAGCATTGTCCATACAAAAGCACGAGGAGAAAGGAGATATGGTCGAGGTAAACTTAATCAAGGGTGAACCTCAAACCCTCTAGTACTCCAATAACCCCCTCTCTCTTCAGTCGTCAGTCAACAACGCAAACAGCAGTCGAACATCAATGGTGACCTTCCAAGCATTGCTTTTAAAAAGCTTCACTATATTGTGATAAGAACTTCTGTGACCTTGATTCCATTGCTTTCACTTCTATCTTAGATAAAATTTAGGCTTAATACACAAAAAATTCTTCTAGACTTTGCTCGTTTGCAACTTGAGCACTTAGACTATCCCGGGCTTCTGTTACCCTTGAATTACAATTTTTGATGTCTATTACTACTCTGGACAAAAATTTGGGGGAATGTTCTCCACACATGTAGAATTTCTTACATTGAACAAAGTTCTAATTTTTTTAAACTCACATTTTTGGGAGCACTTCTTTTCCAGCCAAACTATAAAAAGGTTGGCCGATAATCCATTCTTTAGGAGTAGTAACAGTTCTAAATTTTAAGCACATCGCGTTTTACTTCAAATTAACTTAATTCTGTTTAAGCTCGCGCATTTTTCGCAATCCATGTAACAAGCATGACTGGAACTCATTATTTCCCAACATACTATTTTTTCAGTTTAAACTTGCTCATTTTTTGAGAATCTGTTTGGCTGGAACTCTATTTATTTTCTGGCATAACTACAGCTACAAATTTTAAACAAGCTGCATTTATTTTAAATAAAACTATTCTTTCTTTTACAGTTGCGCATTTTTGGAACTCCATTTCTCGTCTAGATTGGTAACAAGTTTGGCTGCAACTCTTATTTTTGGGTTCAATCCAATGTTCTAAACAAAAAGAAGAAACAACTGAAGAGGAAAAAAGAACATATAAAAAGAAAAATACAGTCAAAACAACTAGTAATGGTACATGATCATGTGACAATTAGTTGATGGAACAAATAGCCATGTGGAGGCTTATTTACACTCTGTGCTCATGCACCAACAGAGAACTGAAACCACTCTTCCAGCAACCTAGCACGTTAGGGCGAAAATAGACGCTAGAAATTGTAATTAAGGGGAAAACAAAAACCTCTCACAATTCAGGTGTGGCAAGTTGCAAACTAAGCCAACTTTAGGAATTTTTTTGCAGTAAGCCCAAAATTTACCAAAAAATGTGTTTTTAATTAGTCTATTTGTAATAAAAACCTTGTGATATGGAAACAAGAAAAAACAATTTCGTGACAAATTTCTTTCTTTGTTCTTTTGAATTATTTATCAGGATTTCAATTATTTTGATATATTTTTCTTTCCCACAGCTTTTCTCATCTTCACCAATTTCATAATGCCAAACTAGGTGTTTCAAACTATATTTTCATGATGTAGCACATGAAGCGCATATTCAATCACCTCTGTGAAATCTTGATTTGAGATTGTATCTATTGATAAAATCTCTGTCTTGTTCAGATTTAAGATCTCCAGCACAATATCAGTTGTCCTCTTGCCAAGTTTGTATGGTTCGGCAGCTTTGCTTGTACCTGCAGCCACAACCACATTGTTCAGAAAGAGAAGTTGAGCTTCAAATAATTTGCATGTAATGATAACATAAAAGCAAAAAGAAAAAATAAGGAAAGAAAAAAAGAGGTAAAAGCAAGCAATGTCCTGAAAGCTACATGTAATTACCTACAACTTGCACCAGCCTATAAAGGTCCTGCTTCTGAACGTTACCAGAAATTCGTATTCTCACAAAGGTTCCAATAATTTTATCACGAAATTTGTCATCCTCTTCAAAAAGGTCCTCCACCAACTTCCGTCGTAGGTAAATTAAGCTGATGTTATGCACATCAATAGCCGCATACTCATCAAGATTTGACTGAGGTCCCCTGTTTTCACCTTTCTTACGTTTACGTTTCTTGTCTTTGACTGCCCTTGTAGGAGTTTCAGCATTTGCATCAGCTTCAAATTGATTAAATTCTGTATCAACTACACTACCTTGAACATCATCAGTCTGAGAATCCTCTTTCATAAGAAAATGAGACTCAAGTAGTTTTAACATCTCAAAGTGCCCAACTCGTGGTTTACCAAATAATCTTTCAAGTCTTGAATCACATATAATTTGACTTTTACGACGAGGATCACGCAGTTTGTTTGTTTTGATATATTCGAGCAACAGAGCTTGCACATCAAATTGAGAAAGAACAGAAGTGTCACCACTTTTCATGTGCTTAACAAATTCAAGCAGCTCTTTTGATGCCCACTCAGTGGTGCCAGCTGTGGAGAAGCCTTCGCTAATAGTAACAGCCGTAGTTGTTGCATCCTCTTCATTTCTGACCGGTTTTGAACGCTTTCTTAGCTTTCTTTTTTTAGTTTTACTGGCTTCCAATGTCTCAGTGGAAGCATCTGAACCAGAACCTGCATCATCATTATTGTCAAATTGTGCCTCAGCCAGTTCTTGTTTAGAAGCTGACACATTAGCCCCTTTCCAAGGACTTTTGGCATCAGCTATTTCATCTGAAGATAAAGATAGCTTCGTTTTTAAATCCATTAAGTAGTCCTTGAACAGATACTCAAAGCTACTCTTGTCATCAAAATCTACCGGACCCTGGGCCAGCAAAGAGTAACAAGATCAGAAATGTGCTACAGGTTTAGATAAAAAACCCTACCATTTTAAAGAAGAAGAAATTAGAATCATCAATCAATTACCACTAGAAAAACAGAAACTAGAAACACAGAATTGTCCATGTTGCTAGCAACCATATAAAAGAGAACTTAGATACTAGTCAAACCTCTCTATAAGGGCCTCGTTTGTTCCGATATTTTTTGGTTGTTATAGTGAAGTGTTGTTATAACAACAACAATAATAACATACCCAGTATTACCCCACACCGTGAGGTCTGGGGAGGGTAATGTGTACCTTACCCCTACCTTGTGAGGCTAGAGAGGTTGTTTCCAATAGACCCTCGGCTCAGTGAAGTGTTGTTATAGAGGACATATATTATAACATAACATAAAAATCAATTCCGAGAAAAACTTGGCTTTTATAGTGAATGAGTGTTATATAGATATGTTGTTATAGAGAGGTTATTCTATTTATATATATATTAGATGATATTTAAGATATTTAATTTAATCAAACAACCCAAAATTGGTCTCAATATCTATATCACTATATGCCTACTAAATCACTCATAAACCCAACCCCACTTAAGAGTATTAACTTGCTCTCTCGTTACTATTTTGATATAGCATAAAAGTTTATAACCAAAGTTTCTATGCTCTTAAATGGCTTGGATAATTAGATATGATAGGGCTAACTTTTCCCATGCCCAACTTCCTTACTTTTTAACCAATGTCGCCAATCATTATGTTTCTTTATGCACTTTTTCCAATTACAGCAACTTATATTTAAATTGAACGTTAAACGACGTCAAAAAGATGCACATCCATAGGGTGTGCAACGACCTTGGTTGAGAATAGCTTAAATCCAATCAACAGATCAAGAGGATAGCAAGGTATAGTAGAACTACATACATCATTGTCTTCTTTACCGAGGCCTTCTATTAGCTTGACAGTTCTCATGCAGATCTTGCAAAAACCCTTGCTTCCTCTTACACATAGGATGACATCGTCTTTGATGCACCCCTTGCATAATGAAAATGTACATGTGTAGCACATATAGTAAGCATTCTTCTGACAAATAGTACACTGATGCCAACCTGAAAAAAGTACAAAAAGAGCTGCAATGTAAAAGCAAAAGGCAAGTAGACAAAGAAGCATGTTTCAAAGTTCTAATAAACTATGATAGAAGATAGCAGTTTATTCTTTCACATCCTGAATAGTATAAATAAGAAAGTGCAAGTAGAAGAAGAAACATGTTTGAAAGTTCTAATATACTATGATAGAAGATAGCAGTTTATTCTTCCACATCCTGAATAGTACAAATAAAGTAGTAAAGGTAATATTTTAGTTCTCAAAGATTGAACTTTTTTTCTAATCGAACTTCTCAATCTAATAGTGTGCTAATGAATTTTTTCATACAGTACTATAAAAAGCACAAGCCAATAGAAGTTACCGTCAACTGAAAGAAACGCAGAAGCTATGAACCAGATGGCAGAAGTGAACAATACAACTCTAACAACTTTTCATGTTCCCAAAAGTCATCATCTCTCTACTAGACTCAGTGTAACAATTATTGTTCACTACCCAGCGGAAGAAAAATAGAACCCAATCTATGCTCAAAAATTGACACTGGCCCCACTCTAGTTTAATTAACTTCAGGACAGCTCCATTCCATCTTAAGATATTTACAATCACCTCGTATAAAAATGGAAATATATTTGATTAATGCATCCTAAATGTATCAGTTATCCACACTTCCTCTATATCATATACAGGATTCAGCTGCAACTGCACAATCCTATGTCAAAGAAAAAAATCCACCTTTCTCTTTGTTCATTCCCTTCTATTCTATTGTTAGTTTGACACCAAATACCACCTCTCTTTCTTTGTCATTCCCAATCTTCTGTATTTGTTTTCACATATTTCTAGGTGCGCAGAAGATTCCTAAATGTATAAATGACTGGGATAGCTTGACAGATACTTGTGGTTAAATCACTTTCACAACTCCACAAGGAAAGAAAAAAAATCACTTTCACAACTTGTATATAGTTTTCACACCATCTTGGTATGTTATTAATGAATGAAGTTTGAGTTATAGGCGGAAAAATTGTCCCACAAAGCATTTATTTGTAATTTCCAAATATTGAGTCGTGTTGGCTTAGACGTTCACCTTCTAGAGAAGACTTTGGAAATAAATCGAAGTGTGAAAGACATATCAATGTGTATTTCTATCTTTACAAAACTAATACCAGAGAACTTTGTGGTACATGTTACTCAATAAAGTCAGATGAGTTTAGCAAAGAGGCAAAATAGAGCACTCACCACAATTCCAGCGACCCTTGGCACGGAAAAATTCCTCGTCCCTATCAATACATGAAGGATGATATGCTTTGGTACAACCCCTAGAAAGTAAAGAGCACCAAAGAGGCACCACGTGAGCAAATTCCATGAATTGTGAACAAAGCAAAATCATATTTTTAACATACATATGTTTCTAAAACAAACAAACTTTACCTACGGTCACATAGCACCAAAGCCCCTCCATCAAAGCAAATGAAGCAAACATCCTCTCCAATAGCTTTCTTACTTGAAGTTCTTCCTCCAGACTTGGACTTCCCAGTACTCTTAGTAATTTTTCTCTTCCTCTTTCCTCCAAAAGCTTTCCCTGACTCTGTCATGTCAGTTTCAGTCTCTATTTCAGTAGTAGTTGCATTAGCAGCCTCGTCCTCAGCACCCGTCTCTTCATCCTCCTCTTCGTCTAGAGAAACATGTTCCACTTCTTCATGCTTCATTTCATGCGTTTCCACATCTTTCTCTGACTCTATTCTAGCTTCAACAGCTGTAATATCTACCCCTGATGCCATTTCATCATCTCCCTTGTTTCGAGTCACAACTTTCTCCCCATTAGCAGCACCCGTCCCTTCATCCTCCTCTAGAGGAACAGGTTCCCCTTCTTCATGCTTCATTGTATCCATTTCCACATCTTTCTCCGACTCTATCCTAGCTTCAACAGCTGAAGTATCTACCTGTGTAACCATTTCATTATTTCCTTCTTTTCGAGTCACAACCACTTTCTCCCCAGTAGCAGCCTCGCCCTCAGCACCAGTCCCTTCGTCATGCTTCGTTGTACCCATTTCCACATCTTTCTCCAACTCTATTCCAGCTTCAGCAGCTGAAATATCTATCCCTGATGCCATTTTATCATTTTCCTCATTTTGAGTCACAACCACTTTCTCCTCATTAGCAGTTTTCTCATCATCAGCATCCATTGTTTCATCTTCTTTTTCTAGAGTGACCCCCCCTAAATCATCTAACACAATAGGAGGAATTTCCACTTCCTCGCTCTTTATTGCCTCCATTTCTCCATCTTTCCCTAACCCTAGACTACTACTAGCTTCAACAGTTAAAACATTTGCCTCTGTCACTATTTCACCATTCTCCATATTATCATTTCTAGTCACATTTTTTGTTGCACCATTCTCCATATTATCATTTCTAGTCACAATTTTTGTTTCACCATTCTCCGCGTCCTCCAACTTTTTTCTGTCTTCAACAATTGAAATATTTGCCTCCCCCATTGTTTCATCATTCTCATTCTCATTTTCATTTCTCGTCATAACCACTGTCTCATCAACAGTACCAGCTGGCAAACAACTGCTAGCTTCCTCCTTCGTCACATTCACTGCCTCTGCCACCTCATCTTTCACCAACGCCGTTACATTTTCCTCTCCCACTACTTTGTTCTCCTCATTTTCCGTCCCTGTAACCATTGGTTCTTTCATAGGCGGGCTCGCCTCAGCCACTACTTCTCCTTCTACCATTGCTTCATCATTCTCCCCATTTTCAGCTACTCCAACGTTAGCATCACCACCGCCACTGTGCTGACAACTGTCTCCGGCAACCTCTGATTCTACCACCGGTGGGCCCACCTCCGACTCCGGAACCGGCAAAATCGTATTACTCTCAACTACCGGTGTCGGTGACGTGGCACTCGATTCAATAACAGGTTCGGGTTTTAGCTCGTCGGTCATGATTGGGTTATTCACATTGGAAATTGATTCTTCATCTTCCGCCATGAAAGGGGATTACAACCAAACCCTAACCCTAGGTTTTTTTCTTCTTTCTTTTTTCTTGTCTGTGATTAAATAGAGAAAAAAGTATTATAAACTGCTGCTGATGCGAGTACTACATATATGTTTATGAATGTATAAAATAAAATCGGTTAAATTGTATTGAGAAAAAGTGAATTTGGATTTGTCTTTTTATCGGCGTTATATGAAGAACTGTTTTCTTGACCCGGGGGGGGGGGGAGAGGCTATGGAGTTTGGGCTAAAGGACTAAACAAGAAAATGTATATGGACTAGACTTTGTACAGATGAAGAAGCACAGTTGAAGGCCCAACTTGGACTATTTCTTAAATGTGATCTTTACACAAAGAGTCTGTTGAATTGAGTATTTACTTTTGAAATTTTTACATTCCTATACACTATTTGAAATTTTATTACTCTTCCTACTTAAGTTTTAATTTAATTACATACTATATACAAATTTACCAATTATATACACTTTAGAAATTAAATGAGTATCTCTTTATATTGTGAATCAATTATTTCTCATCTTTATTCTCTCTCCCTCTTATATACAAACTTACCAATTATTTTAATTTAGTTCTGCAAAAAGGGACCCGTGTTTAAACTTTTGGGTTGTTGCCTTGATGGAACTGGGTTTCACCAATTGTTTTGGTGAAGATTAGACTTGACTTTGGCTCAATGTCAGATTGAAACTCGAAGAAGAAAAAGAAAAAGAAGACATGACATACGTTATACTTACGAAATTGTAGTAGACGTGTAGTAAAATTGTAGAAAAATTATATTATGTTGTTTATATATATATTTTTATTTAAATATTATATGAAAGTTTAACAATATTGCATAAAAATTGTATTTAAGTTGTATGATATTGTAGTTGTATATAACTGGGTAGAAATAATGTCTGAAAGTTGTAGATAAGTTGTACATAAGTTGTAGATAAGTTGTATAATATATAATTAGTTGTATAAAATTTATTTTTACTATGTATAAATCAGATAAAAAATATACAAAAGACATATTGTATAAAAATTGTATTTAAGTTGTATTATATTGTAGTTGTATATAACTGGGTAAAAATAATGTATGAAAGTTGTAGATAAGTTGTACATAAGTTGTATAATATATAATTAGTTATATAAATTTTATTTTTACTATGTATAAATCATATATAATTAAATACAAAAGACATATTGTATAAAAATTATATTTAAGTGGTATGATATTGTAATTGTGTATAACTGAGTAGAAAATGGCACCTAGCTCCGGTTAGTTAATATAGGTTTGACCTTGATTCTATCATATACTGTATCTTTGTACAATTTTAAGTACCTTTTCCACTTTTGATGTTAAAAGTCGAAAAATACCTCATTTTGAACTTGTATGCATATAAACCTTCTTCCTTTTTTGGATAGTTACTATCCCAAAAAAACCTTTTTCATTCTTTTGTAAAGATGTTACTATATCTACTTTGACAGAGTATCTTTTGATTCCCAGTTACAAAAATATAGATTGACTTAGTGTTTTGTAATTTGATTGAAAAGTAGCCATAATTATATTTTCGTAATTGAGTACTTTTTTGTCATCTAGCAAAGTAGTTGACGAAGATGCAAAGACTTTCTTAAACATATAATTATCCATTATGAAAGAGCAACTTTTGGGTGCAACTTCTTAATTAAATATAACATAGTCAAAAAATACCAGATTTTTGACATTTATGGTTGATTTGGATTAATTTTCATATAACTCTAAATATAATATATTATTTCTTTCGAGATGATATACACGAGACAAAATATCTGGAGCCCATTTAACAACAAGACAAGGCCTTGACCAAAAATCCTTGCTAGTGGGCTCAAGGAGAAATTAGTTACTAAAGTCCAATTTGCTTTTTGACTTCATTTCTAGCCAAACACTCTTTATATCCTGTTTCGAAAGTCACATAGTAATTGAATTTGAAAATAATTATTCTCTTTAATTATAATGTAGTATAACTTTTCCATTTTTTTCTTTTTCCATTATATTAGTTATTATTCTCTTTACAATATGTATTTTCTATTTTTAATATTCTCATTTTTTAACGAGGAAAAGACCAAAACAATACATCATCTTTGGCCGTAGAATAAAAGTCATACATATTCTTTCACGTGGATCACTAATAATACATTTACTTTAACAAAGTGGTGCACTTTTAGTCATAACACCGAAAAAAAACCAAAAAACATACATTATCTTTGGCTTAGACTCAAAGTCATACATATTCTTCTACATGGAGCACTAATAGTCCATTTACTTTAACAAAGTAGTACACTTTTAGTCATAACACTAAACACATTTTATTTTTTAACAGAAATCTAATATCTGACAAAATATATGTTCACTTTATTTTTTTGTTTACCGAAAGAAATAAAGATGACAGATTTATCTAGATAGCAAATAGTAAATATACATAAATTTTATTAACTATTTATCTATTTACTATACGTAAAATGTACATTTTACTAAGAAATATTAAACACCGTTAATTTTTATTTCCAATGATTTTTATCTAGATAACCTCAAATGTTATCTAGATTTTTTTATTATATATACATAAAATAAAAATAAATATTATGTTTACTATACGCTGACTCACATAAAATAAAAAAATATAATAAATATATATTACGTATATTTATTTTAGTAATAAAATTTATTTTACTCTCAGCAATGATTTTACGTATATTTATTTTATGCCAACGTATAGTAAATATTATGTATATAATAAAAAATCTAGATAACATTTGAGGTTATCTAGATTAGGAATCATTGCAAATAAAAATTAACGGTGTTTAACATTTCTTAATAAAATATATATTTTAAGTATAGTAAATAGTTAAATAGTAAATAAATTCTATGTATATTTGTAATTTGTTATCTAGATAAATCTGTCATCTTTATTTCTTTCGGTAAACAAGAAAATAAAGGGAACAGATATTTTGTCAAATCTTAAATTTCTGTTAAAAATTAAAATGTGTTTAGTGTTATGACTAAAAGTGCACCACTTTGTTAAAGTAAACGGACTATTAGTGCTCCATGTGGAAGAATATGTATGACTTTGAATCTAAAGCTAAAGATAATTTATGTTTTTGGGCTTTTTTCAGTGTTATGACTAAAAGTGCACTAATTTGTTAAAGTAAACATACTATTAATGCTCAATGTGAAATAATATGTATGACTTTCATTATAAAGTCAAAAATAATGTATTGTTTTGGTCTTTTCCTCTTTTTTAACCTTTCAACATGATGCCTATAGTGCGCTTCCATATAACTTTATAACTTCTCACATTTTGCTTCTTCTTTTTCTATTTATTATTATTTTTCTTAGTTGTTAAACACAATTTCATATTTTACTAGCTTTGATTTTTATTCATTAGTATAAAATAAATATTACTAAAAAATATCTCAAACTCATATTTTAAGGTATTATTTAAAAAGTGCAGCAAATCTTAAATTTCATATTTTACTCATATGAGTTGGTAAAAAAATTAAATTCATAATTGAAACATTTATCAGTTATTTTCAATTAAGATATTATTTATTTGAAAGGTAGTCAAGATGCCAATTTCTTTTTCCTGATATTAGTTACCAATTTATAATTTTTTATTTTTTTATTTTTTTAAATATAGTTTTAATATCTTGATTATAAATAATATTTAACATTTTTTATACGTACACGTATTTATAACACATTAATAAGTTAGTAAAAAATTAAAATTGTCATCGCAATTTTGATTAATCTATTCAAGTAATAATATTATTTATTTGAAAAAATATTATTTATCGTTTATAATTATATAATATTTCAATAGGTTCATCTGAAAAAAATACTTATTTAACTATGGAATTACACTTGTCCAATCAAACATGACAGTGAGAATTATATTATGGTAAATAAACAGGTCAGTTTAATTACAATACTATGTAATTACCAGGGTGTGTAATTACTACCCTAGTAATTATACAGCCTGATATAATTATACAGCCTGATAATTACACATGGCTTTCCTGATATACCCTTATTGTAAATTTTGGGTGGCCTATTCGCTTTTTGGACCGTTGTTTAAAGTTTAGCCCTCGACTAAAATGTAATTGAAATATAATAACTTTTAAATTTGAATAAACAAACTTATGCGTAAAATATAGAAAAACTCAAGTACAATGTGTCATAATTCCATACACCAAGGCTTATAAGTAAATCACACTATTTATACTGTAAATGCACTATTTTTATGAATAGTTACTTGTCGCTGCAGGTCAATTTAATATGGTACTGTAAAAAAATGTATACAAAGTCAATGCACATAAGTTAAACTTGTTCATGAAACATCCATATTAAGCAGTAATAACAAGTACGCTTTATTCTAACCCTGCTACCGCTCAATATTGGAGGTAGTCCTGTTAAAAAATTCAGTCACTTGATAATTGAGATTCTTCGCTTGTTTTAAGTTTTAACCACCCATTAACCAAGAGTGATTTTTCAATAGAAAAATGCAGCTTTGCAGTAGTGGACAAAGTTCGTTTTTCAATTCTCCTATGTACCTTTCAACAGTATTTAATTTATTACCACTCTCTATTACTGCCTGGTTATCCCACATAGAACGTCACAAAGAGCAAGAAAAGAAAACTACAAAAACAGAATAAATCTTCAGTTTACATTGTACAATTGCTGAATCCCTCGTCTCAAACTCGTTTTTATTAGTTTTTGTAGCTTCTTGTTCATAAACTGAGAATTCCACAATATTCGGGATTAATATAGGCGCTCCCAAAGCTGACTCACTATTGCTCATTCACAAAATATAGTTGAATTATAATTCTAATAGAAAGAAGCTTCTCTTCTAATGTTCGATTCAGCAACCATAGAGGTAACTGCTACTCTGCTAGTGTGGTGTAAGAATAGTTACACTCATGTCTCATGTGTACTGTTCTAATACCATAGCCATCTATAAAGCAGATTCGAGTTATGTAGGCTCAGATGTCTTCCTATAAAGCAAAGTTACCAATGACCAAGAATATAATAGAAACAAGATGGGAATTTTTGAAAGAAAAAATGTGGTATACCAGACTCAAACATTAGTCTCAACTGATCCACATTTGTAATTTATCAAAGATCCCAATGAGAACTTGTAACCTCTGCAGTGTATTAAGATCCGCCAAAACAAGAGTAAAACCCATTCAACAAGAGAAAGGGGAGTGGGGTTTCAAAGATTTAACCCGCTCTAAAATTTTAAATTATTACACAAGGCAAAGGAAAAACGGTAATTGTCTCCCCAAATGAATCCTCAAACGTAACTCCAAAAAGATTTTCATCACCATCTAATTCTAAAAGGATGTTTAGAGGCTGACTTAGGCACCACCGGATCCGTATTTCTTTCCAAAAACAATGACCTGAAGCTTGTCGTATCCGGCCAACACACCAGCACCAGCAACAGCACGAAGGATGTTTGCACCAGCACCCTTGAACAGGGATTTGGGACCCTCGTTCTTAACAATCTGGGAGAATGCATCGAACGAACTCTTGTACTTAACGGCCTCACCAGACGTCATCATCATTCTTCTTCTGACTGTATCAATTGGGTAGGAAGCAAGACCAGCACCATTGGTGATGAGCCAACCAAGACCAAAGCTAGCAAAGAAACTATCCTGTATACATAGAGTCCATGGGTCAGTCACTCCACAATTTTCATACTAAAAAGTCTATCTATCCATGTAATGTAATAACTAAGCCTCAAAATCCCAAGTATTTATCCACCCTTAAAGCAAACAACTCGAGCAACATGAAAATATCAGCTGAAATTAAAGATCTTCACCCAAATATAGTGAGTTCTTATCACTACCCAAATAAGTTCTCAACATCCACTTTAACACGAAAACATTTATATAGCCAAAAAATGATACACCCAACTAACATTATGGCAAGGAAGGCAAAAAACTTAGAATAGCAGAAAGGTTGAACTAGCAGTGCAAACACACCAACAGATTAAAACACTAACCTGCAGGTTTCCAGTCAAGAGAACAGGCTTCAAAGAGTCGTACATTCCAAAGTACAAACCACGGTAAACAATGATACCAACACATGAAATGTTGAATCCACGGTAGAGACCAGCAATTCCATCAGATTTGAGTGTCTTCCTGTAGACATCAACCAAACCGTTGAACTGCCTCTCACCTCCCTTCTTTGAGGCCTTGGCATCATTAGCAAGACGGGTACGAGCATAGTCCAAGGAGTAGACAAAGAGCAATGAAGAAGCACCAGCAGCACCACCAGATGCAAGGTTGCCGGCAAACCACTTCCAGTAGCCATCACGGTCCTTCTTGAAATTGAAGAGTCTCTTGAAGTAGTCCTTAAATGCAAAGTTCAAGGCCTGTGGAACACATAGTATCAGTCAGTCAATGCTTGACTTAAACAAACAGAACAGCCAAGGTGTGTGCATCTCATAAATTTCACTCATCAAAATGAAGAGAGATAGATGGTAAACCTGAGTGGGGAAATAACGGATAACATTAGCAGTGTTTCCTCTCCATAAAGACCCAAACCCTTCTTCCTTGATTGTCCTCCCAAAACAATCGCCAATTCCCTTGTATGGTTCTGAGAGCCTACCAGCCTTGAGCATCTCATCTTGATTTTGGATCAAAAGTTTAACACGTTCAATGGGGGCAGCAGCGGTCTTTGACACAGCAGCAGAAACTCCACCCATGAGGAAGTCAGTGGCAAAAGCTGCAAGTCCTTTCTCTTGAGGAGCCTGCACAAACACTGGTGAAGCATTTGAGGTGATCAATGATAGATCCTGAGTGGCTTGGCATGTTTGTAGTCCAGCATTGGAGTAGTTGCCATAAGCAAAACGCCTTTGGTAAACAGCAGGCTGCACGCCCCCATGGCGAGCATGGACATCTTGGGACAGACTTGAGCTCAGGTGTAGCTGGTTAGCTGCTTTCTGGAAGACAGTTGGGTGCTGGTTCATATCTGCCATTGCAATGTTTAACGAAGTCCTGCACAGTTAGAACATTGGAATCAGATCTCTACATTTAAGCTCTCCACAGACAAGCCGTCCACGAATTCAGCAAAGTACACAAAATTGCTGTCATAACAACTAAAAGAAAACATCTTACTTCTCATCATTCAACTGCATGTTCACAACATTATAGAAAAACCAGTCACAACATATACCAACTCAAACATGAACCATTATCAAATCAATTAGACATGGTATTCGCACATTTACCAGTTGTCTTGAAATGGCAATTCCTTTGCTGCTTTAGAAATGTAACTGCCAGTTTTCTTATATCTACATAGTAATAAGCTACGTAAAACTACAATAACTTACACTTTTAAGCTAAAATCGCATGATAAATCTCCTTGAAGTCAAATCACTAAATAGTTTAGGCCAGAAAATGTGCATTCAAAGCTCAAAATTCACCAACTTTACACAAAAACATAATGACACAATCAGCACAGCTTCAAACAATAAACAAAAAGCTCTATCTGGAAACTGCAATAAAAAAAAGGGGCACTAAGTGCCGAGATCAAGCATCACACTGATCCACCCTATATAAAAGGATAATGTAAGACCCATATGAGATATAATCTAGTCTAAAATAGAATTATAAACCTTGACTTCCCAATCCTAGAAAACAAAATCACAAAACAATGAGTGCATCGCTAGTAGTCTAGTACAGAATCAATTCCAATTTCATATCCAATTTAGTTTTACAAAAAGAATTGTTATAGCAGTACCAACTCCAAAACAATTCTCAGTATCTGTGGCACGAAATACTTACTGTACTCATATCATGCCCTGACAAATAGATTCCTATACTCATACATTCAACATAATAATAAAATAAACAAACCCACATAAACTTAAGCATTTAAATAGTATTAAAGTACCAAGTAGCAATTTTACATACACTAATATTAAAATTTGACCGTGGAGCAGCAAAATGAAACAATCTAAGATGAACAGATCAAAACTATAAATCGCTGACCAGATCTGCAGATTCAACAATCAAAAAAGCACTGCAAACATAAATCGGATCAGCAAAAAAACAGATCCGTTAAAATAACCCACATTTCTAACAAAAACAATAGCAGATCTCCATAACACCTTTATATCTACTGCGCAACAAGCCTCGTTAACGTTAAAAATCAGAAATCCGCTATACTTCACAGATCTAAGTAGCGAAAACTGTAAAAAAAAAAAAAAAACAATAAAATGAACATATATACATAGACTACTATGAAATGAGGCTCATTAAAGTTACAAATCCAAAAAATATCGTTATATTTAACAGATCTCAGCGGATAAGAGTGAAAAAAACAACTAAAATTAAAACGATGAAATCGCCATATTCAGTAAAGTTACAAAACCGAAAATTCTCAACATTTTACAGATCTATGCAGAGAAAAGCGTAAAAACAATGAAATGAATATACAAACATACATAAATATGCAAAACGGAGATCAGAAATATGAGAATTGTTAAAACGATCTATATGCAAATAGCATTACACAGTTAGAGAGAGAAAGGTACCTGCGTTCGACTCGCCTCGAGAGTAGTGATGGAGAGGAGAGGAGAACGAGGAGTAGATGGTGATGAGAGAGAAAATATGAACGAGGGGTAAAAGGAGTGCTAAACGGCGAATACAACACTGGTATATATAAGGTGGCTGGCTCTGTGACCTATTTTCTGGGAATATTTTTAGAGGATTTTTTACTTTTTATCCCCACTTCGCGCGGGCCCATATGATTCCATTTTACGGCTGTGTACGTAGTAAGGGTGTTTAACGGGCCGGTTTGAACGGGCCAGATACAAAAAAATTAGCCCGTTCATTTAGGGCTGTTAGCAGGCTGCGTTAGTGGGCTGCACTTTTTTGAAGTTTTTTTTTTGTTTGTCCGGGTTCGGGCTTTTAGCGGGCCGTGGATTTTTATTTTATTTTTTAAAGTACGTTTTATTTTTCTTATTCAATATTATTGATATTAAGTGTTTGCAAACTTTTAAGGCTTAGAATTAAACTTTGAAGTTTAAAACTTTACAACATCTTCAATGACATCCCAAGTTCTAGATGTTAACAAATGGCTAGGATCGGTACAATGAGAATTAACAACTTTAGTTATTGGCATTTTATATTTATAATAATATTTTAAGAATAAATAAGTATAATTCCACCTAGTAACTATTTCTTCACGCATGAGTCTTGGTTTTAGTCCATAGTGTAGATATTTTTCTTTAAATGCATTTAATCTAGCACTTCTATTATTTCCTTGAATTACACCAACAACTCTTCTAACTAAAGTGATATCATCTCTAAATAATTCAAGGCCACTCTTCACAATCAAATTATAAATATGACATGCACATCTAACATGAAATATTTCAGGAAGTGGTGGGTGTAGATGCAATTTTAATATTGTAATAGCAACATTATTGTTAGAAACATTATCAAATGACACACACAAAATCTTTTCTACAAGATTATAAAGTATAGCAACTTCATGGATAGTATTACTTATAAATGCACCAGTATGGCTTTGATCTTCATCGTATTTAAAAGCAATAATACGTTTTTGCATACAAAAATTACCATCTATCCAATGACATGTAACAGTCAAATAATCATTACCATTTACAACACGACCAATATCAGAAGTAAGAGAAATTCTACAAGAAAGACTGGCGAACAAATAATGTATATATATCTGATATTGTCTGAAAAGCTTAAAGATATCAGCTCTACAAGTACTTCTAGGAATACCTTTAAACAAATGGTTATAAATTCTTTGAATATAATAACAAGATATGGTGAAGCAACAAAACTAAAAGGTAAACAACCTAAAATAATCATTTTAGCTAATTCTTCCTGATCTTTCTTAATATCGTATTTACCCATTAACCCTAAAGTACCCGGGTTAAGTTTTTGTTGCCCATCTTCCTCATCTACTCCCCAAGCAAGAGGGTGGTTGTCTACCATGTGCCTACGAAGTTGACCCGTCCCCCCTCCCTTACCAGTCTCATGTTTATAAATATCCTTACAAATTCTACATCTTACATAATTTTTATCTTCTTCTAGTCTGTCAAAAAAATTCCAACACTTACTTCTTAATCTTCGATTCTTCTTAATAGGGAGGGGAGGCCTACTTGTATTACCACGACTTCCACCCCTAATATTTTGAGTTTGACTAGCATTACCAGGTGTAGCTGGTGGTGTTTCAAGATTATCAGGTGATGGAAATGGAATATCATCTAAATTATCATCTAAACCATAATTTTCTTGAAGTCCCTCATAATCTACATTTAAATTTTCACGTGAACTTTTAGAAATATGTGTAAAGCTACTAGAAGAACAAGCACCACCTCTTAATCTTTTGAAAGTTTTCTTACTACCACCTCTACTAGTGCACGCTTTTTTGGCTACTCTAAATATATCCATTATGTAAATTAAATTAATAATTATAAATAATAAAATAAATGTACACCAAAGAAGAGAAAGATATAGAACGAGTGTACCAGGATTCCGGATGCCGCACTAAATTTGATATCAAAAACCAAACTTCAATTGATAGATCGATACTTGATAGTTGATACTTGATACCACACTTCACTTGAATACTTGATATTTTATAATAATAATTTTGTAATGGCTAAACTAAACATTTGATGAAACTTGAAATAATAAGTAATTGAAAATTTAAGAACAATAATCAATAATATTAAGAGAGAATTAGAGTAGTAAGAGAGTGAATTGTGATGAAAAATGAAGAAGAAGTGGGGCTATTTATAGTTTTTAAAAGGTTAAAATTATAATTTATCAAAAACTAGGGGGTGGGGGCTATTTTCTTAAGAGGGTAGGCCGAAATAGCCATTTTTGCAAAAAAAAAAAAAAAAAAAAAGGCCGTTGGCCAACGGTCATATTTGAATTTGACCCTTGGCAACGGTAAAAAAAAAAAATATTTATTTTTAAAAAACGTTAAAAATCGGGCTGAACCGTGTTGTAAACGGGTCATCCCGGCCCGATTAACAGGTATAGTACATAGTAGCCAATTCAAATCACGTTAGTATTATAACACTATGAGGTTTTTTTTTCTTTTTCTTTAGACATTTCACGTTTGAAATTCATTTGTTCGACTACGTTTAATATTTGTATTTACCCTAAAAATCGGATAACAATTGAATTTATATACGGTTTTAAGGATACGTGATATAACTTGATACAAATTAAGTAAATATATTAGAATTTAAATTAACGATAAAAGAATAAATGCAAACCACACAAATTGAATAGTCTTACGCCAAACTCTTTACCAAATCGAACAACTTTGGCCCTCGAGTTCGATCACCCTTGAACCAAGAGATGTCTCAACTGATGTATGAACAGAATAAAAAGATGATAAAAGCTAGAAAATGACAGTATATTGCTTTATGTTGTGTAATGTGTTATGTGTTACATATGGTCAGACCCCCTTTATATAGTAGAGAGTTTTACTCTTGATACAATTTTATACAAGGTAAAAAATCTCATGATTTTCTAATCAATCGGCCTATCCTTAATACGTGCCGAGATTTTCGCCGTGATCTACAACTGATAAAGGATATTTCGTCCTTCTGTTATTCGGCTCGCCAAATTTTCCTCAATCTCGTCTAATCTCGATTTTGTTCTATGACATGGTCTCGAGCTTAACGATATAACTTCGCACCTCGGTTCGATATAATTCAAGGTCGAACTTTAACCTACCATATTTCAGTCTCGATTAGTCACATAAGAGGTGAACCCGATTTTGATCGTATACAATTTGTAAAATGAAATTCACTAATTATATGTTTGAATTTGAATTCGCATTTGATTATTAAAAAGGTGTATCTAGATTTAAACACCAAATATTCAAGACTATTTGTGTATTAGCATCTCAATCTTAGAGAAAAATATTAAATTACCCGATGTTATACAAATGTTTTTTTTGATAAATTACATTCTAAAAGCTAGTGATAGTTGGTAGCAATGATTATCGCCATGATTGTTGTAGGATGGTGGTCAATGGCGATTGTGGTTGGTGGAGGAGAAAAACGATGGTGGCTGTGTAACGATGGCAAGTAGTGTGGTTGTCTATTGATAGTGAAAGGAGAAGAACGTACGATGATGACTGATGATGGTAGCTAGTGAAGTGGTCGCAAAGGCGGGGCCGGATTTAAAACTTGTGGATTCAAGATTCTAGTTCTTTTAAGTTACTCGATTCTAACTTAATAATTTGCGCATATTCAATGAATTTCTTAAGACTTATATAAGGTTTGGATCAAAGCTACTGGGTTTGGCTGAACCCGCAGCCGAAGGGCTGACTATGCTCCTGAGTGGCCGTGTGGTGAAAATTGGTTGTAGAGCTGATTTATGATGATGACTAGTGATAAAAGTGTTAGCGACAATGGTTAGGTGATGAAGTTAAGTATGGAGATTACACACAAGGCGAGAATATTATGAGCAATGATGCATGTGTTGTTGTCTGGAGGGTCTGTGCCTCATGGAATGGTGATATTGTCAATCGCACATGTCATCTATTGAATATGAATTGAGTGGTATCTATTGCTCTTATCTACATGCAACACTAGTTCGATAGTTGGTGGGTTCAGTCAGTTTGGCCTTTAGTCGAAAGTTTCATTTTAATTGGCATGTGCTTGTGCCTTCTAGCATTTATTCGCATGTTGCGGATGATATTATTGGGATTTCATTCCGTCGCTTGATTATCAAAAGTTAGCTCTATATACGGGTGAAACCGAGCTCATGAGCCTCCGACCAGATAAGCCAAAGCTCGAGGCATGGCAATAATGGACCAAAATCGAGCCAAAGTCCCACCGAACTTGAACCCCGGGGCATGACGCCTGCCTTCGAGAATATCGAGGCCACGATCCCGAAATCGGTCCTACCCTCAAGCGACTTTGAAGAACATTATCAGACAATCCAGCGTAGCTAACAGAAGGCCGAAATATCTGGGACCGGCCGAATATTACGGCAGGAATCTCGACGTGTATCGATAAGGAGCCGGCAATTAGTGAATCGGAAGATTTTTTACCTTTTATAGAGTTGTGTCACGTCATTTGTCGTTGACTAAGTACAAGTGCGACACTTGACAACTCGCTCATGATTTTGCACAAGGTACTCACATTCTTGCTATGCCATGTCAGTCTTACTACATTCAAGATCGCTAAGGAAATGTTAGAATACGGGAGAATTGCCAAATGAAGCTTTTGTATTAGAGAAAACTTGATTGTTTTTTTGCTTGATGAGTTACAGATGAATTTTCCCTATTTATAC
Source organism: Nicotiana tabacum (assembly GCF_000715075.1). NCBI lineage: Eukaryota > Viridiplantae > Streptophyta > Magnoliopsida > Solanales > Solanaceae > Nicotiana > Nicotiana tabacum. The sequence goes on along the minus strand of NC_134088.1, from coordinate 122,395,287 downwards.
TAAGCACCTAGGGGCTAGTGTATAAATAATAATTGTTCCACAAGTCCTTCTATATTTACAAATAAGTATACCCTCTAGAATTTTCTACATGACTAGAACATTCCAAGGCTTTCCAAAAGAGTCTTCCTACCAAATCCATAAATATCTAGAGCTTTTCCAGGAAATTCTCCATAGTTCTAGAATACTCCACCATGAGCTAGTCCCTAATGCATCTAACTATTCCATATGGCAAAAATATATGCCAAGTGGCACCTACGTGGCATGATGATGTGTCAGGCCATGACCCTCCCCCCATCTAATTTTGTGTCGCCCTCGGCACAAAGCATCGACACGTACGCGTGCACCTCGCCTTGTCATGTGTACTTAGTTAACGACTAAGGATGTTACAGTTGTACCTAAAATAAGACTCCCCTACTATATAAATGGGGTCTAATAATTCATTTGATACATTGTAATACGCACTCAAAAGTAATACATTATTATTTTCTCTTTCTTTAAGCTCTTGTTCTTCTATTTATCAACACCGGTCGTGGTGAGCCTGGCTAGAGGGCAGTTATTCTATCAAAGCTGAAATTATCCGATTCGTGTGGTTTGAACTTATCTTATCTTTATTTACTCAACAACAACTTAATTTATCGCTTTGTGTCAAGTTAATCCGCGTATCATTAAAATCACTTACAAATTTAATTGTTATCCGATTTTAAGGGTAAACAGCTTGACGCCCACCATGGGGTGAAGGATAATAACGGTAATTTGATACAAATTCCCGTAACACACCCTATTTTATACTTATTTTTTTGAATTGTCTTTAATTCCATGTTAAAATAGAAGTCAAACCCACAGTATGCCCCTCTAAACACGGATACAGAGTCCAACACCCGGTAACGAGGTGCCCCCAATCGATCTCGGCAGAGTCCTGTGGCGGGTCCCACCGACACCAGTTCGTATGTGGCCATTAACATAAATTTGCCTACCGATCCCGAGAACATTGGGATCAACTTGCGAGTGATCTTCGAAATGTTACAGGTTCAACATGAGGCGATAGCCCAGTTGCAGAACCAAAGTCGAGCGTCGAGCAGGGTTGAGCCTGAGCCATCCCGTGAGTTAGTGTTATTCAGCTTGTAGTGGATTGTTTTTTGGGTTATTTTATGTCTTTTTGGGATGTCTATTTTGCTATTGTTTAATGGAGTTTTGGGAGGAGAAATGGTGTGGATAAATACCACATAATGGAAAAATGGTGGATTAGTCATTCTTTGTAACATTTTCGGGGTGTTTGACACAACTATAGTTGTCGTTTTGGGAATGAAGTGATTGGGGTGTGTTGGGCTGTTGTAAGTTAAATGTAACATGGATTTCGACTTGAATCCACTGTATGAGGTAACTATATTGTGTTCTTATATGTGCTTAAGGTTATATTGATGTTGATTAAGTTAAATGGATGGGCTAGACATGAACTAGTGAATAAAGTTGCTAATTGAGGATAGTTGGAGTTATGGATTGTTTTCTTTGTTATAAATATATGGTATAAGGCTGGAATCATAGATAAATGACTTCATTATCATGTTAATGATACTGTTAAGTTAAATTAAGAAGTCTATAAGGAGTGATATGGGGTATACATGTTTCAATCGAAGCTTGCCGCTCGTCGTGAAGTAGTTGTGACTTGTTGTTGTTATATGGTATCTTGTTATTGATAATTATGTATTACTGGATTTCTCTGGTCATTGTTGTTAGTATATGGTATTGGAGGAGGCTCTTATTACAGGGGAGATGCTGCCCAAATTTACATAAATGAGCTACTAGTTTAAGTTGTGGACTTAGCCTGTACTCAACACTGATTTCGAATCTCTTTATGCTATAGTAGATTGAGTTAAGTTGTTTGAACAATTGCTTGGAAGGTATTAAGGACTCAATGGAGTTAAGGTATGTTAAGGCTATCCCTTCTTTCCTTTTGGCATGATCCATACAGAACGAGCAAACGCGTAACTTTCATAAATGCCTTTATTCATAGAAGCACTATGAATGCCTATGTTGTTGATTCCCCATATGTCTTTTTATTATATCTTCTATTCATGGGTCTCAAAAAATACATAAGTTGATAAAGTTTATCCGAGAGATCTTATTGACTTACTTCGTTATACATTGCATTCATTTATACATGTACATTGACTCATGACCAGATGGCGTTATATACACATATCTTATATGTATATGGGGAAACATTATGGCGTTATATACACACCTCTACCTGATAAGTTGGTATACATTGATGATTTCACACACCGAGGCCGAGATGATATGATGGGCTGCCCTCAGAGGCTTGATGATGTTATGTACGCATATTCCTATGCATGATATGCCATTTATACGGATATGCATGACATTATAAAAGTTTCATGATTCATAAAGTTATTCAGACTCACATGTTGTGTCCTTTACTCCATGTTTCTTTTATGTCTTTTACATACTACTTTATACGCCTTACATACTCGGTACATTATTCGTACTGACGCCCCTATTGCTTGGGGTGTGCATTTTATGCCCGCACGTATAGGTAGACAGGTTGACGATCCCCCTTCTTAGGATCCTTGCTCAACGAGAGTTAGTGTGCTCCATATGATATGTATCTACTATTGGGTTTTGGTACGATACTTTTGTATACATATATGGGTATGACGGGGTCTAGTCCCGACCTTTATACAGTTGTGCACTCTATTAGAGGTCTGTAGACAGTCATGTATAGTTGGATAGTATGTTGCCTTATCAGCTCGTTCGACCGTATATATATATATATATATATATATATATATATTCACATATGTCTTTTGGACATATTTTCTCGCGTATGTTATTCATATGTTTCAGTCATTTATTGCCACATTTTATGCATGACCTACACTTATTCCATATTTTATCTTAGACGTATGCTTATGGGTGTTTGACAGGTAGGCACGTGCACTCACCATGGCCCATCAATTGGGTCATGATATTTGTTCAGAAACCTTTTCCTCCGAGCGCAGCGCCGAAATCGATCTCGAAAACATTCCGACGGAACAACCAACCCAAATGAGCATGCGACCTGCTATACATGCGCCATAAAAGGGAATGACTTGGAAAATGACGAGATCGAATTTGTTCTGCTGACAAAGTTTGGGGAAACTCTATCCAAGGGAGCTATGGTATGGTATCACAACCTACCTCCTAATTCCATTGACTCGTTTGCTATGCTTGCAGATTCATTTGTAAAAGAACACGTCGAGGCTATCAAGGTCGAGACCAGGAAGTCAGACATTTTCAAAGTGAAGCAGATGGATAACGAGATGCATAAGGAATTCGTGTCCTGGTTCCAAATGGAAAGGATGGGCTTGCCTCCGGTCGGGGGTGATTGGGTCGTTCAGGCCTTCACCGAGGAACTTAATACTCGAAGCTCGTTGTCTTTACAAAAGTTGAAGCAAAATCTAGTGGAATACTCGACTGTCACTTGGGCCGACGTGCATAATCGATATCAATAAAAAATCAGGGTCGAAAATGATCAACTCGGGGCCCCTTCTAGTCTGTTTACCCCATCAGATCAGTTGACAGAGCCAGGAGAGACATTGATCGTGAACCATGGTCGAATATGGATCAGTATCAGCCATACAATGACCCCCGAATAGGTGGTGGATCTGGGCGAAACCCCGTGAAAAATTAAAGCAGAAGTGACCGATGTCAAAACAACCAAGTACTTATGAGCAAAAATAATTTCCACATGCTAATCGGGCCGAAAGAAGCGCTAAGGATATTGGAGTACAACTTTAACGTCGTTGCCGCCACCATCGTATTCGCTATTGGACGTATCAGAGACACCAAATGGACTCGACCTTTACAGTTTGATCCAGCTCAAAGGTATCCTTACCTAATATGCAAATATCACGGCACTCACGGTCACAAGACAGAAGATTGCCGGGAATTGATAGAAGAAGTAGCATGGCTATTCAATAATGGGCATCTTTGAGAGTTCCTGAACAACCGAGCCAAAAAACTGCTTTAGGAATAGAGATTATGGTAAATAGACTGAACATGAGGAACTTCAGCATGTCATCAACATGATCTTCGGTGGGGTCGATGTTCCCTAGGGACCGATGCTGAAGCGTACCAAAGTATCTATCACAAAGGAAAATGAACTCGGGATTTTGTGCCAAAGGGAACCTTATCCTTCAACGCTAAAGACGATGAAGGGATCGTGTAGCCCCACAACTATGCACTGGTAATATCAGTACTTGCAAAATAAATCTCGAATTAAGCGTGTATTAATTGATCAATGTAGCTCGGCCAACATCATCAGATCGAGGGTTGTGGAAGAACTTGGCCTGCAAGATCAGATTATGCCTGCGGTCCGAGTCCTAAACATGTTCAACATGGCATGTGAGACCACTGAATGAGAGTTAACATCACAGATAAACACCGTCGGTACAGTTCAGGAAACAAAGTTCTGTGTGATAGAAGGGGACAAGAGGTACAATGCTTTGTTCGTGAGACCAAGGATTCACAATATGAGGACGGTACCCTCGACTTTGCACCAGGTGTTGAAGTTCCCCACGTCGAGAGGAATAAAAATAGTTTACGGAGAACAACCGGTCGCAAAAGAGATGTTTATGATCGATGAGGTGGTCCCGATATCCACACTTACAACACCGAAGAAGCGGGGTCCAGTCACTACGGGAGAAAACAAATAGCAACTACTGACATCAACTCTGTCCCAATCGAATAAGCAGGAAATGGGTAAGGACGAGGACTACAGGGTTCCCAAGTCTTTCATAGCTCCCGATAATTCTGCGCTACCAAATCGACGATCGAGGGACTGGAGCAAGTCGTATTGCTCAAACACTTGCTCGATCGAAAAGTATACTTGGGAACGGTGTTGAATCCCAAATTCAGGAAAACACTCGTTCAATTTCTCATAGCTAACTAAGATTGTTTCGCTTGGTCCCACCTAGATATGACACGGATCCCTCTAGAAATAACCACTTACATGCTAAGCTTGGACCTAAAGTTCCACTTGGTCAAGCAGAAGAGGAGGCCCCAGTCCGAAGTCAAACATGCTTTCATCAAGGACTAGGTATCTAAACTCCTTAAAATTGGAACCATTCGGGAGGTAAAATACTCGGACTGGCTAGCAAACGTAGTAGTAGTCCCCAAAAAGGGGAACACATTAAGAATGTGTGTGGATTATAAAGATCTGAATAAAGCATGTCCCAAGGACCCTTTCCTTTTGCCTAACATCGATCGCATGATCGATGCGACGTGCGGCCACGAGATGCCGTTTAGGTAAAAACTTCCTACATCACCAATTATGGCACCTATTGCTATAACATGATGCCGTTCAGACTAAAAAACATCGGCGCCACTTACCAACGCCTAGTAAATCGGATGTTCGAAGAACAAATAGGAAAATCAATGGAGGTTTACATTGATGATATGTTGGTTAAGTCCCTGCGACCAGAGGACCATTTGAAATATTTGCAGGAAACCTTCAGCATATTGAAGAAATACAATATAAAGTTGAACTCGGAGAAATGTGCATTTGGAGTCGGGTTCAATAAATTCCTCGAATTCATGGTATCCAACCAGGGGATCGAGATCAACCCCGATAAGATCAAGGCCATCGAAGATATCATTATTATGGACAACGTGAAGGCAGTGCAAAGGTTAACCGGACGTATAGCCGCCTTGGGACGATTTATCTTGAGGTCTTCCAAGAAGAGCCACCGTTTCTTCTCACCGTTGAAGAAGAATAATAACTTCTCATGCACCCCAGGGTGCTAACGGGCCTTGGAGGAGCTTAAGTGATATCTATCGAGCCCGTCGCTGTTTCACACGTCGAAGACAAACGAACAACTATATCTAAACTTGGCAGTATCGGAAGCAGAGGTAAGTGAAGTCCTAGTCAGGAGGAGAAAGGTACGAAAATTCCAATTTACTATGTAAGTAGGACTATCGGCGAGGCCGAAACTAGGTACCCTCACCTAAAAAAGTTGGTGCTTGCTTTGCTAAGCGTCTCTAGGAAGCTAAATACTTCCAATGTCACCCCATATGTGTCGTAACCACTTACCCATTGAGGAATGTAATGCACAAACCCAAGCTCTCAGGACGGTTGGCCAAATAGGTCGTAGGGATCAGTGGGTACGACATCGAATATCAACCTCAGACCGCCATTAAGTCTCAAATTTTGGCAGACTTTGTGGCCGACTTTACACTGGCCCTAAAACCCGAGGTCGAAAGAGAGTTATTGGTTGAACTCGGGGATCTCTTCGGGAAACTGGACCCTCTTTACGGATGGCGACTCAAACGCGAAGGGGTCCAGACTTGGAATTGTATTGAAACCGCTCGCAGGTAATATAGTATGAGGCCATGATTGCAGGTCTCGAACTGGCCAAAAGCTTAGTGGCAGCGGTGGTCGAAGCTAAGTGTGATTCCCTCATCATGGTAAAACAAGTTAATGGGACCTTCAAAGTCATAGAGGAATGAATGCAATGGTACATGGATAAACTACAGGTAACGTTACATCGGTTCAAATAATGGACTTTACAATACATGCCTCGGGATCAAAACAGTGAGGATGATGTCCTTGCTAACTTGGGATCATCGATCGATGGGGATGAGTTCAACTCGGGGCGGTTGTACAACTCATGAGATCGATAGTGGAAGAAGGTCATACCGAGATAAACTCAACAAGCCTGACTTGGGACTGGAGAAACAAATATGCGGAATATCAGAAGACCGAAAAATTGCCTTCGGACCCAAAGGAATCAAGGACTCTGTGTACGAAGGCGGCCCGGTTCAGCATGTACGGAGACGGTACATTGTTCCGAAAAACGTTCGATGGCCTACTCGTTATATGTCTAGGATTCGTAGACACTGATTATGTTCTGAGGGAAATCCATGAAGGCACATGTGGAAATCATTCGGGTGCCGAATCATTAGTTCAGAAAACAATCAGAGACGACTACTATTGGATCGACATGGAAAAGGACGCGAATGAGTTGGTAGGAAAATACGACGGTTATCAAAGGCACGCTCTGACGATTCATCACCCCGGGGAGCTACTTCATCCGGTTTTATCCCCCTGGCCGTTCATGAAATGGGGAATGAACATTATCAGCCCCCTTCCATGGACACCGGGTAAGTCTCAATTTATATTGTTTATGACTGACTATTTTTCTAAATGGGTCGAAGCCCACACGTTCGAGAAAGTCAATGAGTAAGAAGTCATTGATTTCATCTAGGACCACATAATATGTTGATTCGTAATGCCGATCGAGACCATGCGTGACAATGGGAAGCAGTTCATTGGCAGCAAAGTAAGCAAGTTTCCCAAAGATCATAATATCAAAAGAATCCTGTCAACACCATATCACCCTAATGGGAACGGGTAAGCAGAGTCCACGAACAAAACCATACTCCAAAACCTCATAAAGAGATTGACCGAAGCCAAAGGAAAATGGAAAAAAATCTTGCCCGAAGTCCTATGGGCTTACCGTACGACCTCGAAGTCCAGTACCGAAGCTACCTCATTCTCGTTGGTTTACGACGCCCAAGATCTAATACCGGTTGAAGTCGGAGAAATGAGTCTTAGGTTCTGATATGCAACCGAAGAATCAAATAACGAGACTATGAATACGAGCCAGGAACTGTTAGATGAAAGGCGCGAAGGCGCCCTCGTCTAGATGGCAACCCAAAAACAACGGATCAAGAGGTATTACGATCAAAGAGCCAACCTTCGATACTTAAATGTTGGGGTCTTAGTGTTGAGGAAGGTCACATTGAACACCCGTGACCCGAACGAAGGAAAGTTGGGACCAAATTGGGAAGGTCCGTATCAAATTATCGAGATCATCGGAAAAGGGTCGTACAAACTCAGAGCAATGAACGGTGAACGATTACCGAACAACTGGAACGTAACTCACTTGAAACGATATTACTGCTAAGGTATGACCCCGTTCACTTCTTTTATTTATCTACATTTTGGACTAACACTTGCAGGTAGCCGCCAAAGAACGACACAATTTTTAGGCATGAAAGCACGCGTTGCACTCTTTTTTCCTTGAACCGGTTTTATTCCAAATGCATTTTCCGGCAAGGTTTTTAACGAGACAACAGTAGATCGTGCTAACTTAGAATCGAAGACCGGTTGTCAGTAGTATTCAAGGATTCTCTATAATCGACCTCGAATATTGGGGGTATCACTCTTTGAAAATGAGTTTGGCAAGGAAACAAACTTTGTGCTCCAATAGTCTAGGCTCGATTGATAGAATTTACCATAAGGGCTAAACGGTTGAAAGAACCGTGCCCGCATAGACCACCCGAGCTCGGTAACAAAGCTTTAACACATGTGTAACTTTGTATATTACACACAAAATTGAAAGGAAGTTTCTACTTGGCGGATAAATATTTTGCCCTTTGGATTTTATTTTTTGTTACATTTGATCCCCCGAAGACATCGAGCCCAAGGGCCACGTCACTCGGGGACTACCGCTCAAGGCAGGTTTGGACATCCCGAGATAATAAAGTCCAGAGGCATAAAGCTTATTTGGCAGTGCTTGAACTAAAAAGGCCACGACAGTATTAAAACGGCTCGGAGACGTCCGATACCCATAACAAAAAACAAGGCCTTTAAAATTTCTAAACAGGTTCAAAATGCTACCCTTAGAAAATTATAATCTAAAACGTTCTGAGTATTTTGGGGAAAGTTTCCGATCATACCGAGACCCCATGAATCGTAAATAAAATAATATTGAAAGAAAGGCCTATTCGAACCTCCGGACAAGACTTAAATATTATATGTTTGGTATATTTGTAATCATAAAGAACAAAGCGAAAGGAAACATGCTTAAAAGCTATCGTAGGGAAAAAAGGGCCAAACGACCTTGACAAAAAAGTACATAAGTACAAAATAACAAAAACAAAGAAAAATATACAAGGCACTTAAACGGCCTGGTCTCCACTGGAGCCTGCCTCGTTGCCGGCACCAACAGAGTCTTCTCCGCCTCCGAATCTGTCCGAACCATCAGAGTTTTCTTCATCATCGGGATACTCCAGCTTCTTGGCCTCGGTTTGGAACCCCTTAGCACTTTCGACCTCGACCGATAAATCAAAACCCTGAGCATGAATTTCTTCGAGGGACACCCTTCGGGACTGCCACTTCACATATTCGATGGTATCTTTCACCCGGCCCTGGGTTTCCTCGGCAACGTCCTTATACTGGGCCACCGTTGGCATCGACTTTGGTCACTTCAACCACCGACTTGGCTGCTTTAAGCTCCTTGGCAAGAGTCTCTCGATCGGAAACGACCGAGATTAGCTGAAACTGAAGCTCCTCAACTTTTTGGGGCTGAGCCTCAACCTTCTCCTTCGCCGCCCGGAGCTGGGCTTCCGCCGAGTGCAACTGCGCCCGGACAATCTCCTTTTTCGAGGCCAGCCGTCCATCCTGCCTCTCCATTCTTCGGCCTCGACCTTGACTATATCCATCTCAGCTCGGCTCGGAGTTGGTCGATTCGATCAATATTCTGCTGGACCGATAGGTTCAAATAATTAGTCACCGAGTCTATCTCATTGTCACTAACTTCAAAGATTTTTACATGTTCAACCAGGTCGACGTGTTCTTTACGAGCCACTTCTAATTCAGCTCGAAGGCTCTTAGCCTCTCATTCACGCTGCTCGCTGAGAATTTTGTAGGTATCTCTCTTCTCAGTAAGCCCTCTCACTTCGGCTTCGAGCTGGTTCAACTCATACCGATACCGGAGAAAAGTTTCATGGTGAAGCATCGAGGCCTACAAATACGAAGAAGAATATTAGGATTATCAATGAATCAGTTCAAGTATAAGAGGAGAAATTGAAATCATCAAGAGTTGTCTAAAGTTACTCGGTTTAGTGCTTGTTGTTTTTTATTTAATAGGCAGGGTGCGTTTACCTTGTTCATTCTGGCTTGGTCTTTCTCGGTCACCAGACACGGAAGATAACTGGCCACCCCTACGGGGGAAGAAAGTACCCGGGCATCCTCCGAAACAGAGATGATGATGGATTGCTTCCGGTCAGGATCCACGCTCATGGCAGAAATCGGTTAATCAATTTTGGCTCGAGTGAGGCCTACTTGCTCCCGAAGACGGACTCTTCTTCGGTACCTCTAAGTCACCCAATCCCGGTGGCGTCCTCCGTGGCAGTGGAATCCGCGCCATCAAAAATGTTGCGGAAAGGGTCGTCCACCCCATTAGCTCCCTCGTTAGGGTGTTCTTTTACTATTTGGGCCTCGTTGTACATAAACTTAGTAAATGAGGGTGACTCTATGATGTCTATCATACCGAGTGCTTCCTTCGGGGCATTTTCGTATCCCGAGAAGCCTCGACCCCGGCCCCCTCATCGACCTCTTTAGTTTGATGCAGATCGGTCTCGCGGTTCTATGGTTCAGAGGCCCTCTGCCCTTCAAACTGCGACGGCACGCGGGCCACCAGAACATAGTGTTCTTCTTCTTCGGATTCGTCTCTCAGACGATAGAGCGAATTCGAAGACGTTGCTCGGGCACTGGTGCATTCTTTTGACTTACGCACCAACCTTCTTCTTGTTTTCTTTTTCTCCGAGCTCTGAGAACTCTGAGCCATTTTTCTTTTCTTCTCTTCGGCTTGTCTCGGAGTAGGGTACTCGGTAGGTAAATCCTCACCACCGGTCGGAGGCCTCAACTCGACGTCCTTAGATAAGCCTGCAAAAGAAGTAAAAATGAGTAAGGGCTCAATATTAAAAGAGGAATACTAATATTGCCTGCTCGGAAAAGAAGTCTCACCATGGGAACGAGTCTCCCAACGTCCCTTCGAGAGCTTGCGCCACGAGCGCTCGAAATATGGCGTCTGTGATACGATCCCCTCGACCCACTCCTTGAGTCGAGGGACAGCGTTCGGGACCCCAGCAATTGTTGCACTACCACAAAGCATCGGTAAGAAAAAGAGAAGTGTAAAATCGACATTCGAAATCAAATCATACTTACATGAGGTATTCCACTTCTCGGGGAATGACCTGCACTCGGCTAGGATTAAGTCTAAAATCCTCACTCGGACAAAATGATCTTGCTAGCCCCGATCTAGCTCCTCATCAATACTCGACTATCACAAGCTTTATTAGTCCCCCCCCGGAAGATTCGAGGACTATATAAGTGAAGAAGATGGTCGATGGTCAATGAGCACCCATATATTTTGTTCACGAAGAATGAGAGGAAGATCACGATCCTCCAAAGCGAAGGATGAATCTATCAGAGGCATACAACGTACCTCTTAAATAAATCTATGATGACCAGGTCCATCAGGCCAAACGTAAAAGGATAAGTGTAAACACTTAGGTATCCCTCAACATGGGTAGTAATGGCTTCATCGGGGTCGGGGATCACTATGTCCTTATCAGCCTAGTTGAAGTCTTTTCGGACCGTAGGGAGGACTTCTTCAGTGATCGAGCAGATGTATCCCGAGACCTTCTCACACCGACCTTGTACGGAGGAAAGTTTTTCAACCTTGAAATCGACGTTGACCGAGCATCCCTAGGGGATGAACATTTTCAAAGGAGGTTCAGGTACTGGTTCATCGATGGCGGCGCGCAAAATAGTGAATGTGAGAAAGGTAGAGAAAGAAAGAAAGTTGAAAGATTGGACTTGATGACTTAAGATGAAGATGGGTAATGATTCTTGGGATCTCAAAAAAGCGGAGTAAAAGTGTTAGAAAGTATTGAAATATTAAAGGTACAAAGGTAGAAGGTTTTGATGTAAAGTTAAAATGAACAAAGAAGGGGGTATTTATAGTATTTCAGCGGCGTTTCGTATCCAGGGACGGCTGACCGGCGGCTGACATACATTTAATGCCATTAAGATTTGACTGACGTGATGTTTCGGTTGTTTTGTCGTTTCTGTCACGGTGCATCGAAGCAAGAATTAGAAGCTCATGTCGTTTCTCATCATTTACCTTCCGTAGAACGAGGGGATTATCTGTATACGGGTAAAACCGAGCTCATGATGCATCCTAGCCTCCGACGAGATAAGACAAATCTCGAGACATGGCAATATGGGACCGAAATCGAGCCAAAGTCTCACCGGACTAGAACCGTGGGCATGACGCGTGCCTTCAAGAATATCGAGGCCATGATCCCGGAATCGGTCCTAGCCTCGAGCGATTTCGAAGAACATTATCATACAATCCAGCGTAGCCAACAAAAGGCCAAAATATCCGGGACCGATCGAATATTACGGCGGGGATCTTGGCGCGTATCGATAATGAGTCGACAATCAGTGAATCAGAAGTTTTTTTTATCTTTTATAGAGTTGTACCTAAAATAGGACTCTCATACTATATAAATGGGGTCTAATAATTCATTTGACACATTATAATACTCACTCAAACGCAATACATTATTATTTTCTCTATCTTTAAGCTCTTGTCTTCTGTTTGTCGACATCGGTCGTGGTGAGCCCGGCTCGAGGGCAATTTCTATCAAGGCTGAAATTATTCGATTCGTGTGGTTTGAACTTATCTTATCTTTATTTACTCAATATCAACTTAATTTATCGCTTTGTGTCAAGTTAATCCGCGTATCCTTAAAATCACTTACAAATTTAATTGTTATCCGATTTTGAGGGTAAAGCTCCAAATCAAATTATGTTTTCTCCACGTGTTGCAAAGTTCGAAGTAACACCTTCGGTGTATGAATTGCAACCGTTAGATTAGATTGGAAGTCAACGATGTGAAGTTACTTGAGGCGTTTGGTAAGTGGGAAAATGAGTATTTTGCTTGCAGCAGAATTTGTTTTCCGCGTGGAAAGTAGGGAAAGGAAAATGCTTTTCCATTATGTGATTCCGATTGGAAATACCCCTTGGCCCTTTGTGCACAAGTGGAAATGGAGATATTTGGTACACTTTTCACTTTCCATTTTAATTGGAGTTCATAAATTTGTCAAGTTATTTTTTTTAAAAAAATATAGGTAACTTTTTTATATAACTAGTTGTATATGGTAAAATATGTTATACTATTACAACATATCTGATTATTTTATTCTTCTTCTAGGTTATCAATTGATATCACTATAAATTCTAAGTGACATAGAAAAGAGGCAGCCCAGTGCACTAAGTTCCCGTTATACGTGAGGTTCGGGAAAGAGTTGAACCACAATGGTCTATTATACACAGTCTTACCCTATATTTCCATAAGAGATTGTTTCCACAGCTTAAATCAGTGACCTCCTAGTCACATGACAGCAATTAAGTGACATGATTATGTAAATATTTTTTTACACATTTGATGCAGAGAACTTAATTGCAATAAAAGATAAATTGGAGGTCACAAAGTTGTCAAGTTATTAAAACAAATTATTTGTAAATTTGTATATAATTAGTGTAACTTAAACTATTACAACATATTTTATTATTTCTTCTAGGTTATCAATTAATATTACTATAAGTTCGAAGTGATATGTGAATATTTTTGACACGGGAGAGAATTTAAGAATTTGTAGTTGGCTTTTAAGATGGAGTTTAGGACGTTGGCCCTGGCTCATGCACCTTTCATATTTAAATGGAGTTATTTTCTCTTTCTTCAATTGTGTCCTTTCACACTTCCATTTCCTTTTTCGTTTTCTTCTTGATATATACATATATTCCGTATCTTTTTTAGTAACTAAATTAGAGATGATTTGATATGTATAAATTAAGAATTAAACCTTTGACTTTGTGACTGCATTGAGTTCGAGAAAAAGTCAATTAAAATAACAGTTTAATATAGAAATAAAAAATATTTAAGAAATGTCACATCACTCTTGAAATTATATTTTTTAAAAGGTCATTTTTTAACTAGTTTTAACTAATGAAATACGTCATAATTTATTTGGATATATACGTAAATAAAAATGTCAATTTTGTAACAAAAGTGGAAGTAGTACTTTTTCCTTTTTGACATATCTAGTAGTTAAGCAATGACTTTATATCTATGGTTATATACTAACTATTACAAGTATTAGATATTTTGCCCGATACACTTAGATATATAAGAAAAATCACATATACTTTTTGCCTCTACAATGATTGAAACTTTCACCTCAATTTTTTTCTTTTCTTTTTGAGGTGAAATTTCCAATTAAAGAAAATGGAAGGACCCAATAAATGAGGCGAATTTGGTGTGGTCGGTGGTAGATAGAGGGCATGTGAGAGTAGAAAAGTCAATAAGTACAGGGGTGTGTTTGGTACGAATGAAAATATTTTTCGACTTTTTCAATTTTTTCATGTTTTGTTGACTTAAATGTTTTGAAAAATATTTTCCTCATCAACTCATTTTCCTCCAACTGGAAGAAATTGTTTTCTCTATCAAGAGAAGGGGAAACATTTTCAAAAACTCTTTTTCAACCTTCCTCACTAGGGGTGTTCATGGTTCGGTTTAGATCGAGTTTTCTCTAAAAAGAAAACCAAGTAAGTCGGTTCTTCATATATTGGAATCAAACCAAACTAATTAAGTCGGGTTTTATCGAGGTTTTGGTTGGTTTTTTCGGTTATTTATCTATTTTTTTCTTAAATATGAGACATACACAACCAAACACATATTCCGGAAACTACATTTTCAACGTAACACTATCAAACTAATTGCTCTTTGAGAAATCTATCATTTACCAAGATATATTGATGATAATTGAATCAAATAGTGATGAATAATTTAAATACTTAATTAAAAATCAATTATTTTTAACATGAAATAAATTCTTGTACTTAGCAAAAGAAAATTACCAACCAAACTAGAATGTAAATGCAAAGAATTAGATTATTATAATAGCAAAAAATTAGACTAAAAATATAAACAACTAATATATACCATAAAATTTTAGAAACTTTATATAAAAAATTACATATATATAGGTGTAATAATAAATTTAAATAGCTATTTCTATAGTCGGTTTGGTTCGGGTTTTTTCGGTTATTTTTTTTATTAAAACCAAAACCAAATCAAATTGATCGGTTTTTAAAATTCAAAACCAAAACCAAACCAAACCTAAAAAGTATCGATTTTTTTGGTCGGTTTGATTCGATTTTTTTTTTTTTTTTTATGAACATCCCTATTCACCATCCCCATCAACCCCCACGCCAGCTCACCCTCCACCCCCACCTTAAATAAAAATATTATTAATAATGCTTTCTTTTCATTGTATAGATAATTTTTTTTTATTTCAGCAAATGAGTATTTTCTTTTCATGATATAAAAAAGTATTTTTTTCATGTAGAAAAAGTATTTTCTTTCATTTCAACAAAATGAGTATTTTCTTTTCATGATATAGAAAAAGTATTTTCTTTTATTTCAATAAAATGATTATTATTTCAATAAAATGATTACTTTATTTTCATGTTGTAGAAAGAATATTTTATTTTTCAACCCCAAAAGAGTATTTTCTTTATAGTTATGGAGCATAAATTTTAACGTTGTGTTGCGTATAAAAGATAGCATCACATTAGTCCCTTTGGATTTGTGTGAATTTTAGAAGAATCATTAAATTGTTAAAAAAAATAGAGTCTTGAAAACGTTGAGTATTTTGGGGAGGGGAAGAGGAAAGGAGAATAGCATAAGAAAATATTTTTCTCGCTAACCAAACACTATCAAATGTTTTCGAGAAAATTTTTTTCACTCACCAACCAAACAAGGAAAAATAAGTGATAAAACTACTCATTTTCCATGAAAACATTTTCTTGGAAATCATTTTCCATGAAAAATATTTTTCTTCATACCAAACACACCCTAAGATGCCTATTTTTAAAGATAATTATTGTAGGGATTGTTTTCAAAATTGTAGTTGGGATAAGTGGGATATAAGTTAACATTTTGATTTGTTTTTTCATAAGTTAAAAATTAGGAAAGGTAAAAGTAATGCGAGATAATAATTAGTTGATCAAAGTAGAGTTTTTTCAAGTATAACTATTTGCTTTACCCCCCTCCCCCCAACACACACCCTCTTTTGTTATTGTAAAGTCAAATACAGAATAAAATATATTAATTTTTGAACCAAAAATATAAAAATAATAAATTTAACTTATCTTTACCTGTTCACCTGCAAAAATTCAATTTCCTTTGTTCCCATTGAATGTTACTCAGTTATTTACATCACTATCGAATGGTGCAATGAATTAATGTGAAGTGCAAGAAACAAAAAAATCTTTATATAAATAGTCGATCAAATTCACTATTTACTTCTAGCTAGTATTTACATATTATATACTTATTATACATATTTATACATTATTATATGGTAAAAATTATATTTATATTATATATTTATCGATTATTTCTAATATAATCGATTGAGTAGGCAATTATTTAAGTTAATTCCAAAACAATTACTCAACTTTATATTTTGTGTGCCTTTTGAGTTAGCTCAAGTCGGTACATTTTCCAAATATGTAAACGGCAATTTGGCCACATGTTCTTTTGTTTCTAAATGGGCACAACTTTCAAAGGACACTGCCACGTTTTGCTGTTCTAGATAATATTTCTTTAATTTTCTCATTTTAAAAAAATATTTGTTAACATGAGATCCAATTTTAGTACATTTCCGAATTTCACATACTTGCTTGTATAATATCTAAGATTAAGTCTAACCTTTTCTTAGGTATACGAATATAATTTTACATCATATTTAAAACTACAAGTATTCCTTTCTCATCTCATTTTCATATAATATTTTGTTCTTATTATCCTACAACTAAAACCATTTACTTGAACATTTATTAAGTGTTTGGTACTAATTTCACAAAATTAACTTCCAAGGAGTGTAAATTTCACAAGATATGATAGTGAGCACTGAGCGAGCCTTTTATTTTAATTGTTGCCTAGATTTAAGCCAAAAAATGTAAATGTCCAAATACAAAATTTGAGTATATTTGTTTAATTTGGTGAAAAACTTGATAATTTTCTAAGTTTCTCATTTCAGACCCCGGAATAATGAACAATATAGTGAGTTCAATTTCTTGAGACAACTCAAAAGCGTGTTACATTTAACATAATATTTAAATACTTGTTTAGAAGACACAAATCCTTTTTTATTTTATTTTATATATTCTTGATAAAGGTAGTATTTGGATTAGCTTGCGCTCCTCACCTAATTTTACCGTGCGACATCAAATCTTTTATCATTTTGAGAAGACTATATACAACAATTCATTTTCTGGTGTGCTCTCGTTCATTTTCTTGACCCGAAGGTCCATCGGAAATAATCTATCTACTTTCACAAAGATAGGGATAAGGTATACCGTATACATACACACTTCCCTCCCCATATTTCACGTGTGAGATTATAATGGGTTTGTTGTTCTTGTTGTTGTCGAATATAGATAAAATCTTTTGCTAGAAAACTAATATAATAATGGTGATTATTTAAACAAAAAGAAGATCAATTGAACTTTTGGTAATTCAATAAATTGGTGGTTTTTAATTTTTTGAAGGGAATATGTTAAAAAAAATGGAAAAAAGCACCTCGCATAATTTTTTATGCGAGGTACTGGTTTGAACCTTTTTTCAATAATTTTCAAAATGATGGCATATCAGACTTTTCTTAGAATAATCTAAGCAAAGTATCGTCTTAAACCTGCAACAGAACGACGTCGTAACGTTTCCACTTCGATTTCTCTACGTTAGCAGATTCAATATTCTCTTGAAAATGTAAGGCTTTTGTTTGATATTCTCTTTTTCTCTTTTTGGTCATAAATCAAGGTAAGCATTTGTTAGATATTCTCTATTTAACCATCCTTATCCCTTTACCTTACCTTTCATCACTCTACATCGAATGTGTAAATATGGTTAAAATAATAATTGTTTTAATTGTAGAAATATGGACTTCATTTCAAATCAGTCAACAAGAGAATGCTAAAATTCCTTAGAAATTTTATTATTATTTGAATTTTTCCAAATTAACGAGGGTAGAAGAAAAGGGTGGGTGGGTAGGGGCGATGACTAGGCTTAGTGCTATAGTATAATAAAAAAGGGCAACTCGGTGTACTAAACTCCCACTATGCGCGGGATCCGAGAAAATGTCGGACTACTGCTATAAGTATAATATCATTAGTAGAGTAGCTGAAAAGATGTATCATATTGAGAAAGACTAAAATACAACAATCATTTTATATTATGCCCCTCTTTGACCTTATTTTTGGTCAAATTGAAAGCAATGGTTAAGCTAGAAACTAACATAATAATGGAGATTATTTAAAAAACTTAAGAAAACTATGATTAATTGACTCGAGAATGCAGAGGTTTCTTATAAGACTGCAGCAGTAGCGATGAACAAACCACGCTAATAGAAGAAGCCGCCATGCACGCACCAGCAAGCCATGGGGGCAAACGGATTCCAGTGAAGGGGAACAAGACACCAGCAGCAACTGGCATGCCAAGCACATTGTACCCGAGTGCCCAAACATAATTGAGTCGGATACGTGACATTGTCTTTCTAGAGAGATCTAACGCTGTGACGACGTCTTCAAGATTGCTTTTGATGAGAACAACATCAGCGGCTTCTATAGCTACATCGGTACCTGCACCAATTGCCATCCCAACATCAGCTGCTACGAGTGCTGGGGAATCGTTTATCCCGTCTCCTACCATTGCAACAGGTGTGCCTTTCAACTGCATTAAAGTGGTAGAAATTAGAAGCTAAGTTGAGCCTAGTGAATCTTCAAAGCGTTTTCCGTTTAAATGGACAATACTATTTGTGCGCATACAAGCTTGCAGTCTGGAGTTTCTTCCTAACAATAGCAAACCATCCTCAAAATGAAAACATAAAGCATCAGACTTGCAGCCAAAAATAGCCAAGCCGTTAGTGGACAAACAACTTGCATCATGCATCAAGTGCTAATCTTGGATCTTAGTAAAAATGCATATTATTCAAGAAAGAAGAGAGAAAAGCTTGCCTGCAATTCTTTAATCTTATCAGCTTTTCCCAGTGGATCTGTTTCAGCAAACACCATCTGAATTCCCACTTCACTTGCTATTGCTCTTGCTGTCGCCCAGTTATCACCAGTCACCATGACACTTGTGATGTCCATTGATTTGAGAAAAGAAACAACACGTGCTGCGTCTGGCTTTACAGGATCAGTCACAGCAAAAGCCCCAGCAATTTTCCCATCCACGGCAACTAAGACACAAGTACGAGCGAGTTGTTCATGCTCTGAAATGTAGTTCTCAACTTCATTGCTAACTGGGACGTTGAAAGCATGCATAAGCCTCCTGTTTCCGACTAGAATTCGTTGTTCTCCAACTTTTCCGCTCACACCAGCTCCAGTGTGCACCTCAAAGTCCTCTATCTCAGGGTGATGTTCATTTTCCGCACTGTGCTTCTGGCGTAACTTTTTGGCATGGTCCACAACAGCTTTTGCAATAGGATGCTCACTATTTGCCTGAAAATCAAATTCCAGACATATGAATCTAACATGGATGGCCCATAGTACTGATATTTCTGTCAATTTTTAATAATTTGTCCACTTTTGATATCACAATTGAAAATGCCTCATTTTATTTGAGTCCATATTTGTATAGTTAGCTTAATGATTACTACTTGGACATGATACAGGTAATCCACTTCATTGTGGGGAAGTCCAAAAATGTATCACTTTAATGGAACTAATACTAGTTGGCAATAACTTATGTAATTATATCCATCACAATTAGTATTGTCTTCTAGCACAATATAAAATGTTCAAGTTAAATAAGTCTCCAATATCCGAGTTACATATCCTTAAAAAGAAAGGAACTAAAAGTGGGAAGAGATGAAGTATCATTTTACAAATACAAGCTGGGGAGAATTTATTATCTCATGTGACACAATATTCAGTTGCGATAATTTACTATTACTACTAAAGTATAGGATAGAGGAAAGAGTAGTTCAGATACTTTATGATGATAATTGAAGATCAGTCCCTTTGTATCATGTAATTCTACACTTTAGATTATGTAACTCGCCTCTCATGTGCAAATATAAGAAATGCATATCTTGACTATGATACTCCACGTAGCAAAGTTATCAGATAATTTTGTAGGCATCACATCTGAAAATGTATTAATGAAAAGAAATATGAAACAGAAGAAGGGAAAAGAAGCCCCACCTCGGCAGAGATAGTTACGTCACAGAAGTCCTGCATAGAGATGTTGGAGAATAGCACGGCACTGACAACAGTGGGTTTTCCAACTGTCAGTGTTCCTGTCTTATCAAACACAACCAGTTTCACCTGTAAGAACAATACGTGTTTGCATTAACACCTAGTTAATAGAAACACCCACACCAGAAAATACACCTTGTTGTATTAACACCCACACCAGAAAATAGAAATATGCAATTTATTTTCTATTCATGACTTAAAATATTTGGTATTCTAATTAAGCATAAATGAACTCCCAGTTAACTAGCTACTTATTTTCCTTAGTTATATAAACGAGAGCTTCTGGAACCAAAAGTTTGATCCCATTTCAACGCAACAAAGCTGACAACACCTACCCAACCCCTCAAATCCGTAGCTCAAAAGGGAAAAAAGAAAGAAAGATAAGAGTAGACCGCTTTCTTGTGTGAAATTGAAATAATTTCACTTGTAGTCTACTAATAAGGCTGGATTTTTTTTTGAGGGGAACAAACCTTATGTGCTTTTTCAAGAGCATTTCCACCTTTAATAAGGACACCTTGAGAAGCGCCCTTTCCGGTGGCAACCATAATTGCTGTAGGAGTAGCTAATCCGAGAGCACAGGGGCAAGCAACCACCAATACCGATATACCAAACTGCAATGCAAGCTCAAATACACTCATTCCTTTTGGTATCCAACTTGAAGGATATACACCTACTTCTCCAGGGATAAACCACGCCAGCCATGTCATGACTGCAGCTAAAACAACCTGAAATAATAATAAAATATGATTGTTTTAGCTTTTGTGCAGATAACTGGCTAAATCAGTGAATAAGGTCAACTTAATAAGCACCATTTTAGGTCTCAAAAGCTATATTCATTCTCTTATCATATGAACTGTGCTGTATTATAATACATTAGAAACTATGACAGGCTCCAAATTATTGTTATCCTAATCATTCAGATTAAGGTCTTAGAATAAACCAGAGGATATTTGGCCATGGTCTTCGCTATAGATTTCACTGTTTACATCCATCAGTATTTAAAGTAATGATTCAGGATAAGGTGGGGGAGGCCTCCGTGGTGGACAAAATGCGGGAAGCGAGACTGAGATGGTTCGGGCACGTGAATAGGAGGTGCACGGATGCCCCAATGAGGAGTGAGAGGTTGTCCATGGTGGGTGTAAGGAGAGGTAGAAGTAAGCCAAAAGAAGTACTCGGGAGAGGTGATCAGACATGATATAGCACATCTTCAGCTTACTTAGGATATGATCCTTGATAGGAGGGTGTGGAGGTCGAGAATTAGAGTAGAAGGTTAGTAGGTAGTCGAGTGTCTTTCCTTGTTCTTAGATTTCTATTACTACGTGATGTTTCTTCTGCTTTGGTTTTCTTCTTATTTTGTTGTTGTTACCACTTCTTTTTCCATGTCTTCTTCGTTATCCTATTTCTTTTAAACTGCTGTGATATTGCCTTTCTTGAGCTGAGGATTTATCGGAAATAACCTCTCTATCTACACAAGGTAGGGAGGTCTGTATACACACTACCTTCCCCAAACCTCACTTGTGGGATTAAACTGGGTATGTTGTTGTTAGTATTTAAAGTAATGGTGCATTGTCAAAAAGGCTTCTAAGAGGAGAGGAATATACTGAAGATATCAATTGCAACATATATCTTCATTACATGTCGAGGGAGTATCTCTTTTGCTCAAACAAACATACGACAATTAAAGATACGACAAACATATCTTCATTAATTTCGTTTCATTCAGAAAAACAAAATTATCTAACAAGAATTGTAGTGGTTTCTACTTAAATTGATAAGACTCACCGTGGGTACAAAAAATCTCGATATCTGATCAGCAAGTTTCTGAACAGGTGCTCTGGCAAGCTGAGCAGCTTCAACTAACTGAACAATTTGTGAGAGTGCAGTCTCCGAACCAATATGAGTGGCTTTGATGAGTACACATCCATTCTCATTTACAGTTCCACCAATGACCTATTAATTAAATATTTATTTTTAATGCCTACATTTGAAAACAAAAAAGTGTGAAACCCATAACCAACAAATCTTGAGTACCTTATCACCCGGCATCTTGGAAACAGGCCTAGCTTCTCCAGTGATCATACTCTCATTCACATAACTGTGACCATTAATAACAACGCCATCTACAGGAACCTTTGCCCCCGGAACAATCTTAAGTACATCATTCTTTTGTATTAATTGACTGCTAATTTCTGTCTCAGAAATAATATTCCCAGCACCATCCAATGTTAATAGGTAAGCAGTCTCAGGAGCCAGCTCTGTCAACTTTGCCAAAGCATCTGACGTCTTTCCTTTTGCAAGAACTTCTAGGTATTTCCCCAATAATATAAACGATATCAACATTGGACTAGTCTCAAAGAAATCTTGCCCCTCGAAGGAATTTGAAATCAATGCTTTTATCATAATATAAACCGAATAGAAATAGGCAGCATTAGTGCCCAATGCAATCAGAACATCCATGTTTGCAGATTTCCGTCTCAGTGCATGATATGATCCTGCATAAAACCTAGATAAAAAGTTTATTACTAGAAATTATTATATTTCTACAACAGACAGTTCAGAATAAAAAAGGCAATCACATTGTAAAGAGTACCTTCGACCAATAACAAACTGCACAGGAGTGCAAAGGATCCATTTTAACAATAATCCAACAGTAAGCATGTTGAAAACCTTATACTCTAACCAATTCCCATAAGGGGGAAGCATTGGAAGCACCATTGAGAAAACAAATATTGGCACTGAAAATAAGCAGCTCCACAAAAACAGGTTCCTATAAGTGTGGATTTCATGCTCTTTCTCTAATTCTCGCTGTCTTGGTGGGATATAAAGGCTTGCACGATAAGTACTCGACCCATGCCCAGCTTCTTGAATACAATGCATTAGGGTTCTTGGACCAATTATATCTGGTTCATAACTTATGGTCACTCTATACTCTTGCTGGTTTATTTCAACAGTGTTTACACCTTCCAGCGCCTCGAGACAGCATTGAATAACAGTAAAATCATCTGGAGAATTGATGCCTTCTAGCTTGAAGTGTACTTTATTTAAATCGCTGCCTGAACTAATTATATCAGCTCCAAATCCAGCATCTTCTATTACTTCAACAATCCGGCTGGTACTGGTAACATTTGGATCAAAATGAACTTTTGCTTCTTCAAGAGATAAACCAACCACGGCTTTCTTTACTCCATCAGTCATCGAAAGGGCACGTTCAACAGACTCAGAACAGCTTGTGCATGCCATCCCCTTGATTCTGATCCGGCAGATAGCAATGTCTTGCTCTGGAAACTCATCAACTTCAAAACCAGTGTCTTCGACTGCCTCTTTTATCTTTTTTGCCTGGTATAACCATATCTTTTGTGAAATTACTAGAAATAAGGAAATATAAACAAAGAAGAAAAATAAAGCATCAACCACCATTAAATCAATCTCTGAAGTCATAAACATGGGCGAAGTTACGTGCAACCAAGGATGGTTAACTGACCACCCTTCGCCGGAAAATTATACTCCGTATAAGGTAAAATATTACTTGTTATTGATTAAAAATAGGCTTTGAACACCCTTACATAGCCCACCGGCAAAGGTTTGAACACCCTTGTTGAATTTCCTGGCTTCGCCACTGGTCATAAACATTAGAGTTGATCCAACTTTTCTCAGTTGAGCTCAGGAAGCGCTCAACATACCCAAAGATGATATGAAATCAGGGATAAATTTTTTAAAATGGTACTTCATACTAGAATATTTCCTTTGTTGTTTTATGAAATTAGTAAACCTTCTCCTTACAATGAGAGATGCATAGATATGTATGCAAGTCTAGAATGGAGAAAGAGATCAAAACCCTTCTTTGAGCAAAATGTATGGCATACCTTCTTTGAGATATTAAACTGAGTTTGAAAATGTTTCGTCACAACAATCAATTTTATTATGTTCGGAACACAAGCCACTTCAAGGGAGCAGTTATAACAGAAAAGTCATGAAATTGGAAATGGAAAAGAAAAGCACAAATAAAAGAATCAATTTATCAGTTAACTAACAACAACAGATATAGTGATTTTCAAAACCAATAGACTGTCAACAGCATGAAAAGACAACTGAGTTATTTGGTCATCAAGGACTCTGAATTCCTCGAATGTTTGAAGATTATACTCTTAGCTTAAAATTAAGATAGTGTTCCATTATCTTAAATTGGACATACACTGATAAGTTCTGGCACATATTTAACAACGGCCTGTCCTTGAAGTGGAGACACCGTAGCACTCTCAATCCCCTTAAGCTTTCCCAGCGCAGATTCTATGGAATTCGAACAAGATGCACAAGTGATGCCATTAACTTTGAAAAGAAGAGTTCTAATCTTTTTATTTCTACTATCACTTAGTTGAGCCATATTGACAGCTACAGCATCAGCATCTTGCAAAAGCGGTTTCTTTAAGTCGTCCTTCCCGTTAGCTTCCATTTCTTTATCCTGGGAATCAAAATCTTCAACAGTGAAAATTGATGATAACAATAGTTAAACCACATATGCCATTCAGTAACAGTTTGATAATAGATACTGTAACAAAATCATTGAAGGCTGCCCTCAACAAACACCATCGTGTACATAATGTCTCCAATATAACCAGCACAGTCAAATACTAATGGAAGAGTATGCCCACAAAACTCCATAATTCATACAACAGAACCAATGCCTAAATCGAATTCTCAGCACCAGGTTCAGTATGATAGAAGATTGATCACTTGGAATTACCTTATCAGCTCTTACGAATCAAAAAAACAGAAAAAGGGGAAAAACATGTCAACACAGAGTAGCCTGAAGAAATGTTCTGGAAACTCCACAATTCACACACATAAATCCAATACCTTAACCGACTTTATAAAAACTGATTGTACTATGAAAAGTATCAGTATTGTTCACTATGTTATTTCTCAGAAGTTTAAAAACTGTACATCTTGGAAGAAAACAGAGAGACATTGAAAGTATAGATAGACAGTACAAATGTCCAAAAATTCTATAATTACTACATAAACACAACAACAACGACCCAGTAAAATCCCACAAGTGGTGTCTGGGGATGGGGTCCGGGGAGGGTAGTGTGTACGTAGACCTTACCTCTACCCGAGGGAGTAGAGAGATTGTTTCCGATAGACCCTCGGCTCAAGAAGACGAAAAGAGACAACATGTAGGTTGAATATACGCTCATTGACCAATTAACAATTAGCCCAAGGCTTTATTTTCATAACTTTCCGTAATTCACACAAAGTGACATAGGAAACCGAGTAGCAAAGCCAATAGCTTTAACTTATTCTGGCACAGATTGCACTGTCATAGAAACACTTGGGTTTTCCTTAAAACCTTCAAAATTTATGACACAAAATCTTGGAATAAAGATGAAAGAAATTGAATTTCTGGAATTTCAATATTCCATTAGTGACAAAAAAAAAAGGTAAACATAATCAGAATTTAACATAACCTCATTGACCTATTAATAATTTGGCCAAAGCTTTATTTTCACAAAGCTCCATAATTCATAAATAGAGACTATGTAACAAACTGGATACAAAAGCCAAAACCTTGAGTACTATTTTCTGGCACAACTTTCACTGTAACAACTTTCACAATAACAGAAGATTGATCAGTTGGTTTTCCTTTCTTCACTTAAAAGTCAAAAACATGAAAAACTCTTGTAGTAATATAAAGGAATAAACTTTAGTTTCTGGAATTTTCAGTATTCCAATAGTGCAAAAAAGAAAAGGTCAAATATAATCAGAATTTAACACAAACTCATTGACCTATAAATAATTTGGCCAAAGCTCCATAATTCACAAATAGAGTAACATATAACAAACAGGGTACAAAAGTCAATACCTTTTAACTACTTGAATCCTGGAAAAATTGAATCCTTTTGGGTTTATAGTGAGAAAAACAAATAGACATAAACAGAATTTAGCACAAACTCATTGACCTATTAATAATTTGGCCAAAGCTCCATAATTCACAAAAAAGGCTATATAAGAAACTGGGTCCAAAAGTCCACACCTTTAGCTATTTTCTGGCTCAACTTTCACTTTTGATCAGTTGGCTTTCCCTTTTTTTCACTTAAAGGGTCAAAAACATGAAAAAAAAACTTGGAATAAAACGGAGAAAATTGAATCTTTTTGGATTTCACAGGTTTAATAGCGAAGAAAATTTTAGGGTTTTGAGGAGGGAATAAAATTGAGGAAGATGTAAGACAGTTGCAGGAAAGAGGCAAAGGTGAGAGATGGTGGTGTGGTTTAGGGAAAGTTGAATTTGAAGTCTTGTCTCTTTATATATATATTGGGCTCTGTCACTATGTGTGTGTGTGAGAGAGAGAGAATGATGCTTTTGCTTTAGTCCATTGGATTCCGAATGATTTGAATTTTCGAATATAACGAACTGGTCCTCTACTTTCCCACCAAGAAAAACCACCCCAAGGGTAGATTATTTGTAATTTTACCCCTCGACATGTGGTTAATTGCATTAGTACCCTCCATTTTAGAGGCCATATCAACTCGACAGGTAGCTCGATGCACAAAGATCGTAGCAATAGAATGGTTTGCTATTTTGTTTGGCCAAACTTTTTTTTTGGCCAAAAGTACTTTTTTTTTGGGGTCAAAAGTGCTTTTGGCTAGGGGTGCTTATCGGGCGGATAATTACGATTAACGGTTCGGCTTAACGGTTATCATATTATAAATATAGTAATCTGCTAACCATCCAATAAGACAACGGGAGGATTGGTATCGGATTAACAATTATCATGCGGTTATCGGGCGGCTTATCGGCTAAACCAAATAGAAATTTTCTCAACAATCATTCAATCAATCCCAAACAGTTTCAAATAAATACCAAATTTTTAATACCATCTAAGATCTAACCAAACAGTATTTTTTAATTGAAGAGTCTTCAAGACTATTTATACTGTCATACACGTATTAACCAAATTTTTAATACCATCAACACTACTCATATAGACATACACGTATTAATCGTTGAGATTTCGATTTTTTGATTTCTCAGTTTTCAGTTCAAGAGAGAGACAAGACTGGCGACTTTTCTGCCTCTGGTGGATGCAGACAATTGAGAATTAGAAAATAAAAATTAGGTATTTAGCCATTTAGGGTTTCAAAAGTACTTTATATACATATGGGTAGAAGTGTAAATATAAAAATTCTTAGCGGGTTAACGGTTTACCCGATAAGAAAATTATGTAATCCACTCCCAAACCGTTAAGCCGTTAATTATAAAATCTTAATCCGTTCACCATCCATTATCCCGATAATCCGATACCAATAAGCCAATAAGTTATCGATTCGGTTCGGTTAACGGTTTCGATTCGATTTTGAACAACCTTACTTTTGGCCAAAAATTGAGGTGTTTGGCCAAGGTTTTAGAAGGAAAAAATATTATTTCTTCGAGCCTTGGCATTTTGAATCCTGTTGAATGGTTGTGTGTTACACCCTGTGCGTCCCAAGGTGACGTATAATGAATATGAGATTTGTTAATCATGATTTAAATGAGTTTAAAGTCATAATATGACTATATATGATGTTTGGATAAAACATATAAAGTTTAGGGAAAATCGAATTAAAGTTGCGAAAAAACCAACTAAGGATTTGCCCTGTAACAGAGCTTTTTGAGAAATAAATTTTGTATACTATATGAGGTATTTTTGGGACATATTATATACCAAATTGAAGATATTGGAATGTAGTTTCCAAAGCTCTTAACCGTTCATTCATAAAACATCCGGATAAAAATAAATAAGAGTCGGAAAATGGGCGAATGAGAGGGTGCAAAGCTAGCACCTTTTGACTTTTCAAAAGTTGATATATATGTCTTAACTCGTCTCTCTCTTCATTTCTACATAGAACCTAACCAGAGAACACCATAAAAACAGTCCCTGATCTCGTGTTTCAAAGAATAGTATCATCCCGGGCACGGAATCAAGAAGCGATAACATTAAAACGATCCCTATAACGTAAGTATCGCTATATGGCCTCTCTTTTTCTTTGTAGATTGAGTTTTGGAATGTATTTAATAGTTAATAAAATTCTTAATTTCTGTATTTAAGTGTTTAAATATCAAGGAATTTTGACAAATTCATTTCCTAATAGTTAGAACTCACGAGACAATGATCGAAAGCCGTGAGTTCTAGTTATTTGAATTGTAGTGGACTGTTTTGTGGGTTGTTTCGTGTTGCCTTTGGGATGTATATTTTTTTACTGTTTAATGGAGTTTTGGAGGACAAATGGTGTGGAGAAATACCACATAATGATGGAATGGTGGACTGGTCATTCGTCGTTACATTATTTAAGTTATTTGACACTACTTTGGTTGTCGTTTTATGTATGAAGTGATTAGGGTGTGTACGCTATTTTGTGGTATATTGTGGTGGAGATAAGGTTGGAAAATTATGCTTACATGTTGTTATTGTTGTGCTCTTGTTGTTGTTGGTATATGGTATTGGAGGAGGGCCTAGTTACAGGGGAGATGCTGCCCAAATTTACGTAAACGAGCTACTAGTTTAAGTTGCGGACTTAGCCTTTACTCAACACTGATTTTAAATCTCCTTATGCTATGGCAGATTGAGTTGAGTTGTTTGAAGAATTGCTTGGAAGGTATTAAGGACTCAATGGAGTTAAGGTATGTTAAGGCTATCCCTTCTTTCTTTTTGGCATGATCCAAATGATACAAACGAAACGAGCAAAATACGCAACTTTCATAAATGACTCTATTCATAGAAATACTAGGGATGTCGATATTCTTGATTCCCCGTGTGAATTATTATTATATCCTCTATTCATGGGTCTCAGAAAAATACGTATTTGATAAAGTTTGTTCGAAAGGCATATTGATTTTATGATATTCGAGAAATCTTATAAACGTACTTCTTATGCATTTCATGTATTTATGCATGTACATTAACCCATGATCAGAAGGCGTTATATACGCATATATTATATGTATATGGGATATGAGAAAAGGTTACGGCGTTATATACGCACCACCACATGATCAGCTGGTATACGTTGATGATTTTGCCCACAGTGGCTGAGATGATATGATGGGATGCCCTCATAGACTTGATGATGTTATGTACGCATATACCTATGCATGGTATGACATTTATACGCACATGCATGACATTATAAATTTTCATGATTCACAGAGCTATTCAGAATTACAGGTTGAGTTCTTTACTCCATGTTTCTTTCATGTCTTTTATATACTATTGTCATGCCTTACATACTCGGTACTTTATTTGTACTGACGTCCATTTTGCCTGGGGACGCTACGTTTTATGCACGCATGTCCCGATAGATAGGTTGAGAGTTACCCAAGTAGGCTATCAGCTCAGCGGAAGATGTCGATGTGCTCCATTTGCTCCGAAGTTACTTATTTGGTCAGTATGATTCAAACGTGTATTGTTTAATATGGTGGGGTCCTGTCCCGACCTTTATGATATTTATCTACTCTTAGAGGCTTGTAGACATATGCCATGTAAGTAAAATATTGTATGGCCTTGTCGGCCTATGTTTAGTGTACGAGTGATCATTTTGGTCTTATAGGCCCAAGTTGGTATTTCATGCTTTATTCTACTTATCTCACGATAGCCTCTCCGGCTCATTTACCTATGATAGTATGATACGAGAGATACATTACGTTGGTACTCGGTTGAATAAGGTACCGGGTGTCCGTCGTGGGCCATCGGTTTGCGTCGTGACACTGTGGTTCCGGGACTCAAGTTTGGAGTCGTCATGTGAGACATTCGGTTCACGAACCGAAAACCTATCTCCACAACAAGCTCCTCAGTTTGACCCGGTCCGTCACGCTTTTGAGGAGAAATAGAAATAGTTTTTGAGAAGCAGAAAAAAATAATTTTTTTCCAAAAATACTTTTCTAAGAAGTACTTTTGGAGAAAATACACTTAAAAGCAATTTTCAAAAGCTTGGCAAAACACTAATTACTACTCAAAAGTACTTTTTTAAATTAAATAGCCAAACACAAACTGCTTCTCATCAAAAATACTATTTTAAAAAAGTATTTTTGAGAAAAATACTTCTCCAAATAAGCCGATTTTAGAAGCTTTGACAAACAGGCTATGAGTCTCAGTTCTTCTAGAAAAATCAATAACGGGTCACAACTCGTCACAACTCACGGTCGGACTATGTATGTATATAAAGGGAATTTTTTAGGGCAAAGTATAGAAAAGTCGTTCAGTCAATTTCTTGATTAACAACTAAAGAAACTCTAGAAACTACCACAACAATAACAACATACCCAGTATTATCCTACATCATGGGGTTTGGGGAAGGTAGTGTGTACTAGGGCTGTTCAAAACCGAACACACACACACTTGCCTTTTATTTTGGGAGCGACCAATAATATATATTTTCTCAATTCAATATAGTCGCTCCTATAAAATAATAGCGGCCGGTAGATTTTATATTTTTTGCATATTAATGCACAATATACATAACCAGTACATGTTTTTGTATACTTTACTAGCAAATATGATTATTTTTAATTGACCAGGTAAATGTGTAACTAGCCAATTATAAAGTCAACTAACAACTGATGACTCCTCTCTTATGAGACTTCATACATCTCTTATTAGTGTATAAAACGTTATTCGAGATTTTACTTACCAAATTTCATTGTAGAAGACATGCTATGATATATTTGATCCGTATATAATATCATGAAATGGATTTAAAGTGGCGTTTGATAGTAAGGATGGCCTAATAGGAACAAGCTTTTATAAAATTTCATCAACATATCAAATAATCGTTAAACACACCTCAGTTCAAAAGTAGTAAATTATGTCAATATTAATTCATATGCTAAATTATTTGTCTTATCGAAATAAATTGAAGATCTCACATTATTTATGGAAGACAAAATATATAAATCTTTAACCTATTTTCAGTTTTTTTTTTATTCTCAGAAAATTATCATTATGTTTTAAGCTTAATTAATTAATCACACCAAAAATTAGTTTGGCAATTAACTTAGTTTAAGCTCCTGTTTAACCATGTATTTTGGCTTTATTAAAAAAAATTGAAAACATTGTTTGTTTATAGAATATGAACATGTTTTGGGAAAAAAAACAAAAATTTCCAAGTTCCCAAAAACTGGTTTACGATATTTTCTGGGTGAAATTTTTCTCACTCACAAAACTTCAAATTTTCTTCAAATAAAATGCATGTCCAAACACAACTTCCATTTTCAAGAATTATTTTTCAACAAAAGTTAAAAAACTTTTTTTTCAAGGTTCAATTAAATCGTTGTCAAAACGTTAGCTAAGTCACGTAAAATGGAAGGAGAAAGTTGGCTGCATGCAAACAGAGAGACTGGTAGTTGCATATAGACAGAGGCGGATGTAGTGTATTACATGCGGGTTCAATTGAACTCATAACTTTCGACGTGGAGTAAAAATTTATATGTAAAAATTCATTAAAATTGTAAAAATAGTAGATATGAACCCATAACTTTAAAAATATAATAGGTTCAATATTAAAAACCTTAAAATTAAACCTATAGTATTTAAATCCTGGATCCGCCTCTACATATAGGTAAAAGTTAAAGACTTAAAGTTGACATTAAAAACATTCGGTTTTGTAATTGACAATTGAAAGCAACACACACTAGAAGATATGTAATGTGCTCGCCATTGCCAAGAGTTTAATTAATTTTATACATTAACAGTATAAAAAACTTATATTATAATATTTGGCGTGCAAAAGAGAATTATGTATTGTTCCGTTTATTGTAGACAAGGCCAAAATTGTCAAGAATTCAAGAGACAAATTATAAGTCTAAGTTTTATGTATTCTTTTATGAGCTAGCTTTTATATTTCCATTGTGGCTTTAGAATATATTCCTTGAATCCCATCTATCAACAAATAATAAAATCAAATGAACATCTCTCTCTCTCTCACACACACATACACTCTCTCACTATATATATATATATATATATATATATATATATATATATATATATATATATATATATATATATATATATATATATAGATAGATAGATATATATACTACTAAAAAACAGTTGTTTACCGACGCAGTAGTACCGACGGACTTTTTTCCGTCGCTATTCCGAGGGAGTTTCCGTCGGAATCTCTTGGTACTTTTAAACTTTTTAATTTATAATTTTTTTTAAAAATTACCGACGGACAACTCTCGGTAAATAATGATATTTTGACCGGTCAAAATTTAGTTGGTTGTACCGATGCACTCCGTCGGTAAATTACCGACGGACTCTCTCGCAATATTTTGTATTTATATTTTTAAATTATTTTTTTAGATATCGACGGTTTCTCTCGGTATATTTAAAAACAATAAATGAAAAAGAAAATAAAGTTATCGACGGACTCAATCGTTATTGCATTTACATAATATTTACATAATCTTGTACATTATTATTTTGTATTTTTTATTACACAATAGCGAGGGATGCCGTCGGTAAGTCCCTCGGTAAGTTTTTACTTAATTATCTTAGTGATTGATTATTCTATTTATTAAAAATTACACTAAGTGGAACTATATTCGTAGTAATTACACTACTTAAAAATATATTAGTGATAACTAGCTTAGTAATTTATAATTACACAAAGTAAAAGTGATTTTGTAGTATCCTTAACTACATTGATTAACCTATATATTAATAATTACACACTAAGAAGAAGTGTATTAGTCGTTTTCATACGAAATATTAGTGGTGCATCTTATAAATTGATAATTACTGTAAGTAGAAGTGTGTTAACAATGTCTTTAAATAACGTTAACAATTGATTTTCATACACATTGATAATATACTAAATAAAAGTGTATTAGTTGTATTTAGCTTGTAGATTGATAATTACACGAAGTATAAGTGTATTAATAATATACTTGTAAGTAATGTTGGTAATTGATTAGCCTTCTTTCTACTTCAACATCAACTTCGAGTACCATTCACTATTAATGAATGTTGTCAATGAATCTAAAAAAATTTCTGGTTGTCCAGGGTAAAGATTCTTAAGTGTGGACTTTTTAATCATCCGTTAATTTAAAATATATTAATTATTCCGGATATGAAAAATTCCCTAGATCTTGTTGTCAATGTATGATCTGCATTCGTAGAGTTTTAGCAACTTTCTAACTGTTGATAATTTTTTTCCACTTCTCTTTTGTGGATTACAAGGTATTGAAACATCAATCACCGTGCAAAGTGAGGACCTTGAGGAGATGCGGTGAACGATTCAACAATTTTCTAGGAACTATGCGGATGAACGAGAAAAAAGAAAGCATGAAGAGAAGATTAGGACCGTACTTAGGAATGACATCGAGTCCCTCAAGGCTCAAGTGAACCACTTAATCCGCCTGCCCCGCTCTCCGTCAAAAAACTACATTTTTGAAGAGGACGATAGTAATGGAAATAATATAAATGATTAAGAAGATGAGGGGGAATCCTAAGATGATGAGTGATTTTATGTTTGGTTGGATTGTTGTTTAGTTGGATGTTAACTTTGAATATTTTATTTCGAAGTTTGGTCGGCTAGTTTTGATGTTTGATGGGATAATTTGAATGTTTGGTATGTTTGGATAATTTATAAAGTTTTATTGTTGTTAATTTGTGTTTTATTGTGGTTGCATTGCTATTTTTATTATAATATTCTAGCTGGCAGGTGCTGCATTACTGTTTCTATTGTAATATTCTAGCTGGCAAGTGGTGCAGCAAAAAATAAGCACTACCTGTCAAAAATATACCAGATTTACCGAGCGCCGTACCGACAGAGTCCGTCGGAAAAATTATTTATTTGTCAATCTAGAATTCAAACTTACCGAGGGAGTCCGTCGGTACACTTAAAATAATTTTTCAACTTCTGTTGAACATACCGACGGATATCCATCGGAATATGAATTTGTTCATATTTTTAATTTTTAAATTACTAAATTAAAATACTAAATATATCGATGGTATCCGTCGGTACTATTAAATAATTATTTTTAATTTACCGACAGATATCCGTCGGTATTGATATTATTAATATTATATTATTTTATAATATACCAACGGATGTCAGTCGGTACGTAAAATTATTTGACCAAATAGTGTCAGAAATGTACTGATGGCTTTCCAATGGGGTCCATCGGTAATTACTAAGGGATTCTGTCGGTCGATTTTACCGAGAAAAGATTTACCTACCTACCATTTACCGACGAACTTCCTTCGGGAAAGCCTTGTTACCAATGGACTTCCCTCAGTAATTTGCGTCGGTAAACAACTGTTTTTTAGTATTGATAGATAGATAGAAAGAAAGAGAGATTATTCTTTTACTTGATCAAAGGATAAAGTGAGGTAAGAATACTTACATTAACTCATCATGGTTAATTATAAACATATTTAACAGATATAAATTATGTATTCATTAGTTTGATGTATGTATACATCAGGCGGATTCATGCGTATAAATATTTTTCAGTGATTATTTAACAAGTATTTGATAAAAAGAGAAAAAGAGATGTTTCATACTTTTTTTTCTCCTGCAAGTAAAAACTTTAAATAACCAAATAGGATAAATGCACTTTTACAATAACTATCACGTAGAAAAAGCCTTAGATATTTTTGTAGAAATATTTTAATATCAAGTGTAAAAGTAGTAAGCAGTCTTTTTCTTTCTTTTTTATCGAACACAAAATTAAAGGGAAAATAAAAGTTGCTTCAACATTGGCTTGATTAGTGTTATTGGAGTTTCCATTGCTTTTCGACAGTCACAATGCAAACAAGAGGACAGTGACTTGTAGCTTTCAACTATGATTAGGAATATTGCTTTTAATATTTTAAAAGATGCATAAATTAGTAAAGTTAAAACCTAAATTCTGTTAGAATAAACAGCAAATGAAAATTTATTATGTTCTATTTGGCTATCTCTTTATAATAAAGAGTTATATTAGTCAATTCAAGTTTCAAACTAAGTAATAGATGGCATTGGGAATACCACTATATGAATAATATTATTATAATACTAATATGTTGAGGTTGGTAACTTGGTAATGTATTGTGTACAACTAATATTATACTTTATAAATAATACCTTACAATTCAGCACGGAACATACAAACATCAAAAATAAAATAAAAAAATGGAGGTACGAAGTATCTATATGGTATATTCCTTCACTAATTCTAAAATTAATACTTCGTCGATAGCAGTTAATAAACAAAAAAAAAATGAGAAAACAATCTCTTGTATCACTATTTACAATTTGAATAGAAGAAAATAAAGTAATATAAACCCCATGTATTTTATCTACTATTAGCTCCTTTATATGTTATTTTACTTAACTATCTCTAATGAAAAAAGTTACATAACTATAAGAATATTTATACAGAATTGATTTCCCAAAAAAATTAAAGGATAACAAAAAGGAAAACTTATCACAAATCTAATATAAAGCATGTTTATTAGTATAATCTCTTGAACCTACTCGTTGTTTTATGCTTGGAAAGTTATTCGTGTTCGCTATCCTTCTTTCTTTCTTCCCTTCTTATTTTCAACCGTCAAACAATAAGGAAAGACGTCATTCCTCCTTTCTCTCGCAACCACAACAATCATACAATCGAATAATTAAATTAGACGGGGATAACGGTTGAGCTATCAAACATGTCCGCTACCAAAAAAATCTACATGGCATCCATGATCCTAATCTTGCTTTTCTCAACACTTTAAAGCATGCTTTCCACTAAATATTTTGACAGGAGAAGGGTGTGTAATCCATACATTGTAAATATGAGTGCCCTGGAGAAAAGAAAAAAGGAAAAAAGAAAGAAATCCCAATAATGTTTATCCAACTTTCCATTTAT
Source organism: Nicotiana tabacum (assembly GCF_000715075.1). Taxonomy (NCBI): domain Eukaryota; kingdom Viridiplantae; phylum Streptophyta; class Magnoliopsida; order Solanales; family Solanaceae; genus Nicotiana; species Nicotiana tabacum. The sequence goes on along the minus strand of NC_134088.1, from coordinate 122,359,225 downwards.
GTGGGAAAGGATTTTGATTGAAGCCTTTACTTTTTTCACTTTTTTTGCGTAGTGACATAGTATAATGTGTAAAGTTGGGATGGGAGCAAATAATTGAACAATAAAACAAAAGTACAAAAGCTGTACTCACATTATAATGCCCAAAAGCACATATTTCAGTGAAGAGATGATAAGGCTTTTCACTTGTGGGGTGAAAAGAGTTAGATGATGCACGTTTCTAACTTATCCAATGTTTGAGGAAAAAAGATTCTTCCCTTTTTTTGGCTGAAAAAAAATAGACACTTAAAGTTTGCCATAATTTTTATTTAGAAATTTTCATAAACCACTATAGTTTGTGTAATTACCATCCGTATCTATTGTTTAATTGTTATTAGTTTGTATCACTTGTATTGAGATGCACAACAAATATAACTTGTATTCGATCGCTCAACGAATACAACAAAGACGAAATACATAAATATATATAAAGAATATAACATGTAGACTATATATAGAGGTGTATATAAAGGATATAACTTATATCGATTGTATTCGTTCACGCAACAATACAACCAAGGCGAAATACAAAAACATAAAAAATAGAATGCTCTTGTTGAGAATTGAACTCAAGAGCTTCGCTTACTAATTGGACGCTCTAACCAACTGAGCTATGCGAGCCTTCGCTTACTAAGCGGATGCTCTAACCAACTCAGTTATGAGAGCTTGTTGCTTGCTCTATTGTTTCAACTAAAAATAATTTATCTCTTGTTCATGAATTTGCTCTAAAATTCAAATATAACTACGAATGATAAATTTCTTGAAAGTATAGCTACAAATGGTAACTACAATATATATATTTGACATGTCAGCATAATTTTTTCCTTTTTATTTATATACATTAACTAGACTGTATTTGGATTGAACATTTGTAGTAGACCCATCAAACACATATAACATTGGCTTGGAGAGAGAAAGAGGGTAAGCCGAACATGTTGGTATCAGAGGCAAATTTATGTGGAGGGAGAGTGGGGTACATGCACCCATGCTTCCCCTCCCTAGAATATATGAATATGGATAAACAATACAATTTTTAAAATTATCTATATAAATATGTTTGTGTCCACCCATGCTAAATTTATTACCTTAGTTCACTGGTAAGTTGGTGCCTCTATGGTCTCCCAAGGCAATGGTTCGATTCCAGTCTCTATATAGTTTTTTAAATAAGTTTTTTTATATTTAAAAGTTCCTTTTGGCTAAAAAGTAAAAACATACCCCCAAAGTCAAGGGTTCGATTCCTAGTCTCTATATATTTTTTTTAATTAATTTTTTTTAATATTTAAAGGTTCCTTTTGGCTAAAAAGTAAAAACATATCCCACTTTTTGAGGAAAATTTGGGTATAATCGATCAAATCCCTAAAAACAAAATACAATGTCTCCATCTCAACTCTCTCTCTCTCTCTCTCTCTCTCTCTCTCTCTCTCTCTCTCTTTCTCTCTCTCTCTCTCTCTCTCTGTTGGCTCTATGTGACCGTGGAATGTGGATTCTTTAAGAAAGTAGTAATTTCTCCTACATCACTCCATGTTCCTTTAAAATTCTCAAACTACTCTCTCTCTTTTTCCTTCTACTACACTTGAAGTCTTGAAGTCTTGAATTTTGATAGTTTAATGAATTTGTGTACATATTGTGTTTGAGAAAATGCTTGGCCGAGTCAAAGATTGAAATCCATGAGAAAAAGCATTTATGCGAAGGAATTTTGGCTTCTGTTACTTGGGACCTCTGTCCAAGTTTCAATTTTATTTTTTAGTTGTACGTATCATTGAGTTGGTAAATAAAATTTGTTTTAGTTACCAAAAAATAAATTGAACAAGGAACTACATATACTATCTTAAATATAATGGTGCACCCATGTTCTCAATCTTTGAAATTTCTTCTACATCACTCCATGTTCCTTTAAAATTCTCAAACTACTCTCTCTCTCTCTCTCTCTCTCTCTCTCTCTCTCTCTCTCTCTCTCTCTCTCTCTCTCCTTGAAGTTTGAAGTCTTGAATTTTGATAGTTTAATGAATTTGTGCACATATTGTGTTTGAGAAAATGCTTGGCCAAGTCAAATATTGAAATCCATGGAAAAAAGCATTTATGCGAAGGAATTTTGGCTTATGTTACCTGAGACCTCTGTCCAAGTTTCAGTTTTATTTTTTATTTGTACATATCATTGAGTTGGTAAATAAAATCTGTCTTAGTTACAAGAAAATAAATTGAACAAGGAACTACATATACTATCTTAAAGATAATGGTACACCCATGTTCTCAAAATCCTGAATACGCTTCTGGTTGGTATTCAAGACTTAGACGTTATTTTGTAACTTATGGGCTTTTAGTTTCAATTGTAGGGGCAAGTGCATAGATAACCATTTTCAGGGATGCTATTTAGTAATTGGCCAATACTTATTTTTGTCCTGAAATTTTAAACTAAAAGTTTTAACCTTCAGGACAATCTAAGACATTTTTTTTTCCTGAAAAATAAACTGATAAACTAAAATCCAGGACGCACTGGCTAATTTTTAAACACAATCCTTTAAAGTGGCTACTTGCTGTCATTACATATAAAGGCTGGGTTTGGCCACTTGGGCCATTCAGGACGAAGCTCCTCACATGAATTTTTTGCTGGTTGTCCCTTTTTGTATCAACTATTTAATAAATAACCATTTTAAAAATTTCTCTAGCAACTTATGGACATTTTAGACCATTGTCTAAAAAAAAAAGGTTTTAACTCAGCTTTTGCTCATCTGCCACAAATGAGCTTGCACAGAAGTTGGAAAACAGTTTTTAGTTGTGTTTAGTAACAGAAAAGTTGTTGACTAAGCAATAGGTCAAATTTTAAAATTTTAAAACACACAACAATGACACCAATAACTAAAAAGGCTGCTGTTTATTATAACCTCCAATTCTACTATGTGACTACTAATCCTAATCAAGGGGTGAGCATTTTAAGTTTAATATAGTCATTTAGTTAATGCATGAGATAAATTTGACTAGAAATAAATAGCCACACAATTGAGATGCAATTATCATAGTAGTTACTTATTTAGTTAATATGTAGTGATTATTGTTTTTTTCTTCCTATAAAACTTATATAATCAAACCTCTATATAACAGTTTTGTTTGTTCCGATATTTTTTTTTGCTTCTATAGAGAAATGTTGTTATAGAAAACATATATTATAATATAAGATAAAAATTGATTCCGAGAAAAGTTTGACTTTTACAGTGAATGACTGTTATATATGGATGCTGTTATAGAGATGTTTAATTGTATAACCATATCATTTTTTTATTTTTTACTTTTAAAAGTGATAAGTTTCGCTTTGCTAAAATCCGTTAAAAGAAAAAGTGATCCCTACCATAATAATTTGGACAAAATATAAAATTGACTGGTCGACAAAATATATTTACTAACCAATATATATATATATATATATATAAAATATTATGAGTTTATAATATACATAAATACAAAAATATATATACATTTTCTCTAATAATTTTATGTTACTGAATTTTATTGACCAAAAAACATAAAAAGGTGTTTGTCCCCTTCTCCGGTCTCTCATCTTCTTCAACCCCTAAAACCCTAGTTTGTTACAGAGCCAAGTAAACATTCAGCTATGCCCCAAAACGACGACGTTCGCTTCACTTCTTCTTCTCTCAAACTCCCTCTCTTTTCTCCTCCTCTTCAACACCATACCCAAAAAAACCCTTTCTTCACCAATCTCCACTTAATTCTCCAAAATTCCAGTCTCCAAAATCCAATTTTACAAACTTTATCCAAATTCCCACTCCCAAAATTTCACCAAAATTTCAATCCCCAAAATGCAATTCTCCAATTCCTTAAAAAACCCAGAAACATCAACCTATTTAACTGGAATTTACCAAAAACCCCACTCATCTGCTCTGCATCAATGGCATTGACTCAGAGTCAGGTTCAGAACAACCCGGATGACTTACCCGGGTCGACTCAGTTATCGGGCTCGGGCCCGAAAATGGGGAGTGGGAATGAGGAGAGAGTTCTGATTAGTGAGGTATTAGTACGTAACAAGGATGGTGAAGAACTTGAACTGAAGGATTTGGAGAGTGAAGCATTAAATGCGCTTAAAGCGTGTCGGCCCAATTCGGCACTTACTGTACGAGAGGTACAAGAAGACGTGCATAGAATAATTGACAGTGGGTATTTTTGCTCTTGTATGCCTGTTGCTGTTGACACTAGAGATGGTATTCGCTTGGTTTTTCAGGTACATTTTTCTTCAGCTATTACTCCCTCCCCTCCAATTTATGTGCAACATTTTCCTTTTTAAATTGTTCAGGAAAAATGACAGATTTCTATATTTAGAAATAATTTAAATTTAAATTTCCTATACCTTTGATGAGATCAACACAAATGTCTATGCTCACCACAAGTTTTATATCTTATTTAGCTTAAAGAAGAACTAATTGATATGTTATTTAGCTTACAAAAGAACTTATTGATATCTTGTTTAGCTTAAAGGTTGGTTCTTTTAGCAGAAAATGATGAATAAATTGAGATATAAGATATTGCATTGCAATGAAGTGGGAGGAGAACAATGAGGTCTTAGGTTAGAATCCCATCAGCCTAAGCCTGGGTGGGTAGAGTTACTCGGTGCGGCTGTACCTGTGCTGGTGGTGGAATAGTCAAAGTGCGCGCTAGCTAGTCAGGATACAATGTCATAAAAAGAAGAAAAATTATATTGCTTTGACAAGTTAATTTTTTTTTCTCCAGAAATAGTGACATTTCACCTTATTTTTTGAGAGTGTAACAATAGTAGGTAATTATTAGTCTAGGATAAACCAATAAAAGTTGTATTGAATAAAAAGAGTTTCCTTTTTGATACGCAAATGAAGATTGTTTTATATTACTGAAAGTTTCTAAACATTCAAATGCATTCAGAAAATGTATTATTTCCTCACTGTTTGCCATGTGTAAGTGCTTATATCTGTTATGTTTTGGCATAAGGTAGAACCAAACCAGGAGTTCCATGGTCTGGTATGTGAAGGAGCCAATGTGCTTCCAGCAAGGTTTATAGAGGATTCTTTTCGAGATGGATGTGGTACGCCTTCCTTATACTCTTGCTATGCGTCCTGTATTGTCATTTCTTTTCATATGCATGAGCTTCTGTTTTGTATTTGTCTTTCAAGTATATTAAATAATCAGCCTATATCTTACATTCTGTCTAGTATGCAACCCATGCTGTGCTTATTTTCAAGCAATGCAGGAAAAATTGTTAATATCAAGCGGATAGATGAAATAATAAGCTCAATAAATGGTTGGTACATGGAGCGGGGTCTTTTTGGAGCGGTTAGCACTTCACTATGAGAACTGCAGCCTGTTGTTATTATTTTCCCCCCTTTGGATGCCTTTATTTGTGATGTGGGAAATTTGAGTTATCTTATTGTGCTGTAGGTATCAAGTGTAGAGATGCTCTCTGGAGGTATGATTAGGCTAGGAGTTTCTGAAGCAGAGGTGAATAACATAGCCATCCGCTTCCTTGATAGGACGTAAGAACCTTTCTTTCTTATACCTATGCCTTTTGGTGAATACAATTGCTCTTAGCAATGTCTTGCACGTGCTTGCATGTCTCAGTGGTGAGCCAACTGTAGGGAAAACAAGGCCTGAAACTATACTTCGGCAACTTACTACGAAGAAAGGGCAGGTATAGTTAGACTGGCCTTTCCTATTCTAACAGCATTTATTTTTTATTCCTTTAAAAACTTGGTGTTAGAAAATGTCTTTTAATGTACGTCTTTGATACATAGAAACTTTTACAATTTGAAATGAGTTCTTAGCAGTTTTGTGTTTCTATGAGTGTAGTGAATTAAAGTAGGCTAAAGTATGTTAGAGTAGCAAATTTCCTATTATCCCTCTTTCTTTTTTGTTTATGCCCTCTAATATTGCAAAACTTTGATGCTTTGGTAGGAGGCTCATTCTATAGGCTAATATGCTGCTCATTTTTTCCTTGGCAGTTGTCAACTTCAATTTTGGTAAATCAGTAGGAAGTTATAGGTTACAATTCTGTCACCTATTAGAAAGCAAAAAAAAAATCACAGGGAAAAAAAGAAAATGAAAAGATTGCAGTCTTGATCAATAGGTTTGTTTTAATTTCTTCTTTTGGGTTTATCTGAAAGCCCTAAATGTTATAGCTAGCTTTCGCATAAGTTTAGTGTTTTTCCTCTGAATATATATCTGATGTTCCAATTTTCTTATGGTGGCTGATTCATCTCACTAGACAACATTGTTGTTCTAAATGATCGTTCTCCAAATATTTTGTATCACACGTCATTCTAATAAGGGAAGAGTTTTGTACAAAACAATTGATTTCTTTCTGCAAATGGTAACCCCATTTCTAGAGTTTAAGTGTTTCAAAATAATAAGTGAGCTTAACTTCTGCTTGACACGTTTATAAATTCTCTGATTTTTGTTTTCTGAAATTCTACGTTGTGTTAATAGTATCCCAGCATCACTTCGCAGCTCACTTGCATGTCTTAAGCATGCAGCTAGATCTTAAAAAAGATATATGGAAATAAAATGTGTCCAATTGGATTTTTTTGCACCTTCTGATTGAATGATTCCTGTTATCCTAAATTTTGCTGCAAAGGTAGTTGACCTGAACTTTAGTTACTTGGGAAGCATGATAGAGAACGTTAGCATTTAGGCATATTACCCTCCTTCTATCTTCTTTTCCAGACTCTGCTCTTTTATGTCTGTTGCAAATGCGAAAGCTCTAGCTTTTACTAGTTTATCCATTCAAATATTTATTACTAGAAGTCACAAAGTTGGAGAATGTTTTTACCAGTGTATAGCGAGAGGTCCCCTTAATCATGGTTTTCTCATTGAGAGGTCCACATAGTAATGAATATCAAATGACCAAAAGACTCTATCTTACACTTCGCTAGTTCTATAATTTCTTACTTGTGAATTGGCATTAGTGAAATTGCTGATTTTACAAATTGCATGGGAAATTGTCAAATTGTATTCCATCTTTGTTGCGGGGAAATCCGCTATCTTTGTGCTAGTTCGAATGTGAAATTTTGACTATTCTTGTCTAGGTTTACAGCATGCTTCAAGGGAAAAGAGATGTGGACACTGTCTTAGCTATGGGCATTATGGAAGATGTTAGCATTATCCCTCAACCCGCTGGAGGTGATTTAGCGAAGATGGTTTTAACTGTCAAATCATGTCGCACCTCTCTTTGTGCATAACTGCATTTTTATCTTAGTTAAGAGGGGCGTAGCTAGGATGTTTTCTTTTTCTAGTTGGGGTGGGGGAATAGCATTACATAACAGAAATAAAGTATGAAATGACACATAGTATCAAAAGCAAAAAGTATTGTAAGGTATATAGTAAAACATAAGAAAAGAGTGTCCTGGTTAGGAAAATATAGTAACAAACACCATTTCAATTTAGGAGATGTGTTGTGATCAAATGGTGAAACCTATACTTACGCCAAGAATTAGTGTATGGGTTGTAGTCCAAAAAGCTCCTAGTAATTACTTGAACATGGAAGAAAGCCAACCCTTAATTACTAGGAGCCTTTTGGACTGCAACCTGTAAATTAAAGTCTATTTTAACTAGAAAAATAAAAGGCCAAATATAACATGTATTAGATCCAAGAATGAATAAAAATTAAATAAAATTGTGAAATGAGTGGTTAATATTTAGATCTAAGGCATTAGTGGTTACAGCATGATATATCTGTTTGGTAAATTTACAGCCTTATTAATAACTAAAATATTTTTTTGCTTGTGGGTCCTCTTGGTTGCACCTGGTGGCGGACGATGATTAAGCACTATATAGAATGCTGTGCATATAAAAGAGACCATATGCACTACAGAAAGTTTGGTGGTGTCAAGGCCCCTCCTTACCCCTCTGGGCGTTTGCTCTGTATGCTGTAATCTATTGCTCTTTCTGTAAATTAACTTTTTGCATGCAATATTGCAGATACTGGTAAGGTAGACTTAATTATGAATGTTGTTGAGCGTAAAAGTGGGGGTGGTATTTCTGCTGGTGGTGGAATTTCTAGTGGGTATGTGACATTTGAGAAGTTATTATTTTTGAAAACTACTTTCTGTTATAATGTCTCTTTTGGTTGCTTGACTGCCTCTTTAATTGTATGTATTTCAATTTCAGGATCACAAATGGACCCCTTGCTGGATTGATTGGCAGGTACTTTCAGTAGTAGGGAATTCTTTTTGGTGTAGTGTCTTCAACTTTAGGAGATCGTTATTTGGGGTTCTGAACAATCTTGGTCAAGGGTTGACCTTCTTCCATGTTCTTTTAAGATTGTCCAACACTTTGTTGTTTACATTTCTAGGTTGTCTGAATTGAAATTTTTTGTCCTTAACATAAGGATGTGGTTAATCACATTGCCGTACTGGTGAAACCTATACTTATGCCCAGCACGTGAAATTCTTAATTAAATTTAGTTAACATTAGGAAGAACTTTTCAAAAAACTGTTAAGGGTTTAAATTGACTTCTTTTCTCAAAAAAGCAGCTTATTCAGTGGACTACTTAGAAGCACTAAGCTCAATCCCTTGGGGAGCACTTCTGCGAAATCTACTCTATTTCTGCTACTTTTTGGTGCTTCATTTCTAACAAGCTGCAAATATACTCTAAATAGCTTTTCCGTAAACGGAAAAAAGAAGCCGATGTGACTACCTTTTCTTAGAAAAAAGATACGTGGTTCTGGGTTTAGGGAAGTTTTTAGCTCAGACACTTCCAGGAAATAAATTCTTACATGAACTTCAGTATCCCAGCAGCCACAAATTCTTTCTTTATAAAAAATATAAAATTAGAATTCTTACATGGACTTCTGTTAATAGATAGGATAGCTCTTTCAAACAAAGCCTTATCAATATAGGCAGACATCAGCGCTAGTAGTTAACAATACATGCTGAGTATTAGTAGTTTCTATTATATTCAAGATGTGTGCTAATTTTCACATTGAATCCAAAAAGAAAGTTTCACTTTCAAAATCTTTTTCCTAGAGTATGCTGTTCAGTTTATCTTTCCATTTCAGTTGTGCCATATACCACAAAAATCTTTTCGGAAGAAATCAAAAGCTGAATTTGTCACTGGAGCGAGGGCAAATTGACTCACTTTTTCGGATAAACTATACAGATCCATGGATTGAAGGAGATGATAAGAGGACTTCAAGATCAATTATGATACAGGTAATTTAAGATCTACTAAAGCATATGTCATGGCAGTTAGTCAGAGCTCATTTCTATCTGACTTCATATTTTAACTAGAATTCCAGGACGCCTGGCACGCTTGTTCATAATCAACCTGATGGTAGCCTGACGATAGGACGTGTCACGGCTGGGATTGAGTACAGCCGGCCGTTCAGACCAAAGTGGAATGGAACAGCTGGAATCATATTTCAGGTAGCTTATACATTAATGCTGCTGATAATTTATGCACCATCCGCAGAATGATTATCTTACTTTCTGCCATTGGATGGTTTGCATGGTTATAGAGGGAAGCATGGTGATAAAGATCTTTATTGATTTTTGAAGAGTGTGAAAGTTGATTTTCTAGTGTCCAACTGACATTGAGTTGAAATGGCGACTCCAAGAGAATGAGAATTTCTGCCTGTGAGAAACTCAACTCTTGTTTCCAAAAGGCCCGAAGAGAGATGTATTTGGTGTCAACAATCAAAATGTGTAGAGACCCTCTCATCCATGTAGCCTGTACAGGATATCCTAGCATGAAATTTACTGCATGCGGGAGGAAACCCTAATTCTTGTCGAGTTGGGAATTTCTAGGATGGGGTTATTTAGCAATTAAAAGTTTTGAATTTTCATCTTGAGTTATTCGTAAAATTTCATTGAATTGGTATTGTTTCAGGGACTAAAGGGGATCTCTACTACCTAAACTTTGGAGTATTCATTCTAAAAGATAAACATTAAATGTGCTTTATCCAAGAAAAAAAAACCACATCTAATAAAAAGATGAATGTTAAATGTGATTGTGCATTATATTTACATTGTTACCAAGTAATTTTGGTGATTGTATTGTGGTCCTACTACAATGCTGTCACCAATTAGAATCATCCAAAACCTTTTCAATTCTCCACTTAGACTAATTCTTTTGCAAGACGAAAACGAATAGATAATTGGGCATGAATAAGCGCCTTTCTTATAAAAGCCTTACGAGTTGTTTAAACATTTGTCTGAATATTGGTATGTCAGGCTGCTAGTAAAGTTTATAATTCATTTTGAAACTTGTGAAAGGGGTGTCATCTATTATCTTCTTATTTACTATTAGGGTTGATTATGCGCTCTGTTGACTTTCGGAAACAGCCTCTCTACCCCTTTGGGGGTAGGGGTAAGGTCTGCGTACACTCTACCCTCCCCAGACCCCGCTTGTGGGATTATACTGGGTTGTTGTTGTTGTATGCGCTCTGTTGAATGTGGATATCAAATAAGTGTAATATCTGGCTAGGATGGGGGTATTATCACGTGGGATGACCTTCTGCATATTTGAAAATTTTTTCTAATAGCTTTTAGAAGTTCATAAATATTTTACAATAAATGAACTCGAGAAGAAAATGCTACGGAAGAGTCTGATAGTTAGGATGAGTCATCTGACCTTCGTAGTAAGAATATTTGAGGTTTTGGATGTAATCACCGTCATGTCAATGCATTTAATTACTGGTGGAAAACCTGGAAATAAAGAGCATATTTCGGAGTGATGAGTTCAGAGGCAACTTTACTCTAGCAAAAAGAGGAGAAAAAAATATCACTTGTGCTTAGCGATGTAACGATAGCAAGTCCTAGGAATAATTTGAGTTATTTATGCAATAATCAGCAGAAGATGGGCATGAATAGTTTGAATAATATTTTCCGCCATAAGATTGCACTGTAAGAACTAAGAGTGTGCCAAGGAGGATGAAAACTCTTTTCTCGTTTCTAGTCTTGGGGCATCAGTGGAGTTTTTTAATCATTTCCAGTGTCTGACATCCTTTATTTCCCATTTCTGTTAATGCCTTTGCTACTTGTCCTTCCTATTTGAATTTCTCAGCGTGCTGGTGCTCGGGATGACAAAGGGAATCCTATTATAAGGGACTACTACAGTAGTCCACTTACTGCTAGGTATATATTGTTAATGGTTTATGCTGCCTAAAGTGTTGTTATATCTGGCCATAAGAAATTGTCCAATATGTTTCTTTCTGAACTGCTGCAGTGGCAACACTCACGATGATATGTTGCTTGCCAAACTTGAAACTGTCTATACTGGTTCTGGTGACCCTGGTTCTTCGGTGGTCAGTTTTCTAATATTCTGCCAGACTCCTTGTCTAGTGAATAAACAGATAGAAAGAATTCTTGATGTACTCCAAACTTGTTTACCCTGCTGTTTTGCAGTTCGTTTTCAATATGGAGCAAGGGCTTCCTGTGTGGTCAGAGTGGCTAGGTTTCAACAGAGTCAATGCTCGTGCTAGAAAAGGAGTCTTATTAGGTCCTATGCGTCTTCTCGGAAGGTACATTCTCCATTATTTTGTGAGGACTAGCTAGAAAGATGTTAAATTCGGCTGCTCTTCCTTCAACTGTATCCTTTATAAATTCCTCTAAATTAAGTTGCTGGCTATTGTGAGTTTCCTTTTGCAGCTTCTCTGGTGGTCATGTGGTAGGAAATTTTCCGCCTCATGAAGCATTTGCCATTGGTGGAACCAATAGTGTGAGAGGATATGAAGAAGGCGCAGTTGGCTCAGGCCGGTCTTATGTTGTTGGCTGTGGAGAAATTTCATTCCCTCTGGTAAGTGGAGGCAGTTGGAAACTATAATCTGATAGTTCAACACACCTCTCCAGATATTGGTGGTTTTCACTATCTCTCTAATCTATCCCGATGATGCTGGTGCTATCTCATCTCTACCAAGATTGCTGTTGCTAAAGTTCATTGATTTTTAGACCCCTCTCTATATGGGCGTCTTTCCCTACAATTTATTAGATCTCTCTTTCTCTGTCTCCTTCTCCCTCTACTTTGGTTTTTGTTAACGATAGGGTTCTGGCCAACTTATACACACCTCGATTATGCCACCCGATAGCTGCATCCTACCAGCGGTACAAATATCACCAACTTTATCCATCAGTACTTAGGTAGATGGAAGAATATTTCCAAACGGTTTTTGCCTCTACTATTAACCCTAGTCTCCCATGGTCTTCATTCCAGCTTCATCCTCTGTTAAGCTATACGTTCCTTACAATATTAGTTCTCTGCTAAACGTCTTTGACTTGAATACTGTATGCTATCATCTTTCTTATCATATTCCCCGTCTTCTGCAGATGGGGCCATTAGAAGGGGCAGTATTTGCTGATTATGGCACAGATCTTGGTTCTGGTCCAAGTGTTCCTGGTATGTATCTCTGGTCTGATGTTTGCTTTTGGCTAACCCCCCTCCCCCTAAAAAAAGTTTTTTTTTGCTTAAACATAAGTATCAGAGTATACTACAATGTTTAATCTTTTCTGATGGCAGGAGTAGTCTAACTTCGACCAGATTGATAGAATAAGCATCCATACTTGTGGGATAATAGGCAACTTAGAGAGGCAAAATTAGTGCATTAAATTTTGACCTGTTCAACCTGCCCAAGTTTGAGGAGCTTCATAACCCTCCCATTTATTAACTCAGCCGATTTTGACCCGCCAAAATCCAGTCCAATCAGCCCATTTGACACCTTTGTAGGCAACATCCGCTAAATTCACAAATATGAAGGGAACTATAAACTAAATTGTCTATTCAATCTCAGTATCAAAATTTATCTACTTGACTAAGGCTCCATTGACAAGCACTCTACTCAAGTCAGTTTAAATCTGGGGGATTTGACATATATTACACTTTGGCATGCTTTTAATTCAATATTGTTTTTCCTTAACAGGTGATCCTGCTGGACCAAGGCGAAAACCTGGAAGTGGATATGGATGTGGAGTTGGTATTCGCGTAGACTCGCCATTAGGACCTCTAAGACTGGAGTATGCCTTCAATGACCAGAGGACTGGGAGATTTCACTTTGGTGTTGGCCTTAGGAACTGATGCTTACTATAGTCCTTACTTGTTTATTGACATTTATTATATCATCTTATTTTTTGGTTTGCCTTCTTAGGTTATAATTCATCTACATCTCTTTTGCAACCTGCATCTTCTAAATCTATAATGCATGTCATTGTAGGGATAGATTTCTAGGTGTGTTTTAGCCTTTTAGGTGTAGAAATGACACAAGGTAGCCACTCCAAAGCGCTGCCATTTAGGAATTAGCCATTGCGTCCTGAATTTCAGTTTTTCAGTTCAATTTTTCAGGACAAAATAAGTACTGACTAGTCCCTAAATAGCATCCCTTAAATTGGCTATCTGTGCACTTGTCCCCTTTTAGGTAGTAACAAAGACCCGCCAGATTTTATTCTATTTTTTAAAATTCCTTATCATCATTTTGGGACAAAATTAAAGAACAAATTTCAGTCATTGATGATACATATTTGACTCATGGCATTAATGAAGACATGAAAAAAAAAAGACGAGCAAAAACTCGCCAATTTTATAATTTCTTTATTATTATTTTGGAATAATTAGAGACCAAATTCAGTTATTGAAGATATACAATTTACACATGGCACCAATAAAAACATTTTAAAAGAAAGAAGGCAAGAACAAAGACCCGTCAATTCTATAAATTCTAAAATTCTTCATCATTATTTTGGCATAACTAAAGGACATTTTCAGCCATTTAAGATACACATTCCGAGATGTTAGTTTGGAGACAAATTATGGAAAAATGACTTGTTTATGTGATAGTGAGTAATATATGAATTGTTATACCGTAAATAAATTTTGAAAAAATTGTTATGCAACAACAATAATTACAAATCTCCCCAGTCTAATCCCATAAATATGGTACCTCTATTTTGTAAAGATAGAAAAACTATTTTTATAAGATAACCGAAGTAAAATAATAAGATAATAAAATAACTCAAATAAAATAATAAAATAATAAGATAATCGAATATTAATAGGTAGCGATAGAAATTTAAGGAAAAAGAAAATAGGGGTGAATTGCAACCTCTTTGACCGCACGCTCTTCTTCTAAATTCTCCTTTTCGCCACCTTCTACATTCTTCTAAAGCTAACAACTTTACAAATTCCTTTAAACCCTATAACCCCAATTTCCTCTCCTTTTGAGAAATTCCACAATAAATAAATAAATTTCAATGGCTTCAAATCTCACTTCTCGTTTAGCTTCTCGTCTAGCTTCCCGTCTCCTCCGTTCCGCCGTCACTACCGGCGCCGCCGCCACGACCACCACCACTCTCCCCAAATCCCACCCTTTAATTTCACTCCTCCACCGCCAATCACAGCCCTTAAATTTTTCCCGTTTCAACCCTAACCAACCCCTTTTCACCCTCCGATCCTTCTCCACACTCTCCCGGCCCGCTAAATCCCACAGATCAGCCCGACCCGATATCGGAGCCCGAGCCCGACAACTCCAAACCCGGCGCCTCTGGACTTACGCTATCACATTCAGTTGCATAGCTGGATTCATAGTAATAGTCCTTAACCAATTCCAAGACCAGCTTGTATTTTACGTAACACCTACAGACGCACTATCACAACACTCACAAAACCCTACAAAATCAAAATTCCGACTCGGCGGATTAGTATTAGAAAACAGTGTAACACCAATCCCTAATTCACCTGAAATGGAATTTGTGATTACTGATTTGATTACTGATATTTTGGTTAAGTATGACGGGTCGTTGCCCGATCTTTTTAGGGAAGGGCATTCTGTTGTAGTTGAAGGGTTTGTAAAGCCGTTTACGGAGGAGATGAAGAAGAAAGAAAGTGGGATTTTGAGTGAGAAGAAGTTAGAGGTGACGAAAAAGGCGAGGGGCGGGGATTGTTATTTTGCAGCTACGGAAGTGTTGGCGAAACACGACGAGAAGTATATGCCACCTGAAGTTGCAAATGCACTTGAGAAGAATAAGCAGTTGCTGCTTAGTCAGCAGATGGAAGGAAATGAAAAAGAGGGGGATGGTGATACTGCAGCACCGCCAGCTACAGCAGGGGCGTAAGGGTAAAAAATCTAATTAATTTTTTTTTTTGGAAATGATGGAGTTTTCTTAAAGTTACAATTTTGACTATACTATTGTTTTAGATTAAATTGAAGGAAGACAGGAAAGTTAAGGGATATATAGGTGGTTTATTGAGGCTATATGATGAATTTTGTTGTCATAGTGTTTGATTTCATATTGTACTAACCCTGTGAAATGGGGTTTGAGTTTAGAATTTTTGGGATACTGAATAAATGAAAGAAATTATTTTTTATGACATTGGATGTTTGTAATTCTTATTGTTTACACTCGATGTAGTGGACATTGATGAAAAAAATCGAGAGGTCGTTGATTACGGATTCTGGTAAAACTTGTAATTGATTTTTTTGGGGAAAATGATAGAGTTCTGTTAAAGTTTCAATCTTAATTGTACTACTAACTCTTTTACATTAGATTGAAGGAACTCAGTAAAATGATGTGTAGTTGGTTAATTGAGTTTATATAGTGAAATTTATTGTTGTAGTGAATGGGGCTTTTTGATTTCATGTCTTGTACTAACCCTGAGAAATGTGGTTTCAGTTTAGAATTTTTGGAATATTAGTGAATAAGTGACAGGAATTATTGTTCATGACATTGGATATTTGTAATTCTTTTGTCTAAACTCAGTGTAGAGGACATTGATGAAAAGAAATAGAGAATAAATCACTTCTGAGTTTCTTGTCCATGTTTCTTTTAATATAGTGCAGCTTTATTTTACTCGAACAGCATTATTGGTGTCTCCAGATTTCATTTTGTTATGTGTATTGATAGCCAGAGTGTTAAGTTTTTGTTATTTTCTTACGTGACTCTGCACATAGTGTACTTGCTTTTGATGGCAACAACCACACCAGGAATCTATCTTTTACAAATATAGCACTAGAAGCATTGTGGTGATTCATGTTTTTATATGATCATGTTACAAGGAACAGCGATGCGTGTATGCAAGAATTTCTAGGCTTCGCTTTGTAGAATTTTGGGTGCGGAAAAAACTAGGATAGGTAAAGTTTAAGGTTCTGGAATAGGTAAATGGTTCTACGTTTCGGAGACACTTACGGGGTAGAATTGTAGACATGTTTAGGTATTTGATGGGGCTCTGGACATGCTTACTGCTGGCTAACTAGAAACTAGTTATTCAACAAGTGTAACCAACCAAGAAAAGCAAGACATTCAAATTTTAAGGACAGAAGCTTTTAAGTTTTGGAGGCCATTTATGGGTAGAATTCTGGACGTGTTTTTGGTTCTATGATGGGGCGCTAGTCATGCTGACTGCTGGCTAATTAGAAGCTAGTTACCCAATGTTAATGCCAAAGAAGGAAAACAGGGTATTTCATTTTGACAGGGCAAAGCTTCTAAATATTGGGGTCCATTATTGGTAGAATTGTTGACATATTTTTATCTTTAATGGGCTCTAGTCATGCTGACCTCTGGATAATTAGAAACAAGTTACCTAGTTTGTAAACTGAAGAGGAAAACACAATATTATTCTGATAGGCAGATGGTTTGATGGTGATTCAGTGAAAAAGAAATCTGGAACCAAAGTTTGCTAGTTTTGGATGCCATTATGGGTAGAAAATGGGGCTCTAGTCATGCTGTCCGCTGGCTAATCAGAAACGAGTTGAATACTGTAAACTGAATAAGGAAAAACACATACTCACTTTGGATAGGCTAATGGTCTGATGGTGATTGAAAGTTGAGAAAGAAAATCTGGAACCCCAAGGGCTGTAAGTTTTGGATGTCAGCCATCATGGATGGAATTCTTTACGTGTTTTGGGTCTTTGATGGGCGTCTAGTCATGCTGGTCGGTGGCTAATTAGAAACATGTTATGCAATGGTGAATTGTTGCAGGAAACAGCTATTAAATTTTAATAGGCCAGTGGTTAGTTATCAGAAAAATAGGAAATGATTGACTGGTGGTTCAGAGGTGCCCAAAATATATTTTAAAAAAAAAGAAAAGCAAAGCTTCTATGCTAATGTATGCCATTATGGTAGAATTCAGGACCAGTAGTTCAGGTCGTTGATTATATGATTTAGATGTTCAAATTTGAGCTTAACTGGAAAGAGTCGCGAATGAATTTGTTGATGGATTATATCTTAAAATGAACTCCTAGTGATTGCTATCCATCGGATTGTCTGTTGATATCCTGAAATGTTCTGGATCAAATGCATATCTTCTTAAAAGAACATGCTCCTAGGAGATCTTCGGTTTGTGCTTCTTGACTTGATTTGCGGTATTTTTTATCTATCTTTTTTTCTTTTCAAATATTGTAATAAAGTGCTTTATGTTATAAATATATTATATTATGAATAAATATATTATATTATGGATGTTCATTTAGAACTCCGCTGTAAATAAGCTTCATGAATAAGCCTATCCATATGGGACTCCGCCGTAAATATATTTATCTATTTAGTACTCTATTGGAAATAAGTCTCCCGAAGAAGCTTATCCTTTCGGTACTCCGTTATGGATAAATATTACCTCTGGTAGAAGATTTTCTATATCTGGTATAGTAGTAGCTTGCAGTAGCAGCTTACACAACAACTTCCTTTCTTCTATAAATAGAGGAGAATTCAGTTCATTATGTACATGAGTTTGAAGTTGAATAATATATCAATCTCTCTATATTTGTTTTCGGTTTATTTACTTTACAGTCTTTATTTTATAATACGTTATCATCACTACCTGACTGTGAGGCAACATATTGCCCTTGTGCGTGGTCAAACCGAGTTCATTCAGAGCATTTAGAAGAAGATTACATCCTTGGAGTGGTGAACATTACGTTGGTTTTGTTAATTTCCAACTCTATGAAGAGATAAATCCTTTTGCTGTCATTTCTCAAAGATAAGGCTTATTAATTTATAATTTTAATTTGATTTCCTTCGTGAGCTTGAAAAATTATGCTTATTATCTATGTCCATCACGTGCTAATTCTAAGCAACTAGTGATGCGGGGCTTGCAGGTATATTGTGATTTGAAATACAAATTTGAAGGCTAAGAAGACAATGGATATTGAATCAACTTGCTATGTTACGTGCTCTGTATACGTATTAGCATATAACAACTATTTTTTTATATACTTGTTTTCATCATGTTGTCATCTCCATAAAAGATTACAAAGTGAATAACAATGCAGATCCATCTAAACTCCAGCAGAGTTTATGAGAAATATATAATTACCATCAGTGGTAATATTTCCTAAGTCTCGTTATGACTTAACTTCATGGTTCACTTGAACTCCAGCAGAGTACGACCACCAGAAGCGGCTATGTTTCATATATCTTATTGTAACTAAATTTTGTTAAGTACCAGAAGTGTTATGTGCCTATGACCACCAGAAGTGATAATTTAGGCTTGCTATGGTTACAATGAAGATAATATTAATCCATTTCCTGAAGTGAAAATTCTCTATATAGAGAAAATTCTCTATATTATATTCATACCTCGATTTGTTTCTGAAGTAGCAAATATCTTAAAAGAGGTTCGAAGAATCACAATTTGATGTGATTATGCACGTTCAGATAATTATGTTCTATCTCCTGAAGGAAGAGAACTTTTGATAATATTAATCCATTCCCTGAAGTGAATGTGACCGTATTAAATATGAACGCGCCCTTGATGTAAATATATTACGATTCACCTCCAGAAGAGGTAATACGATTGAGAGAATATATTCTCAATATTTTATATTTCAAATTTCTCCTGAAGTAGTAAATAATTAAAATTTCCTCCTGAAGGAGGAAAATATTATGTAGTGATAAAAAAAATATCAAAATTCTTAATTTTCGTCATTTATAAATTTAGAATTGTCTTTATATTGTTCATTTGATTATGATTTTCTCTCATGACACCAGAAGTGTCTGAACAATATTTGGTAGTACAAAATTTATCAAAAGCTCTTCAAGATCTAACTGTTTGTCGAGAAGACACATGACACCAGTAGTGTCAGATAAATATTAGATTGTGGATAATAAATAAAGGCTCTAGAAGAGCTTATATACAAACATGTTATTCATATTATATGAATATGGTCAAAATATATGTTATAGTAAACCCGAAATTTACTAATAAATGACTATCATATTGAGACTACAAATGACTAGAAGATTAAAAATCTGCATATTTTCACAATCATAGGGGGTAAAATAATATGTATGTGAGAAGTGACCCGCCTTATTCTTTAATTTGTACTATATCATGTATCACAGTAAATCGGAAGCTTACTAATGCAAAAGCAGCCACAGTAAATCAGGAGTTTTACTGAGGCAAAAGTAGCTACTGTAAACGAGAAATTTAGTAATACAAAAGTAGCCACAGTAAATCAGAAGTTTACTGATGCAAAAGTTTATGCCATAGTAAACCAGAAGTTTACTTAGAGATAGCACATGCCATGATAAACTTGAAGTTTTCATTTGTCATTTTTAAATGAGCTATTTGAGAGTTCAAATAAGCATATACTGAAGAACTAAAAGATTCTTCAAGAATTCTCGTGTTGCTTGTTCTCATAATAAATTGATTATACCAGCTAAAGTTGGGACTAAAATTCCTGAATTCTAGAATATATAAAAGGTGAATATGGGCACATTCACCTATCATGTGAACCACTTATAGATGCATATATGAGATGGTTACACGTGCGTTTATTGTCAACCTACAATTTGGCATTTGAAATTGCTTTTCTTAATTAAGAGCATAATTTTCAGATTATGAAATCAAGATAGTTCATCTTGATGATGTTGGTTTATATCCTAGCTAGTTTAGCATTGAATATCTCATATTAATGGCTAAACTATTGATTATGAGAACAAAACTTCATGTGTTGGTCTAAAATTTTCTAGATTGCATACAACATCACCTGCATGTATCAGACCAACAAAATATGATAAGTCCTCCCCTCACAATTGGTTTATGATCAAAAACCAAATATTTTTACTATCTAATAACTTTTGATATGTGGTATATGATTAATTTCTCTACCACAATGCACAAAGATAGGTTTCCCAAAGAAGATTGGGGATATGTGTTAGTTTTTCTAACATTTGGGGGATGGAATAAACAGCTGAAAAATGTGCTATATGAATCGAATTATCATTAATATGATCCTCACTTAGAAGATAATTCAAGTCAAATGCGAGAAGCATTTGCTGATCCAAAATTAAATATCATATTTCAGCTGCAAATGCTCCTATTAAAATTAAAGTCCCCGAAGGATAAAGTTTAATGTACGCATGAAGCGTAGTAAATCGATCGATTCCCAAGGTAACAATTCTTGAAAAATGATAGGAGCAAATGATTAAAATGATCATAATGAGGAGGAAACGAGCTCTAGAAGAGCCCACAAAATAACATTTCATGAAACTCCAGACGAAGTTGAGGTACCTGAAAATAAAGAAAGTGATGAGATCTCAACAAGTTATGTCGCTTAGGAACCGATACAAAATGATCGTCGACGATATATTTGATACAATATAGTTCACAATATTATAAAAGATTGTGAGGGTCAGACCTGTAGTCCAGACATTTGAAGATGTCATGCCTTCTAAATGCAAGTCATAACCTATATGTCTCATTTTATTAAGTCTATATAAAGATCCCTGGAGGATTTAAAATGCCCGAAGCATATAGTTCAAAGTATCGTGAAATGTACTCAATCAGATTACAAAGATCTTTGTACGGTTTAAATCAATCTGGGCGCATGTGATATAATCGCCTCAGTGCATATTTGCTGAAAGAAGGTTACATAAATGATGTTATTTGTCCATGTATTTTTATAAAGAAAATGACATCAGAATTTGTTATACTTGTTGTTTATGTTGATGACATAAATCTTGTTGGAACTCCAGAAGAGCTCCAAAAGGCAAATTGAATATCTTAAGAAAGAATTTGAGATGAAAGATCTTGGAAAAGTAAAATTTTGTCTTGGTCTGCAAATTGAATATTTAGCAAACGAGATCTTTATCCATCAATCTGCCTATATAGAAAGGGTCTTTAAGCTTTTACATGGACAAAGCGCACCCATTAAGTAGACCAATGGGTGTTCTATCACTTGAAGTGAGTAAGGATCCGTTCCGAACTCAAGAAGAGGATGAGGAACTCCTTGGTCCTGAAATACTCTATCTCAGTGCAATTGGTGCACTTATGTATCTTGCTAATTGGTGCACTTATGTATCTTGCTAATGCTAACAAAGGTGGTGCAGATCGTATTGGTTATGCAGATGCAGGTTATTTATCCGATCCCCATAAAGCTCGATCTCAAATCGGGTATGTATTTACATGTGGAGGTATTGTCATATCATGGCGCTTCACAAAGCAATCTATTGCTGCTATTTCTTCAAATCATGCTGAGATAATAGCTATTCATGAAGCAAGTAGAGAATGCGTATGGTTGAGATCAGTAGTTCATTTTATTCGAGAAAAATGTGGGTTGAAATGTGATAAAAAACCAACAATATTATACGAAGACAATGCTACATACATAACCCAATTAAAGGGATGATTTATAAAAGAAGCTAGAACGAAACACATTTCACTAAAATTATTCTACATACATGATCTTCAGAAAAATGGTGACATCGATGTGCAATAAATTCGTTCAAGGGACAATCCAACAGATTTGTTCACTTTGCCAACTTCAACTTTTAAGAAGATGGTATATAAGATTGGAATGCGGAAGCTCAAATATTTGGAACAAGGTTTTCATCAGGGGGAGTGAAATACGCGTTGTACTCTTTTTTCCTTACTAAGGTTTTTCCCATGGGTTTTTCTTATAAGGTTTTTAATGAGGCAGCTAGAATTGCGTATTACTAAATATGTGTACTCTTTTTCCTTCACTAGGATTTTTTTCCACTGGGTTTTTCCTAGTAAGGTTTTAACGAGGCACAATATCTTTTAATGAACATCCAAGGGGGAGTGTTATAAATATATTATATTATGGATGTTCATTTAGTACTCCGTTGTAAATAAGCTTGACTCTACCGTAAATATGTTTATCTATTTAGTACTCTATTGGAAATAAGCCTCCTGAAGAAGCTTATCCTTTCGGTAATCCGTTATGGATAAATATTACCTCTAGTAAAAGATTATCTATATTTGGTATAGTAGCAGTTTACAAGCAGCTTACACAACAGCTTACACATTAACTTAGAGTAGCAGCTTACAAGCAGCTTGCACAACAGCTTACACAGCAGTTTGCAGTAGCAGCTTACACAATAACTTTCTTTCTTCTATAAATAGAGGAGAATTCAGTTTATTATGTACATGAGTTTGAAGTTGAATAATATATCAATCTCTCTCTATACTTGTATTCGATTTCTTTACTTTACCGTCTTTATTTTATAACACTTTATGCTTTATCTTTTCTGGGCTTAATTATTTTCCAAATGCCCCTTTTTGACTGATTTTCATTGTTGTTACTAGTTGCGAAGACCAGATGTGTTATTTATTATATTGTTTTGAATGGTGGGAGCCTAATTGTGGCTTAAG
The DNA here is from genome assembly GCF_000715075.1 of Nicotiana tabacum. Lineage (NCBI taxonomy): Eukaryota > Viridiplantae > Streptophyta > Magnoliopsida > Solanales > Solanaceae > Nicotiana > Nicotiana tabacum. The sequence goes on along the minus strand of NC_134088.1, from coordinate 122,336,619 downwards.
GCGTAGATACAGCTCTTTGTGAAAAAGTAAAGAGAAGCAATATGCCCACTCTTCCCCTCTTTCCCGCACTAGTTGAGATGCACTTTGTGCGTAGGATAAACCCTTATTCTGTACTTCTTTTTTGCTAACATTCCGTAGTTGGAATGAATTGGCCGATTAATCTGAATTCGTGCTGCTTAGGACACATTAATGAAAGAAGCGCTTTGAAGTAATTTCTCTATTTTCAGCGGTGATAACCTACCTTGTGCCATTCCTTTGTGGTCTTATTCTATACTTGTATACCAAATTTTGCATTCCTAATTGTTCATCTATATAGCTGTTAATTTTAAGCTAAACATGCCATGAATCCCTATGGTTACTGGAGGTTGAAAGAGATTATTATCGTTCTATCAGGTTATCTGCATAGAGAGTAGTGGCGAAACCAGGAAATTCACTAAGGGTATCCTTTGTCAATGGGTTATGTAAGAGTGTTCAAAGTCTATTTTTAATCAATAACAAGTAATATTTTATCTTATACGTGGTATAATTTTTCGACTAAGGGTGGTCAATTCCAACATAACTTCGCCCCCGATAGAGAGTATGTATGAGCTAGTTTCTGAAGCAACTTCAGGTTTGATAAGTTAGGAACTGAATCATAGTCTTTGAAGTCGAGATTTGTGCTTCCCCACCGGCCACAACTTCAATGGGTACTGCCCTTGAACAGTGAGTTTTTTTCCAATTTGAAAACAACTTATTAGCATTGGGAAAAAGATAAATCATATCTGTGTTGTGTTGATCGGAAGTAGCAGGTGCTTGATAAAATAATTAAGGCATGCATAAGTTAGCCCGGAGACAACCGTTATAAGAAGAGAAAAAAAGGGAAGACGAAGAAGATTTTATGAGATTCTGGACTTGCTTAAAAAGGAAATTCCCAATTAAACAGTCATTTTTTCCAATTCTGGGATAACTTTTTCAGTCGGCTGTTGATCAGCATAGCAATGATACTTTTTTTTTTCTTCCCATTATTAACTATTTTAATATATCTATTTTGTATATAGAAGTACTGAAACTACAAAAATATTAGGGTCAATTATGTGTTTATGGATATTCCAACTATAAGTCCTTATTAAATGAAAAATAAAATACTGGTTTATTACCTCCGCTTTGGTTCTATAAAAGACTAGACAGAGAAGTCTTTAGAAGTTTCCGTGCTTTAGTTTGACTGTTAAATGTCATTAAAAATAAGTTTTTTGATGAGATCAATTTTTTGTTGTTCAATTATCAGCTTCTCTATAACATCACTGTATAACAACACTTCACTATATAAGTTAAGTTTTTCCGGAACCAATTCTCATGTTATGTTATAATATATGTTCTCTATAACAGCACTTCGCTATAATATCCAAAAATATTCGGAACAAATGAGGTTGTTATAGAGAGGTTTGACTGTAATCCGAAAGCTACCATCAAAGAGGAAAAAGTATGTATATTCTTATTTTCCCTTGCTAGATACCTTTTTTATTGTGTTTTCGTATATTTATTTTTATGTTTCAAAATAGTGTCAGCGATTTTTTCCTGAACTATCTTCTACATAAAAAAAAACAATATATATACGACACTTGGAATCTTGTAATTCTCTCGGTGATTATTTGAACAAAAAAAGCATGAATTCCCATAATTTCTTTCCTAAACTGTGGGGAAAAAGAAAATAGTAGCAAAAGAGACAAATAAGAGGGATAGAGTGTGTTATAAAAAAATTCTCATAATAGGGAATTCTTTAGAACAGATAATTAGTACATTTTTTCTTGTCATTTATTGACTTACTATAATCAATTAATTTTAACTAAGAAATTTAGCCATACTTTTATGTATTTTCCATGCATTGTCAACATCATTTAATTCATGGTTTGTGATATAGTTTAATTTGATTAATAGTATTTATTGCCTTTAATTACATTTACAAACAATGATTTTTTTTGCTTTTAATTATATCCATTTATTACAACATACAAATCATATCATTCGAATTTCATTGTCTTCAAAATAATTCGAGGTCTATATCTGTAATTCGAGAATTTTGATTTGAGCAAATGAAGTTGTAAAGCTTCATACTTCTTCGACTTCCATTTTTGAAAGGCTAAGACTTTAAAATATAACAACTCCGCGTACTATTAACATATTAACTTACCTAGAGCTTTTGAACTTAGGTGGGTTTTGCAAAAGAAAAAATTAAACGACTCTCATACATACATATTGAGATTTAAGCTTTGGTAGTTAGAATTATTATTGGGAAGAAAAAACCAGAAATCATATCCTAATTCTAACAATCCGTGGAGATTTACTTAGAGATAGAGAAGAGGGGTGAAGAAGAAGAAGAAGAAGAAGAAGAAGAAGGGTGAAGAATGTCGTGCATATTATGTGTATGTGATTAGAATATAGGGGGACATAATTAATGGGTTAGGGGACATAAATTAATGGGGTTGGTAAGATGATTATAATATAAGGAGACATAGGTTAGTGGGTTAGTGTGGGAGGAATAAATATATATGTTAAGTGTATAATATATACATGTACAAAAGCTTAATGTAAAAGAACACACGGGAGATTGGTTCTTCAAATCAGATTTTTTTCTCTCAATTTCGTACATGGTATCAGAGCAATAAGTTCGATCCAACAGTCCAACCATCAAGTCAATTTACATCAGATTCATCATCATAATCAATAACCTAAAATGTCTGAAACAACCATCACGTATACGGGTGATACGAACAATGCTGCAAAACCAGTCAGCTATGATGTCAATCACCCTTATCATCTCAACAACTCTGATTCACCTGGAATGACTCTAATCAACACTATGTTTAATGGAAGAGGATACCCAGGGTGGAGGAGATCTATTCTCCTGTCTTTGTTAGCCAAGAAGAAACTTGGTTTCATCAATGGAGCATGTCTATCTCCAGACCATGAACAATGGAGTTGTGTGAATGACATGGTCATCTCTTGGATCCTAAATGCTCTCTCAAAGGATATTGCAGACAATGTGATATACTCCAAAGCTGCAAAAGAACTTTGGGACAGCTTGGAGCAGAGATTTGGGAGATCAAATGGAGCCAAGCTTTATCATCTGCAGAAGGAGTTATCAGGTTTAGTACAGGGAAAAACAGTGATATTGAAGCATACTTCACTAAGCTCAAACGACTGTGGGATGAATTAAATGCTTTAAATGTTATCATATGTTGCTCATGTGTTTGTGTTTGTGAAGGAAAGGCAAAGTTGACTAAGTTTCTTGAGGATCAGAGATTGATCAAATTTCTAATGGGATTAAATGACATCTATGCACAAGCAAGAGGAAATATCCTCATGATAAACCCTTTGCCTAGAATGGATATTGCTTATTCACTTCTCTTGCAAGATGAAAATCAAAGAGAAGTTTATGCAAATGCACATTTTAATTCTGATTCAGTATCAGTCATGGCAACTGGAGAGGCCAAGCAGCCTAATGCACAACTTCTAGCTGATTTTGCAGCTTTTATGATCACATGACAAGGGAAGAATTATCAAAAATTTAGAAGCCAAACACAAAGAGGAGCAACCATATCACCCAAATATAATAACTCAGGGCAAAAGTTTGTTAAATTTCAGCAAAGGTTTAAAGGGAAAAAGAAGTACAATCCAAATGTGTTTTGTACTTATTGTAGAAAAATATGACATACACAAGAGGATTGATATAGAATTATTGGATTTCCAGAAGATTTTAAGTTCACCAATCACAAAGGTAATCAAACTCAAATTAAAGGAAATACAGTCCTAACACATGATGAACGTGAGAATTCAGCAGGACAAAGCACTGAGCTCAACAACAGTAATTTTGGACAGCAACTCAGTAAGGAATAAATTGCAGAAATGATGCACATGTATAAGCAGACAAAGTTAGCACAGGCATGAAATACAGGAATCAATGCTAATGCAGTTGCTGGTACTATTCTAAAATACTCAGGTTCAGTGTTTACTAGTCTAAAATTAGAAACCTGGATCATTGATTCAGGTGCCTCAGAGCATATGTGTTTTGATCCTAATTCTTTCATGTTTCTAACTCCACTTCCTGTACCTTTGAATATCAGTTTACTTAACTCTTTCAAGGTGATTGTTACTCATATAGGGAGTATTTCTATTCTGCCAGGTCATATCCTGAACAATGTGTTACATGTTTCAGATTTCAAATATAACTTATTATCAGTTAATAGGTTTTGTATTCAGTTCAAGTATGATGTCATATTCACATCTATTGGGTGTGTGTTGCAGGGCCTTTTAATGAAGAGTCCACAAGTTTTTGGTGAAGTTAGAGAGGGACTCTACTTATTGGAACCAAGTAGCCTTAAGTCTAAGGGGTTATTCAGTAGTAATGTACCTTCAATTCCAAAAGAAAGAAATCACGTTTTAAAGTCTGTTTCTTTTTCTAGTCAAGTTTAAGTTAATGGTACTCCTGATGTTAAACTTTGGCATGTAAGATTGAGACACTCTGTTTCTTTTTCTAGTCCAGTTCAAGTGAATGGTACTCCTGATGTTAAACTTTGGCATGTAAGATTAGGACACTCTGTTTCTTTTTCTAGTCCACTTCAAGTTAATGGTACTCCTGATGTTAAACTTTGGTATGTAAGATTGGGACACCTTCCATTTTCAGCAATGAAACATTTAGATTTTCTTCATTGTAAGTCAAATTCTGAGTTTATCTGTGATGTTTGTCATAGGGTTAAGCAAACCAGGAATCCTTTTCCTGTCAGTAGCATAAAATCCAAACATATATTTGAACTTATACATGTAGACACATGGGGACCTTATAAGTCAAATACTTACAATGGATTTAGATATTTCCTTACTGTAGTAGATGACTATAGTAGAGGAACATGGACATTTTTATTAAGTGCAAAAAGCAATGCTTTTCCTATGCTTAAATATTTTGTCTATGGTTGAAAGGCAATTCAATGTGAAAGTCAGAATGATAAGATCTGACAATGCATTAGAACTGGGAAAAGGTACACAAGAGGCAACTTTCCTATCTTCAGAAGAAATTCTACACCAACTGTCTTGTATAGCAACCCCTCAACAGAATGGAATTGTTGAAAGGAAGCATAGATACCTCTTAGAGATTGCAAGAGGGTTAATGTTTCAATCCAAGCTACACATGTCATATTGGGGTGAATCTATCTTAACTGCCACACATCTTATTAATGGGATGCCTTCTAGTGTCCTTAAAGGAAACACATCATATGAGGTTTTATTTCAAGAGAAACCCAAGTATGATCATTTAAGGAATTTTGGATCCCTCTGTTATGCTTCTACAATAGCCCATGGAAGAGGCAAGTTAGATGATAGGGCAACTGCTTGTGTTTTGCTTGGTTATCCGCTTCATCAGAAAGGATATAAGCTATTGGAATTGTCCATAGGAAGAGTATTTGTGTCAAGGGATATGAAATTTCATGAATCACACTTCCCTTTTATTGAAACCAGCACATCACAACATCCTATATTCCTAAGCTCAATATTTACTACAGAACCTACATATTCACCTTCATCACAGAATCAATCCTCACCCATCTCTTTAGAACCTGAAGTTTGTGATATTTTCTCCTTACCATCACTAAGTTCTTCATACACTCCCTCTCATCACCAATTGTCTACTAGCCCAATTCCTTTTCAATCTATCCTAGATACACCACACACTACCTCACATGTTTCTATACCCAAGCAACCTACACCATTGAGAAAGTCAGGAAGAGTTTCCAATCAACCAACCTACTTGAAAGATTATGTATGCAGTAATATCATGTTCACAAATGTAGCAACAACTTGTTTCACTCAACCAAGTAAGCCTAGGGAATTCTATTTCTTTTCTCTGTCACCCAATAATCAACATGTGTTGCAATCCCTCTCTACTCTCACAGAACCTAATAGTTTTGGATAGGCTTGTCAACATCCATGTTGGATAGAAGCTATGAATTCAAAGCTTACAGCTCTAGAAGACAACCACACATGGGATGTGGTTGAATTACCTAAAGGAAACAAGTCTCTACCTTGCAAATGGGTGTACAAGGTAAAATATTTGTCGGATGGAAGAATTGAAAGGTTGAAGGCAAGGCTGGTGGTCAGGGGGGATGTCCAAAGAGAAGGAATAGATTATAGTGAGACTTTTTCACCAGTGGTGAAAATGACAACCATAAGGTGTTTACTCACTATTGCAGCCAAAAGAGATTGGAATGTGTGCCAATTAGATGTCAACAATGCATTTTTGCATGGGGATCTACAAGAGGAGGTGTACATGAGGTTTTCAGCAGGCTTAACACCTCCTAGTCCTAAGCATGTTTGTTTACTAAGGAAGTCATTGTATGGTTTAAAACAAACTTCCGGGCAATGGTATGCTAGGATTGCAGGAGCTTTGAGTTTTAAAGGGTATTCTTCATCATTAAACGATTACTCACTATTTTTTAAACGGACATGAAACCTGATTTCTATCCTAGCTGTCTATGTAGATGACATACTGCTTACTGGAGAGGACTTGGAAGAAATTCAGCATATCAAGGGTTTTCTAAACAGTGAATTCAAGGTAAAAAATCTAGGAGACATGCATTATTTTTTAGGGATAGAAATTCTACGAGAAAATGAAGGTTTTATTGTAAGCCAAAGGAGATTTACCCTAGATATGCTGGAGGAAATTTGATATATTTTATTTGCCACAAGTCAGTTCTCCTCTTGATCCTTCCTCCAAGCTTCAAGCTGATGATGGGCACCCTTTATAATATCCAACAGTATTTCGTCATCTGGTTGGCAAGTTGAACTATCTCACTAACACTCGCCCTAACCTTTCTTTCGCAGTCCTTACCCTCAGTCAGTACATGCAGAGACCATGTAAGTCTCATTTCTCTACTGCCTTACGAGTGCTCAAATATTTGAGCTGTGATCCAGGACAAGGAATTCTTCTCTCAGCAAAACACTCATTCTCCTTGCTTGCATTTTGCGATGCTGATTGGGCCTCTTGCAAGGATTCTAGGAGGTCCGTAAGTGGATTTTTCATCACACTAGGAGGAGCACCCATCTCCTGGAAATCAAAGAAACAAGTGTCAATCTCTCTATCTTCTGTAGAGGCAGAATACAGATCGATGAGAAGAGTAACTGCAGAACTTACATGGTTAGTTAGACTTCTTGAAGATCTCTCTGCACCAGTACGTCTTCCCATACCTCTTCACTCTGACAGCAAGACAGCCATTCATATCGCCCGTGACCCTGTCTTTCAGGAACACACAAAACATGTAGAAATTGACTGTCATTTTGTGCGTCAACAGTTCCTTTCTGGTTTAATTACTCTTTCTTTTGTTCCATCTAAATACCAACTGGCGGATCTCTTCACAAAGACACTTTCTGGGATTTCTCACTCCGAGATTTTGAGCAAGTTAGGGGTCACAAAGTTACCCTCCAACTTGAGGGGGGATGTTGGGAAGAAGAAACCAGAAACCATATCCTAATTCTAACAATCTATGGAGATTTACTTAGAGATAGAGAAGAAGGGTGAAGAAGAAGAAGGGTGAAGAATATAGTGCATATTATGTGTTTAGAATATAGGGGGACATAATTAATGGGTTAGGGGACATAAATTAGTGGGGTTAGTAAGATGATTATAATATAAGGAGACATAAGTTAGTGGGTTAATGTGGGAGGAATAAATATATATGTTAAGTGTATAATATATATACATGTACAAAGCTCAATGTAAAAGAACACACGAGAGATTGGTTCTTCAAATCCAATTTTTTTCTCTCAATTTCGTACAATTATCTCACATATTGTACTAATAAAAGTTAGAACATGACCAACAGGATAATTAGTGTGTGCGTAACCAAAAAATTATTAAAATATGATATTATTTGCGTGATCTCTAACTTTTGACGTCCGCTTGCCCCACGGGCAGAACTTTAAGGTCAAAAGTTACAAGTATTACCCATGAGGAAAGTAAGGGACTATACTTGTTAAACTTGAAGTTTAAGCGGGGACAAAAATTCAACACTATCCATTTTGAGGATTATTTGTATACTTCCCCGTGAATAATTGTCCAAGCCTACAACAACAACAACAAACCCAGTATAATCTCACGAGTGGGGTCTGGAAATGGTAATGTGTACACAAACCTTACCTCTATCTTAAGGGTAGAGAGACTGTTTCCGATAGATCCCCGGCTAAAGAAAAAAAAAAAGAAAGCAGTAACAACCAACAATACCAATTATAAATTGTCCAAGCCTAAATAAAACACAGGGAAACTTCTAGCTATATCCATTTATAAGTAGCTTATTATATAAATTGATCAATTCATAAAATATTACTAATATTAGCCAATTAGCTATTTGTAGCCAATAAAGGGTCAAAATTTTGCTTTTTGTGAGTAAGTATTATTAAAATAGACTGGGTACATCGTAAGGAGCTTGAATCTCAGTTTTGGGATGATTTGGTGGAGTTTTGAGGTGGTATGAATTGAAAATTCGAAGTAGAAGATGAACATGAAAAAATGTTATGTGTATCACATATGTATCATATTTGTATCACATGTATATCCACGTCTACCTATGTGTGAGATACATGTGTTGCAGAAGAATTTTTGGAACTCGAGTTTAACTATGAATTTTGATACCAAATTAGTCCAAATCACCTACAATCTTCCTCAAATTTTGTATATTGACTCATCTATATGTTTTCAATAAATTTCAACTATACCCATTGAAAAATATCCTTTTTTGCTTAGATTTTTGGAATCTTATATATATATATTTTTTGTATTTCATCACCTTATTTGCTACCCCATCAATGAAATTTTCTTTCCGTCTTGCATTTAATGTTGCTAGTCACTCTTAAAAATATGGAAGAAGATCTTTGCGTGTGATTCTTGGAGAGAAGGAACCTTATTTATTTGTATTTTTAATTTTTATATGTGTTTGACTAGTTTTGGTAAGTCTATGATTAATGGTTAGATGTTGGTAATTGAGACTTATTTGGGACATTTATGTAAGATTCCCCAAAACATATTGAGACGTTTTAAAATATAGCCACTATCTTTTTAAAAAAAAAATTCTAGTTTGTGACATATTCAACCATTTAAGCATTTTTCAAGAACATTTGAAATTTTGTCGATGACCTATGGTTTGACTTAATCTTAAATTCTTAATTACAAATTACCCAACAAAATGTGAATATGACTTAATTTTAAAAACTCGAGAAGGTACAATTGCAATTAAAGATAAATCATGGTTCCTAAACTAAACAATTATCCTAAAGAAACCAATTAATGGTTGCTGACAAACAGACAAAGTACAAAACGAATCCAATAGAATTAATAACTCACCATATGGTAAAGCAACAAGTCAAAGTTTCTAATATCTTGAACCCCTCCATTACCATAATCTCTTTTCTTTAACTGTACATATTCTCTTCTTTGCCCCACTCCTGAAGGGAACTGAGCTGAGCTACTACTTATATATTTGAGTAATCTTTTAATCTTGGGGGTCTCCAAGATTTGATATTTAAGAGACATCTTCTTTCCTAAAACTTATATTTTTCATTCTTGATATCAATCTCCAAACACCCATTTGCTTCATCTAAAGAATAGCAGAAAAAAATAGGAGCAAAACCCCAGATTTGTTTTGGGGATAAATTGACTTTTCTTGGAATATATAGGGGTTTTGGAGCAAAGGGTATTCTATGGATTCTCAAATTCTTGTTGCTCTTGGTCTTTCTATGTTGGGTGGCTTAAGTACCTCTCTAGGTAAGTAAAAAAGCTATTTTTTTGGTTAGGAGTAGTTTATTTTTCTACTTTGCAAAAGTTCATTGATTATCAGAACCTGACATGTGCTCTTATTAATGTTTAATTTTGAGTTATTGAAGTCAAAGTTTTGGTCTTTTTAAGTGTCGTGGTTAATCCATTGGTAATTCTTGGTGTCTTTTCTAGTGAAAACCATATTGGTAAACGTAAAAATTTGATTTTTGTACACAATTTGCACTTCGCTCATAAAAACTGAATAAAACACATTGAGGACTGATGGTGCTATTACTTTAAGGTTATTTACATATTCTTTTGTGTGTTTTCAGTTTTCTTGAGTGTTTAAAGCTATGAGAAGTCTCCCTTAAGAAGGTTTAATGATTTGAATCAAATTATTTGTTATCTTTTTTGGAGCAGGGGCACTTTTTGTGGTTATTAGCCAGACTCCTAACTTGAAGATGCTAGGACTTTTACAGGTGATTGTTAATTGTATTTGCAAGAATGTTAGTAGAAGTGAAATGGTTAATTTCAGTGATTCATGGTTTTGGTTGTCACTTCCTTGTTTATGCATGCTAACTTCATATATGTTTACTGTTAGTATTTTATATTCATTACGGGATTGAGTATTTTGAAGGGGAGTCTTGCTGCAACGTTAGGAGTTGCCGCCACGTGACAAAGAGGTAACAACCTCTTGCAGAAATGCAAGGTAAGGTTGCGCACAATAGACTCAATGTGGTCCGGCCCTTCTTCGGACCCCGCGCATAGCGGGAGCTTTAATGCACTGGGCCTCCCTTTCTAGATTGAGTATTTAAAATTTCAACAGAAGAAAAGGACCATTTGATTGTTAAGTTACTGATGATTTTAAGCTTTCGGGGATTTGAAGAACTCGTTATGTTCAGTGTGCATAAATGTTAGAGGTACATAGCAGAGTATAGACTTGAATAGTTTCTCCCATTTTGCAGGGATTTGCTGCTGGTCTTATGCTCAGCATATCATTCTTTGACTTAGCTCATAATGCTATAAACTCCATCGGCTTTTTGAAGGGAAACCTCTGGGTGAGTTATCTCCAGTTTTATTCTGAATTTTATCGGTTTGTTTTCCACCAAAAGAAGAAACATATAGTTCTTGTCTGTTAATTGCAAATCTTTTGGCCCATCAGTTTTTTGCAGGAGTTATCTTTTTTGCTCTTGTTTCACATTTCATCCCAGAACCTACGCTTGCACCCATTTCAGGTGCCAAAGGCAAAAAGGTATGATTTTGATTTGTTTTCTACACGAGAAAGTCTCGTTCATGCAAAAAGTAGTTTAGAATAAAAATGGTTTTCTGCTTGAGAACAGAAAGACGGAGATGAAAGGAGTAAGGATATGATGAAGAAGCATCGCCGCCAAGTTTTATTTAGTGGAATCATCACAGCAGTAGGTCAGTGTGCTGTATTTGTTTGCTGATAATTCCCATAAATTTGACCAGCCTTCGTTGTTTTTCTTTTATGCTGTAAACCTCCTTCTGAGTTCTCATTTTGAGAACTCAAAACTGTTTGTGAACTAGGTCTGATTAAGTTCTATGAGTGGAAGCCTATTTTTTATGCTTCTTGTTGTTTCAGAGTCTTATGACAAACATTTTGATGCAAGAGCACATATATGTTTAAAATAAATCTTGCTTACTCTTCATCTTTATGTCTCTGTAGTAGCACTCCACGTTCGTGGGAAGTTTTATTAGGAAGTTAACTTAGATTGATAATAAGTAGATTGCACCCAAATAAAGCATAATCTCGAGCAATCGTTAAGAGGGATATATTGAGAGCTGCGTAATCTTATCCGGAGTCTTGTTCAGTTGCTGCAGTTCAAGGTTACATGCTTTTTAATAGTATCCATTTCTGATATGAGAAGAATATTACAAGCTTACTCAATGTCACTTGAATTAAGTTTACCCTTCAATTAAGCTAAAACTTTTTAGTAGGTGTTAGATTTACAAAGCCTTGTAGTTAAATAATTCTCTTCCCTTCATCCCTTATTGTCTGTAGAGAATGTCTCTAATTGGACTGTATTGGTATTACTTGTGTATGCTCAGAGTAATATGTTAAGGTTCTTTCCTTGGTACAAAGTAGGTTTTCCTCAATAGTTAGTTGAATACCACACTCCGTCCCATTTTATGGGAAGGAGTTCCGAGTACTAGGGTCAAAAATTCCTAATTTTCAGTGTGAATATGGACATAAGTTCTTCAAGTTTTCTGAAATAAAATATATATTTTTGAAAAGTACATGAAAAGTACTATAAAGCAGCATAATTAATAATTTGAAATATTTAAAAAGAGTTAGAGAAAATCGTAGTAAAAGGAAAAACTATTTGACTCCCGAATAGTAATAGTATTTTACTATAATTTATCTATTGTGCAGGAGCGCCCAACCCCCCACCCCCCCAAACACGTGCTTTTTTTTGGGGGGGGGGTTTGGATATAAGGAACAGTCCCTATTGGCATGAGGTGATTTTAAATGGAGTAACGTGGTCAATGAGGATTTTTATAGCTGACTTCAACTTCTTTAGGACCGAGGCATAGTTGTTGCTGTGTTGTTGTTAAGGAACAGCCCCACGTTCTGTTACAGAATTGATGCTCATTTACCTATCAAATTTTCTTCCGTCCAATTCAAGGGACCACTTTTTCTAGTATGAGATGTTCCTAAATATTTGGGGCTTTTCTTGCAAATAAGGATTCTATACTACTTGCACATACTTCTGGCAATCAAAAGTCATTTGTCAAGTTAAATATTTTGAGCTACTTGTACCCAAATGCAATACAAGTCAAATTAACTTCTCAATCTCCATTTCCTGTTAAACTACACTTCATAGAATTAGATGAAGGGAGTAGCAATATGGAAATAAAAGAGAATGATATATGCATTTGATCCATATTGCCTATTCAATACAAGATGTATAACATGATTTTATTGGTTTTTCTATCCAGGCATAAGCTTGCATAACTTTCCTGAAGGGATGGCCGTGTTCCTTGGATCAATGAAGGTAGTCCTCCTCTCTTGATTATCTGATGTTTATAATCTTCTCTATCAATCACTTTAGTCATTGCCGCTCAACCTACAATATTTTTTTTAATTCTATGTTAATAATTGTAAGAGTGACAAAACTTCATTAATGAATAACACCTCAAATCCCAAACTAGTTGGCATCGGCCATATGAATAATCTCTATCCATTTTGCTCTATTTAGGCCTATGACATTCCATACTAAATAGTTTGTCTTCTAGGAAAATTAGGTATTCTCAAAGACTAGACATTACCTGTTAGTTGCAGAAAGAGTATGTTAGTAACTTTGTTTTGTTTGATGAGAATACATTTTGAAGTCCTTTTAGCAAAAGATCTCAGTTATAAACATATAGTAATTGTTTAAAGTTTTCATCATGCTTTTCTTTAGGGACTTCGGGTTGGTCTAAACTTGGCTCTTGCTATTGCTTTACACAACATACCAGAGGTATACTTCATTCACATTTACCAGTCTCTTATTTCCTGGTTTCTGTTTGTTTCTTGAGTGCAAGAATCCACTAGTGAACTCCTTACTACAGTTATAATGTTTGATATCTTGTCCTATCATAGTGTGTGTATATGTAGGTACTTGATTGCTTTATTAATCTTGGTTTCATTCCCTTTTGGCTCTATGAACATCTTATTCAAACTTTCTCTGCTGAGCAGATTGTTGTTGATTAAGCGTGTAACCGTTAAAGAGTATGTTAATCATAACAAAATCAATGTGCTTATCAGTTCATCCAAGAGCCATGTATGACCTATATTTCAGGATAAGACCTGTGCATATCAAGCACTTTTGATTCTTTCTCACATTTTCCATATTATACCAAATCGCCAACTGAGTTGGGTTGAGGCATAGTTGATTGAATGGTCGATTGATTGACAATGCCAGGGAAGGCATCAACTGTTGATTTTGATAAACGAGAAGGGGTTAATGTATGTGCTTTTTTTCTTTCTTTTTTCCGTTGCGGGGCCTGATTTATTTGGTTGCAGGGTGTTGCTGTTGCACTTCCAGTTTATTTTGCGACACAGAGGTAATGATTCCTAGTAGACTATCTTATGACTATTAATAAGGAATGGTAGCATCTTTTGCTATTGTGTCAATCTCGGTTTCTTTTATTAGGTCAGCTTTCTAATGATTTAATTATTGATTCCAAGCATGTAAACATATTAAGTTCAATTTTGTGAAGTCATATGAATGTAGTTTCACCACGGTATTGTGTTATCTGTACATACTTATGCTTTAGGCCTTAAGGCTATTTGAATCATAAGACTTACATTAAGGCTATTTAAATCATAAGACTTACATTAAGCTATTTAAATCATAAGACTTACATGCACATAACTAAAGTTGCTGGAAGCTTTAGAATAGAAGAAATTAAAATGCAAAGCTCATATTATTATATGTACTATTCCATCTTTTTCTTCTTACACGGTTGAAATTTATATGGAGAATCTATCTGTCTCAGTAAATGGCAGGCATTCAAATTGGCAACACTTTCAGGTCTTGCAGAGCCCCTAGGCGTAATTATTGTGGGTGAGTACCTTATATTCATGTCTTTTATCTCAAGTAAAACGCGCAGTAGATATGAACCAGTGAATAGGTTCAGAATTCAATAGTTTCATTAAACATGTATCGACTGCAGGATATTTGTTCCCAAGCAGCTTGAATCCTGAAATTCTGGAGGGCCTCCTCGGAGCAGGTTGATATGATTTTTATTTCCTTTAGTTTCCTGGTGAAAGGAGAAATATACATAAATTTGAATTACTTATTCTCTAACGGGTCTTGTGTGCTTCCCAGTGGGTGGGGTGATGGCATTTCTAACCTTACATGAGATGCTTCCATTGGCATTTGACTATGCCGGTCAGAAACGAGCTGTCAAAGCTGTGTTCTTTGGTATGGCTTTCATGTCTGCGAGGTGAGATAATCTCTTTCAAACTTCAACATCAATTCTGATAGTTAATTTTACATGTAATCATCAGCAGTTTCTTTTTTCTTTTTTTAAAATCATGCTTTTCATCTGGTGGAATCTCCTTAGCTAGATCCATTTTTTGAATGTATATCTGTACTATAGAAATGAAAATATATGAACTTTTAGATTCAATAATACTAGTATACTACTAAGCTGATACTTGTATCGTTTACCCATATTAAGAATTACTAAGGAAGAATCCACTGTTTCTACATATTTGTTGTAAAGGATGCTTCAGTTTTAAGTTTTTAGATGAGATGATCATACAATTCAAGATGGTAGCAGCGTAGATAGGGGTCTTGAGCTCTAGTCTCATTGCCACCCATTATTAGAAATAATATCCATGTTATTGGCCCAGGATAAAGAATCAGGCCCGCACGTAAGAGAACATGTTGAAGATATAATTAAATAAATAAAAGTATCCTCTCTAACAACTTAAGCTTTTAGATGAGATAATTACATAATTCAACAGAGAAAAACCGTATTCTGAATATCGATTCTGTTATATGCTTCCTTTCTTTTTCTTTTACTTCTGCTGTAGTTTTACCTTCTCTCCTATTGCAGCCTGTATTTTCTTGCGAGGTTCTTACCAGAGGACATGAGCTTGTAACTCTTCGTCATCAGTGTTTCATGAATCTTGTCGCTGAACTTTAATGGGATCTTTTCGTGGTGCCAAGCTTCAAAACTACGACATGCACTCTTAACAAAATTTGTGAGGCGTGGCGTTTGGTTTGGCGAGCTGAATGCATGAGAAGGTATAGCAGCTTCTGAGATTGTTTTATAGAAAAATAGGAGATGTACACATCTGAAATTCTCAACCAGAATCTTATATATATGAACAAGAGGAACATGAGTAAAAACATTGGAAAAGAAAGGAAAAAGAGGCAGGCAATTGAACTGTTGAAGAGTTGACTTATCAAAAAAGAGAAAAAAATGTTGAATAGTGATGTAAAATGGTGGACAGCCATTAGCTGCATATTTAATCTCCATTATATAAAATTTCCAAACTTTTACTATCTTCTATTTTGCATCTAAAGTTTCTGGAAAGAAGAGGGATGATGTTTTTCAGTAGGGATCATAGCTATTGCTATGTGAGTTAATTTGATGGATGATTTATTTTATAAAATTCATAAATCGAGTTTTTGTATAGAAAAATTAAATCATGCTTATATATCATTAAAAAAAACATTACAAAATGCTGAATCAAACTGAAAATATAAGTTGGTTTTTGGTTCTAAATTTATGGTGTGGTTTCAATGCTAACAAAGTGTGACCTATAGGTCGGGCAAGTGCTCGTATAGCCATTTTTAGGGATGCTATTTAGAGATTAGCCAGTATTTATTTTTGTCGTGAAATTTTAAATTAAATTTTTTAAGTTAAGGACAATTCAAGACATTTTTGTTCTGAAAAATTAAACTAAAAAATTGAAATTCAGGACGCACTGGCTAATTCTTAAGTAGCATCTCTTTAAAGTGACTACATGGTGTTATTTCTACTATAGGTCACGAGTTCGGGCCGTGGAAGTAGCCACTAATGCTTACATTATGGTAGTCTGTCTATATCATACCAGTAAACGCGGGATGCCGTGCGTAAACGCGGGATGCCGTGCGTAAACGCGAGATGCCGTGCGTAACGGGGTGCCCTTTTTTTCTTTGTTAACAGGCGCCTAAATATGAGACTGCAGATGTAATACACTTCATTCTGCACCTTTTTAATTTTTATTTAAAGTCAAAGAAGGATTACCTAAAACTAATTGGAGCACATTAGAGAACAACAATTACAATAACAACTAAATTCATTTAAAATCATTTTCATGATTCACATAGTACAATCTGTATATTCTTGATTGAGAAACATAAAGTTGAAGGAAAGAATTCTCAAAAAAAGATTTTTATATCAAAGTTATCTAACCAAAAGCAGGCTACAGGTTGACTTTGTAGAGTGTGAAACTATTAACATGAAACAATGTGAAATGGTGGTGTGTCTTAAGGTTATTTCAAGCCATAATATTAGTTAATACCACTTGAACTTTTCTATCGCAGTCGCTATAACATTATGCATATATAGGCTAAATATTTTACGCAATAACTTTTTCTGTAACATATTGTGACAAGAAATAGCGTAACTAAAAGTTATTTAGTTACAAACTTTACATGTCCGTGGCTAATAAGAATGACTACTCGTTCGACAATGGTTCAATTGAATTAAAAAACGTTCCATTTTGTACGATATCATTTACTTTTTTGGTAGTCATAAAATAGGGTTTTTAATAAGTTGTGATTTGTAATATCTTTATTTATTTTATAATATGTATTTTTTTTTTTGTTGAGAATCACCGTCTAAATTCACATCTTAAATTTATATAGTTTGACCATGGTACTGTAGCTTCCACAATCCTTTCCGAAAATAAATATATACAGTCAAACCTCTCTATAATAATTTTATTTGTTTCGGTATTTTTTTTATTACTATAGTGAAGTGCTGTTATAGAGGATATATATTATAACATAACATAAAAATCGATTTCGAGAAAAAAACATGACTTTTGTCACGACCTAAAACCCGCTATACGCCATGATGGAGCCCAACGTCGCCGTTAGGCAAGCTAACCGTGAACTATCACATTAATTATTTATTTTATTACTTTCGAAATCATAAATTTTATTAAGGAAGGAAATTTACACTTTTAAATCCACAGGAACGTACATAAGTAGTATTTTATAAAAGAAATGAAAAGCAATAATAACATATAAATCCGTAAGCAACAACTAGCAAATCCCAAAATCCGGTGTCATAAGTGCATGAGCATTTACTAAGGAGTATAATAATCATACGACATTTGTCTGAAAAGTAAATAAGACAGGACAAAGTAAATAGTACGACGGAGACTCCGTGAGTTGTGATACGTAGCGTGGAATGCAACTCACCATAAATTCTCCTCAGTAGCTGCGCCTATGCGCCCAGATGACCATAAAATGAACCCGTCAGATCCTGCACAATTAGTGCAGAAGTGCAGCATGAGTATGTAAATCAACGCGTACCCAGTAAGTATCTAGCCTAACCCCGGAGAAGTAGTGACGAGGGGCCGACATCGACACTTACTAGAGATCCAATAAAGCAATATGATAAATCGTAAGAAGATATGAAGCACCACATAATAATGGGATAAAATGGTAACCAACATATTCTTTCAAAATTCTTTTAACGATATAAACTTCTCAATCTCGTATTCTATCTCAACAACTCGGAAAATATCAAGTGCCAATATCAAAGGAATGAGGAATACCATATAAAATGCTAGGCATCAATGGAAGTATAATCTCGTGAATATTCGGAATGATAGCGATATAACGCACGATTATACCGAGGTCGTACAGTCCGATACAGAATAATGTGTACACTGCCGAGAGTCGAGCGACACGAACCATAAATGCATCTATTATACTACCGAGGCGTTCGGCCCGCTCCACAAAAAAGGAAGGAACTTATTGAATTACGAGACACGTGCTTACAATATAGTACATGAGCACAAAGTGAATATAACCTTTACCGTTTCTCAAGTAACTTGCCAACAACTCAAGGTGATAATTCTAAATCAATTTCAATTATAAAATTCAATTAATTAAGCTAGCAGAATGAGTTCAAATAATTCAAATATTACATGATAAAGTCCTAAGTCTATCCGGACATAAAATTAGAAAGCCCATCGATTCAAACTAGTCAAACAATCATGAAAACCCAATAAAAATATACTCCAACATCATACTTAATTAATTTATAACAATTCCGAATTCCGCTCAAAAAGTTATTACAGTCAACTCTCAGGCCCACGTGCCCGGATTCCAAAAATTTTCGAAGATAACCATTACCCATAACATTACAAACTTAAATATATAATTCATTCCTAATTCCATTTCCAAAATCGTGGTCAAAACCCTAAAATACCTATTTATAAGTTTTCTCTTAAAATCCCAAAAACTTCCACAATTTTTCATGTTTAAATCCATATATATTCCATGTATGTAACTCACAACGGTAGGAATCACTTACCTCACGAATGATGAATAGAATGACACTCCAAAATCGCCCCCAAGGCCGGCTCCAATGAGAGAAATGAGGTGGAATGAGCCTAGCCCACGCACTTAAATCAAGCATTCTGCCCAGCGACTTTCGCACCAGCGGTCCATCAGCCGCACCTGCGAAAAAATCCATCGCATGTGTGGTTCTCTCCAAGCCCAAGCAAATCTGCTTCTGTGGACCAAATTTCGCTCCTGCGTGACCTCTTCTGCGGTCCAGCCCTCGCTCCTGCGCACTCGCACATGCTGAGACCTTCCGCTTCTGCGACCCCAGCTGCCCAGCTCGCATTCCGCTTCTGCGGAGTATTCTTCGCATCTGCGGGCTCGCAGATACGGAAATATCATTACATTTGCGGCCATCCCAGCTCTAGTCCAAATGTCACATCTGTGACCACAACACCGCACCTGCGGCCAAAGTCTCACAGGTGCGATAACATCAGAAGCCTTAAGCTTCAGAAATCCTTTAAGTCCAATATTCGATCCGATTCCAATTCGATTCGCGCTCGCCCCCGGGACCCCATCCAAACATACCAACAAGTTCCAAAATACAATACAGACTTAATTGAAACCTCAAATCATGCCAAACAACATCAAACTACAAATCGATGATCGAAACCTTTCTTTAATCTTTCAAACTTCGCCGAACGCGTCTGCATCATACTTAAACATCCCGGAATGACGCCAAACTTTACACACAAGTTATAAATCATGACACGAGCCTATCCCAAGGCTCGTAATACCAAACGGACATCGATAACATCATAATCCACTTCAAACCAAACTTATTAAATTCTAAAACCTTCAAATGCCAACTTTCCACAACAAGAGCCTAAATGCTCCCGGGCGGTCCGATACTCAACCCGAATGAACACCCAAGTATGGAATCATCATATGAACCTATCGGAACCTTCAAATCCTGATTCTAAGGTCGTTTACTCAAAAGTCAAACCTTAGTCAACTCTTCCAACTTTAAGCTTTCGAAATGAGAATTTTCTATCCGAATCGACTCTGAACTTAGCAAAATTCAATTCCGACAACACGTACAAGTCATAAAACATGAAGTGAAGCTACTCATGGCCTCAAACTGCTGAACGCCGCACTAGATCTCAAAACGACCAGTTGGGTCGTTACATTCTCCCTCACTTTATCATACGTTCGTCCTCGAACGTGCTAAGAACTATTCCGGAGTTGACCGAAATCACTGCTTGACCCCTCGTGCACCTACTTGTGCCACTACAACCCATGTGAGTACATTAGCTCGAGCCATACTGAAGATCATTCCTGCTACCTTAGCCTACAAGCCTTAGAACCAAATTCCAACATCCGGAATTCTCTACGAGACCTAATTCTAGTGTACAAACATTATCTAAATCACTACACACTGTACCAAAACATAATCATGCATCTATGCTGAAATCACACCATGCACCACATAAGTCGTTTACCCATAATAACATCCTATGACCACAATAGTTGTAATTTTATGAATCTGATGCCCGTAGTGCACCTCATAACACATATAAGCCTTGTTCCAACTCTCACAATACTGCCACGACAAAAGATATGTGTAGAAACTCATCACCACCTGCCAAATCAATAGATCATGGGGTCTCTCCACTTGATAAGAAACATTACCTCATTCCGAACTGAGTAACGATATTTTCTCTTTAATAAACCCTGCATAAATCCGATCGCACTGATCTCAGGTCCAATAACCTCGTCTCACCCAGTACAAGCTTCTCGGGCAATAAGCTACCTCCAACACCATTTAAAATCTCATACAGCTCCATCAAAGCACCAACTAGCTACAACTCGAATATGACCCATAGGGAAGAACGAACTCTGGCAAAGAACCATCCAACCTGCGTAACGAATAAAACAGCCCAACCTATGTTATGTCTCTATCTTAGAGCCGGGAAACAAGGTACAAAAAATAAGTATAAGGAAGCGTACTTAACATCTCACTGTTGCGGCGTGCAACCCAATCCAATTATGACTCTGTTGCGACATGCAACTCGATCCAAACATGACATCATTGCGGTGCGCAACCTGATCCACACAACATACCCGTGGCGATGTGCCACCCGATCCAAATAATATACCTATGGCGGCGTGCCACTCGATCCAAATAAAATATCCGTGGCGGCATGCCACCCGATCCTCACATAACAATTAATAATGAAACACCCATGAAGCCTTAATACTTTCACTTACGAAACGCCCGAATATCGACCACAAGCACGCCAAATGCATAATACAACCCTAGGGAGACAGATAATTCCATACACTACAAAACTCAAGCACGACTAAGGTGCAATGAATAATCTGCATCTCGAGAGCCATCTTGCTCATATAACACTACAAGCTACGCGGGATCACCACACATGTGGGAATAATCAAGTCGTCTCACAACCCACCTGGCATAATTTAATATTACATGGAATAACTGACAATGGGAATAACATTCAATGCCCGAAGATTCCTCCACAAAACACTACTATGCTGAATGAACACACCCGACCTGATGTAGAGCATACAATTCACATCAGTTCCACCAACAGACCTCAAACCGATTCTGATCATACCATACTGAGCCAACAACCTTTCAAGGATCAATAATGGCCCTATTCATGACACGCACGAGCAGTCGTCCAATCTGGACCAAACTCCTACAGTCCACAACTAAATGAATAGAGCGCCATTTAGGCATAAACTCTCGCATTAGTGATAGTACCAGAATCCCCATACTTGGTTTCGATCCTTAACAATCAAGTGACTAACATGTCACACTTATACAATTTCCCCGTGGGATACGCTCCCACGATCTTCCACACCAGGTAGCAAAGTCTGCACCTCCATACCACCAACCGTACTAATTCTGTAAAGCAAATCAAGAATTCACAATTCAATACACAAAGCCTCTTACACATGACACAATTCTCAAGGGACACTAAGATAATGTTAGCTTACTCAAAACTTTTGGATCCTTTCCCCCGCTCCTCTGAGCTCGGGATATCCCTAACAAAACTGAACCGTAACCTTGATCCTCAACTTCCAATTTCCATATTGCTCACTGCACCTGTCATGCCGCTACGTGACAATACAAGAACTTCATCATGACCCTTGAACCCCTAGTATAAAAAACACTTAATTGGATAGAAACCTTTCACCTAACTCATTTTAGAAGAACCATTGCAACACGCACCTGAATTCCCATAACCGTAGAAAATACAAACCTCAAGTCGTGGTCTAAGCTGCCATAACTCTTCCGGGATCTGTTTACACATAACAAGGCCATTAGAATCAAATACTTCCCAAATCAATCAAATTATGGTGGCTGTCAAGCCCGCACGTACAACCACCACCCACCTGTATAACTCAACAAGTCGAAGGAAATGATCACTGCCAAAATTATGCTGATTCAAACCATTACTAACCGACCCAACTTCTTCCAATTTACTCTTGACTTGCCTTAGAGATAATAATAGCTCCATTTAAAAACATAATGAACTCAATCATCTCTCATCCCAAGTGACCTGAATCACGAGACCACACCGTCTCAATATCCATGAACTATCTCATACCTTCTCCACGCTCACAATAACATCTCCAACTGGTACACCCATTCTGAAAGACCTTCCGCGAATCCAAAACTATTTCTCCCATTTATCCAATACTTTCCCGCAGACCCGATGATAACATAGAAAATTTTCCAAGTATTTTTCACACTCTGCTGCAAAATCCCGATCTTCAGCCACATAACGAACCCAAAAATCTTTAGACACTGCACTTACATCCTTAAACCCATTAGAACCATTGTTGAGAGTCACCCACTCTGACCTTGTCCCGAATGTAATCAAACTCAAATGCTCCGTTAGCACATGAACACTCCCAAAGAAGACACCGAATGAATTCTTTTCCTTGTACATCATATCTACAAGAAGCATAAACTCCGAGTCTTTCCAAACTTGCACATGAATCGATAAGGTGAAATATAGCACCCATTCATCAAGTTCTTTGCTCGAATTACCCCTAATTTTTTCTTTTCTTAGTCATAATTAATCCACCAATGCACCGATAACCGGAAACCACACAATCAGACAACCACGCGATCCAATCGTGGACTATGGGCTCCTCTCCTTAGCTTTAAGCTACCATCAGATAAATGTAGAACCCATAAATATTCCTGCTTCTCGATTACCATAATCTTGCATCGTCAAGGCGTCAACCCACCAAATTTCTCATAGTCTCTTGTTAAATTTTTCATGAATATTCCGAATTATCAGCCACAATCGCATATTCGACCTTTTGCCGTGTAGTAAGTAGAACTCTTCGTAGAAACTTCATCAAAATCGTGCAACCGCTAACCTACTCACAAGAGATAACCCACATGTGGAATTCCATATCGACATCTTCCAACGACGCTGCACTGGGTACCACTACTACGAAATCAGTAAACCCTCCTGAGCCCATGCTCGTCCATCGGCTATACAAGTCTGTTCATTCCCTATTGACATCAATTGAAAGTTCGACAATACATTCTAACTCGAAGTCACATCATATCCCATAACGATAATCAAGCTCTTACACCCCCAAACACTCCAAGCCAACTTCTTTCCGTCATATTCAACCTTCCTCAGCACAGTAGCCACCATTCCAAATAAAATACGTAGACCTAGTCTCTATCCACCATGATTCCCAAATCGCTCTAAACTTTTCTCAAGGCATGTGGATATCCTTCCACAAAATTCATATGCTACTCTGCCACCCCCACTTCGTTAGACCATCTCTTTAAGAAACTTCTCAGCCTCTGTTGTTCATACTTGGCCCGCTAGCAATTCAACCACCGCGAGACACCTTCAACCATGTCCTTCCTCATCCTTCGCTGCCCAAATACTACTTCAAATCAAAATCCATATCTGTAGCAGCTGAACTAATAAATTGCTACCAACGTTAAGCCCCCTCGAAGATCATCTTTCTCGAGCCATCAATATCAGAAACACTGATTCGATTATGAAACCACTACACATCGCAATCTCTGACAACCGCTTCTTAGGCACCATTTCACAACACTCTGCCCCGAAGGAAAATCAAGAAGACCATTGTTACACCCCATATTTTCGTACGTGAAAGTAAGCCATAAGTAAATTGATAGAAGCTCGTACGTGAAAGTAAGCCATAAGGAAAGTCAAGAAGATAGTTGTTACACCCCATTCGTATGTTAAAATTTCGTCGTAAGCTAATCGACGTAAGTTCGAGAATGAGATTATTTTGAGATTATAATCATTATGCTATATCAAATAAGTGACGAGTAAATTCGTGAAGGTGAGAGGGTAAGAAAATCGAAAAAAATAAATTTCGTCGAAGTTTGATAATTTGGGATAAAATACGGTCTGAACTATAATACCATGTATTTATGGACTAGTGCCATAAAAGGTACCACATGACCGTGATTATGAGGTGTATAAAGTGTGTTAAAAGTATGTGGTATTTTAAGTAATTTTAGATAATTTCTAATTATGTGAATAATTGGGTAATTATTGGACTAGTGAGGGATTAATAAGTTGATTAAGGAGAAAGGATGTAAATTTGGATAAGTTTAAAGTGTAGTAACGTGGCAACATGTGCCATTCAACCAAATGACTCATTAGTATTTACAATTGGTGGCATGTTAGAAGAATATTTGGATAAAATAATCCCTATAAGTGGGGCCCACACCCACTAATATACAAAGTTTCTCTAAACTACAAACATGAAGATGCCTACTACAATGTAACGTATGGATTTATCAAAGAAAGAATTCATGTGAATTCTTGAATTCATGTGAATTCTTTACAAAGAGTAGATGGAAACGTGATTTTATTCAGCAAACATATACAAAAGTATGTCCAAGACAAGCAACATGAAGCCACAAAATTCATACAATATTAGACGATAGCAACGTGATCTGCTACAACAAAATTTTATACGGATTTTTCCCTACTCCGATCTTGCCGTCACGTGTTTTGTCGCAATTAACGTGTGTTAGATGGATTGTTAAGAGAATCGACTTAGGTATGTTGAGGCTAAGCCCTTCATTCATTTTGGCATGATCTCGTAATTACATGTGTTTGATAACGAAGCATAAAGAGAAGTTCATACTCCCGAATTTATGTATATTTTCCTAGTCTCGTAAGTTATAATATTCTCCTTATCAAGACTTCATATTCAATTGAGTATTGTCTTGTTCTAGTCAAGAGAGAAGAGAGCCTATATATGCAGTATTACAGTATTTTCATTACCATCGAGCTATAATCGATGGGAAGGCCCCTATTGGGTAACCTTTGATCAGATGGTAAGTTTTATACGAGCCTACTGTGGCCGAGCGCCTATGAGCGATCCCAGTTGGCTGAGATAAAGAGCCTAGTATAGCCGAGATAAAGAGCCTAGTATGGACGAGCGCATATGAGAGAGTCTACTACGGCAGAGCAATTATATATATATATATATATATATATATATATATATATATATATATATATATATACCGAGCCTTATAGGGTCGGACAACTATTTTACTTACTATATGAAGAAAGTTGAGTCAGTACCAGCAGGTGAGCATATCTTCAGATTATCTTTGACTCTAGTTACTTTCAGTTATTATATTATTAGTTCCGTTTCAGCTTTCAGTATATTGTCTTACATACTCAATACATTATTTGTATTGACGTCCCTTTTGCCTGGGGACGCTGCATTTCATGTCCGCAGGTCCCGATAGGTAGTCAAGAGCTCTCCAAGTAGGCTATCAACTTAGCGGAAGATGTTGGTGCGCTCCATTTGCTACGGAGTTACTTGTTTAGTCAGTATGATTTAGGCGTGTATTGTTTGCTACTCCGATCTTGCCGTCACGTGTTTTGTCGCAATTAACGTGTGTTAGAGGGATTGTCAAGAGAATCGACTCAAGTATGTTGAGGCTAAGCCCTTCATTAGTTTTGGCATGATCTCGTAATTACATGTGTTTGATAACGAGGCATAAAGAGAAGTTCATACTCCCGAATTTATGTATATTTTCC
Source organism: Nicotiana tabacum (assembly GCF_000715075.1). Lineage (NCBI taxonomy): Eukaryota > Viridiplantae > Streptophyta > Magnoliopsida > Solanales > Solanaceae > Nicotiana > Nicotiana tabacum. The sequence goes on along the minus strand of NC_134088.1, from coordinate 122,310,712 downwards.
TAGTCTCATAAGTTACAATATTCTCCTTATCGGGACTTCATATTCAATTGAGTATTGTATTATTCTAGTCAAGAGAGGAGAGAGCCTATATATGCAGTATTACAGTATTTTCATTACCATCGAGTTATAATCGATGGGAAGGCCCCTATTGGGCAACCTATGATCAGATGGTAAGTTATATATCGAGCCTACTATGGACGAACGCCTATGAGCGAACCCAGTTGGCCGAGATACAGAGCCTAGTATGGCCGAGCGCCTAGGAGCGAGCCTACTACGATAGAGCAGTTATATATATATATATATATATATATATATATATATATATATATATATATATATATATATATATATATATATATACACACACACACACACACACACACAACTATTTTACTTACTATATTGAGAGAGTTGAGTCAGTATCAGCAGGTGAGCATATCTTTAGATTATCTTTGACTCCCAGTTACTTTCAGTTATTATATTATCAGTTCAGTTTCAGCTTTCAGTATATTGCCTTATATACTCGGTACATTATTTTGTACTGACGTCCTTTTTCTGGGGCGCTGCGTTTCATGCTCGCAGGTCCCGATAGACAGGTCGAGAGCCCTCCAAGTAGGCTATCAACTTAGCGAAAGATGTTGGTGCGCTCCATTTGCTACAGAGTTGCTTGTTTAGACAATATGATTTAGACGTGTATTGTTTGGTATGGCGGGACTTTGTCCCGGCCTTTATTAAAATTATGTATTCTTAGAGGCTTGTAGACAGATGTTATGTATCTAAAGGATTGTATGGCCTTGTTGGCCTATGTTCAATGTACAAATGATTATTTTAGTCTTATAGGCCCGTATGTCTTATGTATAAGTTGGTATTACATGTTGTATTCTACTTATCTCATGATAGCCTTTCCGGCTCAGTTATCTATGATAGTATGGTATGAAAAGATACGTTATGTCGGTACTCGATTGAGTAAGGTACCGGGTGCTTGTCGCGGCCCATCGGTTTGGGTCGTGACAACCATAACACCGACGAACCTTAATGCGTTCAAACAAGGACGACGACACCACATCACAAATGAGAATTCCACCATGCTCGAAAATATCAAGTCTCGTTACTCCATCAACCAAAGCATGAACATTCATAGTCCGATTGCCTTTCCTCCGCTGGAATTAAATGCCGAACCTCTAAACCATGCACTGAGAAATCCTCATTTCGAGTCATTCACTACCTCGACACATAAACAAGCACCCCACCATTACACCAACACTGTGCAATAACAACGCATGAACATCATATTAATCTGTGCATAGCCTAGAAACCATAGGAAATACATATGCTGGGCTGAGACTATAAAACACCCTTCGCAAAGATTGAGTAAGAAGGAAATGAAGGCATAAGCTCCAATAAAATCAAACCGCACGAAGAGGAATCAAGAAGGGACGTGCTTCTAACAGCCCTGTAGCCTCTCGAAGATAAGTACAGACGTCTCCGTACTGATATGCAAGGCTCTACTACAATTGCTCATGACTCATGAGACCCAAGTGAACCTAGAGCTCTGATACGAAGTTGTCACGACCCAAAACCCTCTATAGGCCATGATGACGCCCAACGTCGCCGTTAGGCAAGCCAACAGTGAACTATCACATTAATTTTTTATTTTATTACTTCCGAAATCATAAATTTTATTAAGGAAGGAAATTTACACTTTTAAATCCACATGAACGTTCATAAGTAGTAGTTTAAAAAAGAAATGAAAGGCGATAATAATATATAAATCCATAAGCAACAATTAGCAAATCCCTAAACCCGGTGTCACAAGTGCATGAGCATTTACTAAGGAGTATATTAATAATACGACATTTTTCTGGATGGTAAATAAGACAAGACAAAGTAAATAGTACGAGCGAGACTCTGTGGGTAGCAATACGTAGCTCGGAATGCAGCTCACCATAAAGTCTCTTCAGCAGTTGCGCCTATGCGCCCAGATGACCATCAAATGAACTCGTCAGATCCTGTACATTTAGTGCAGAAGTGCAGCATGAGAATGTAAATCAATGTGTACCCAATAAGTATCTAGCCTAACCACGGAGAAGTAGTGATGAGAGGACGACATAGACACTTACTAGAGGTCAAATAAAGTAATATGATAAATCGTAAGCAGATATGAAGCACCACATAATAATGGGATAAAAACAAATATATTCTTTCAAAATTCTTTATCGATATAAACTTCTCAATCTCGTTTCCTATCCCAACAACTAGAAAACTATCAAGTGCCAATATCAAAGGAATGTGGAGCACCATATAAAATGACAGGCTTCAGTGGAAGTATAATCTCATGAATATTCGGACTGCTAGAGATATAACACACGATTATGCCGAGGTCGTACGACCCGATCCCGAGTAATGTGTACACTGCCGAGGATCGAGCGACATGAACCATAGATGCATCTATTATACTGCCGAGGCATTCGGCCCGTTCCACAAGAAAGGAAGGAACTTATCGAATTACGAGACACATGCTTACAATACAGTACACGAGCACAAAAAGAATATAACCTTTACTGTTTCTCAAGTAACTTGCCAACAACTCAAGGTGATAAGGCTCGACCTAATATATATATACTTCTAAATCAATTTCAATTATACAATTCAATTAATTAAGCCAGCAGAATGAGTTCAAATAATTCAAATATTACATGATAAAGTAATAAGTCTACCCGGATATAAACATGCTTTATCTACGTACGGACTCTCGTCACCTCGTACGTATGTAGCACCCACAACTAGTAGCACATAACAATTACATCGCCTAAGGGGTAGTTCCCTCTCACAAGATTAGGCAGGAGACTTACCTCGCCCCGAAGTTTCATAACCGGCTTCAACGCCTCTCTAACACCTCAAACCAAAAGCCCATCGATTCAAACTAGTCAAACAATCATAAAAAATCAATAAAAATATACTCCAACATCATACTTAATTAATTTATAACAATTCTCAACTCCGCTCGAAAAGTCATTAAAGTCGACCCTCGGGCCCACGTGCACGGATTCTGAAAATCTTTGAAGATAACCTTTACCCATAACATTACGAACTCAAATATATAGTTTATTCCTAATTTCATTTTCAAAATCGTGGTCAAAATCCGAAAATACCTATTTCTAAGTTGTCTCTTAAAATATCAAAAAATTCCATAATATTTCATGTTTAAATCCACATATATTCCATTTATGTAACTCACAACGGTAGGAATCACTTACCTCACGAAGGATGAATAGAATGGCACTCCAAAATCGCCCCCAAGGCCGACTCCAATGAGAGAAATGAGACTAACCCAAGTACTTAAATCAAGCATTCTTCCCAACGACTTTAACACCAGCGGTCCATCAGCCGCACATGTGAAAAACTCCATCGCAGGTGCGGTTCTCTCCAAGCCCAGGCAAGTTCGCTTCTCCGGACCAAATTCTGCTCCTGCGTGACCTCTTCTGCGGTCCAACCCTCTCTTATGCGCACTCGCACATGCTGAGACCTTCCGCTTCTACGACCTTAGCTACGCAGCTCGCATTTTGCTTCTGCGGAGCATTCTTCGCATTTGCGGGATCACAAATGCGGAAATATCCTCGCATCCGCGGCCTTCCCAGCTCTTGTCCAAATGTCGCTTCTGTGACCACAACACCGCACTTGCCTACTTGGGACCCCATATAAATATACCAACAAGTTCCAAAACACAATACAGAGTTAGTCGAAGCCTCAAATCACGCCAAACAAGATCAAACTACGAATCGATGATCGAAACCTTTCTTTAATCTTTCAAACATTCAAACTTCACCGAACGCGTCCGGATCATACTACATCCCAGAATAACGCCAAAATTTACGCACAAGTTATAAATCATGATACAAAACTATCCCCAGGTTCGAAACCTCAAACGGATATCAATAACATCATCATCCACTTCAAATCCCTATTCCGAGGTCGTTTACTCAAAAGTCAAACCTTAGTACTATTCCAACTTTAAGCTTCCGAAATGAGAATTTTCTATCCGAATAGACTCCGAACTTACCAAAATTCAATTCCTACCACACGTACAAGTCATAAAACATGAAGTGAAGATACTCACGGCCTCAAACCGCCGAACGACGCACAAGAGCTCAAAACGACCGGTCGGGTCGTTACATTCTCCCCCACTAAAGCATACGTTCGTCCTCGAGCGTGCTAAGAACTGTTCCGGAGTTGTCCAAAATTACTTTTTGACACCTCGTGCACCTACGCATTCCACTACAACACATGTGTGCACCTTAGATCGATCCATACTGAAGATCATTCCTGTTACCTTAGCCCTTGAAGCCTTAGAACCAAATTCCAACATCCGGAATTCTCTTTGAGACATGATTCTAGCGTACGAACACCATATCAATCACTACATACTGTACCAAAACATGATCATGCACTTACTCTGAATTCACACCATGCACCATATAAGTCGTTTGCTCATAATAACATCCTCTGACCACAATAGCTGCAATTTCACGAATCCGATGCCTGTAGTGCACCTCATAACACATATAAGTCTCGTTCCAACTCTTGCAATACTACCACGATGAAAGATATGTGTAGAAACTCATCACCACATACCAAATCAATAGATCATGGGGTCTCTCCACTTGACAAGAACCATTACCTCATTTCGAATTGAGTGCAAATATTTTCTCTTTAATAAACCCTATATAAATCCAATCGCATTGATCTCAGGTCCAATAACCTCGTCTCACCCAGTACAAGCTGCTCGGGCCATGAGCCACCTCCAACACCGTCTAAAATCTCATACAACGCCGACTAGCTACAGCTCGAATAGGGAAGAACGAACTCTGGCAAAGAACCATCCAGCCCGCGTAATGAATAAATCGGCCAAACCGATGTTATGGCTCTATCTCAGATATGGGAAACAAGGTACACAAAATAAGTATAAGGAAGCGTACTTAACATCTCACTGTTGCAGCGTGCAACCCTATCCAAATATGACACAGTTGAAGCATGTAACCCGATCTAAGCATGACACTATTACGGTGCGCAACCCGATCCATACAACGTACCGGTGGCGACGTGCCACCCAATCCAAATAATATACCCGTGGCGGCATGCCACCCGTTCTAAATAACATATCTGTGGCGACATGCCACCCAATCCTCACATAATAATCAATAATGAAACACCCACCAAGCCTTAATGCTTTCACTTACTAAACTCCCCAATATCGACCACAAGCACGCCGAATGCATAGTACAACCCTAGGGAGACAGATAACGCCATACACTGCAAAATTCAAGCACGATTAAGGTGCAATGAATAACCTGTATCTCGAGAGCCATCTTGCTCATATAACACCACAAGCTACACCGGATCACCACACATGTGCGAATAATCAAGTCATCTCACAATCCACATGGAACAATATAGTATTACATGGAATAGCTGACAACGGGAATAATATCCAATGCCCAAAGATTCCTCCACAAACAGTGTTATGCTGAATGAACACACCCGACCTGATGTAGAGCATACAATTCACATTAGTTCCTCTAGCGGACGTCAAATCGATTCTGATCATACCATACTGAGCCAACAACATTTCAAGGATCAATAATGGACCTATTCATGACACACACGAGCAACCATCCAATCTGGACCAAACTCCTACAGTCCATAACTAAATGAATAGAGTGCCTTTCATGCATAAACTCTCGCATTAGTCAAGTGACTAACATGTCACACATATACAATTTCCACGTGGGATATGCTCCCATGATCTTCCGCACCGGGTAGCAAAGTATGCACCTCCATACCTCCAACCGTACTAATTCTTTAAAGCAAATCAAGAATCTGCAATTCCATACGTAAAGCCTCTTACACAGGACACCATTCTTAGGTGACACTAAGATAATGCCAACTTACTGAACTTCTGGATCCTTTCCCCTGCTCCTTCGATCTCGGGGTATCCCTAACAAAACTGAAACATAACCTTGATCCTCAACTTCCAATTTCCATATAGCTCACTGCACATGTCATGCTGCTACACGACAGTACAAGAACTTCATCATGACCCCTGAACCCCTAGTAGAACAAACATTTCATTAGATAGAAAACTTTCACCTAACTTATTTTAGGAGAACCATTGCAACACGCACCTCAATTCCCATAACCATAGAAAATACAAACCTCAAGTCATGGTCTAAATCACCATAACTCTTCCGGGATCTATTTACACATAACGAGGCCATTAGAATCAAATACTTCCCAAATCAATCAAATTATGGTGGTTGTCAAGCCTGCACGTACAACCACTAACCACCTGTATAACTCAACACGTCGAAGGAACTGATCACTGCCACAATCATGCTGATTCAAACCATTACTAACCGACCAAACTTCTTCCAATTTACTCTTGACTTGCCTTAGAGATAGTAATAGCTCCATTCAAAAACATAACCAACTCAATCATCACTCATCCCAAGTGTCCCGAATCACGAGACCACATCGTCTCAATACCCATGAACCATCTCATACCCTCCCCACACGCACAATAGTATTTCCAACTGGTATACCCATTCTGAAAGACCTTCTGCGAATCTGAAACTATTTCTCCCATTTCTCTAATATTTCCCCGCAGACCAGATGATTACATAGAAAATTCTCCAAGTATTCTTCACACTCTGCTGCAAAATCCGGTCTTCAGCCACATAACGAACCCTAAAATCCTAGTCACTACACTTACATCCTTAAACCCATTAGAACCATTGTTGAGAGTCACCCACTCTGACCTGGTCCCGAATGTAATCAAACTCAAATGCTCTATTAGCATATGAACACCCCTAAAGAAGCAATCGAATGAATTCTTTTCCATGTACATCACATCTACATGAAGCATAAACTCTGAGCCTTTCCAAACTTGCACATGAATCGATTATGCGAAATATAACACCCATTCATCAAGTTCTTTTCTCGAATTACCCCTGATGTTTTCTCTTCTTAGTCATAATTAATCCACCAATGCACCGATAACCGAAAACTGCACAAGCAGACAACAACACAATCCAATCTTGGACGATGGGCTCCTCTCCTTAGCTTTAAGCTACCATTATATAAATGTAAAACCCATAAAGATTCCTCCTTCTCGATTACCATGATCTCGCACCGTCAACCCACCAAATTTCTCGTAGTCTCTTGTTAAACTTTTCATGAACATTCTGAATTATCAGCCACAATCGCATATTCGACCTTTTGCCGTGTAGTAAGTAGAACTCTTCGTAAAAACTTCATCAAAATCGTGCAACCGCTAACCTTCTCATAAGAGATAACCCACCTGTGGAATTCCTTACCGACATCTTCCAACGACGCTGCACTGGGTACCACTACTACGAAATTAGTAAACCCTCTTGAGCCCATGCTCGTCCTCCGACTGTACTAGTCTGTTCATTCCCTATTGACATCAATTGAAAGTCCGACAATACATTCCAACTCGAAGTCACGTCATATCCCATAATGATAATCAAGCTCTTACACCCCTAAACACTCCAAGACAACTTTTTTTCGTCATATTCAACCTTTCTTAGCATAGTAGCCACCATTCCAAATAAAATACGTAGACCTAGTAACTGTCCACCATGATTCCCAAATCGCTCTAAACTTTTCTCAAGGCATGTGGCTATCCTTCCACAAAATCCATATGCTACTCTGTCACCCGCACTTTGGTTAAACCATCTGTTTAAGCAACTTCTCGGCCTCTATTGTTCACACTTGGCCCGCTAGCAATTCAACCACCGCGAGATACCTCCCACCATGTTCTTCCTCATCTTTCGCTTCCCAAATACTGCCTCAAATCAAAATCCATCTTTGTAGCACCTGAACTAATAAATTGCTACCAACGTTAAGCCCCCTCGAATATCATCTTTCTCGATCCATCAACATCAGAAACACCGATTCGATTATGAAACCACTACACATCGCCATCTCTGATAACCGCTTCTCAGGCACCATTTCACAATACCTTGCCTCGAAGTCAAATCAAGAAGACCATAACACCGACGAACCTTAATGCGTTCAAACAAGGACGACGATACCACATCACAAATGAGAATTCCACCATGCTCAAAAATATCAAGTCTCGTAACTCCATCAACCAAAGCATGAACATTCATAGTTCGATTGACTTTCCTCTACTGGAAATAAATGCCGAACCTATAAACCATGCACTGAGAAATCCTCCTTTCGAGTCATTCACATCCTCGACACATAAACAAGTACCCTACCATTACACCAACACTATGCGATAACAACACATGAACATCATAATAATCTGTGCATGGCCTAGAAACCATAGGAAATACAGATACTGTGCGACGAAAACACCCTTCCGCAAGGCGACGATAATAGTCTGCCCGAATACACATGGAGAAACATCCTACACCACGACTACAATACTATTACAACTCCTCGATTGCCAATTGATAACTAGTGCTCCACGTCGCACAAGATTGAGTTGGAAGGAAATGAAGGCATAAGCTCCAATAGAATCAAAACGCACGAAGAGGGATCAAGAAGGGACGTGCTCCTAACAGCCCTGTAGCCTCTCTAAGATAAGTACAAACATCTTCGTACTGATCCGCAAGACTCTACTAGAATTGCTCATGACTCGTGAGACCCAAGTGAACCTAGAGATCTGATACCAAGCTGTCATGACCCAAAACCCGCTATAGGCCATGATGGCACCCAACGTCGCCGTTAGGCAAGCCAACAGTGAACTATCACATTAATTTTTTATTTTATTACTTCCAAAATCATAAATTTTATTAAGGAAGGAAATTTACACTTTTAAATCCACATGAACGTTCATAAGTAGTAGTTTAAAAAAGAAATGAAAGGTAATAATAATATATAAATCCGTAAGCAACAACTAGCAAATCCCAAAATCCGGTGTCATAAGTGCATAAGCATTTACTAAGGAGAATAATAATAATATGACATTTGTCTAGAAGGTAAATAAGACAGGACAAAGTAAATAGTACGAGGGAGACTCTATGGGTAGCAATACGTAGCTCGGAATGCAGCTCACCATAAAGTCTCTTCAGCAGTTGCGCCTATGCGCCCAGATGACCATCAAATGAACCCGTCATATCCTGCACATTTAGTGCAGAAGTACAACATGAGAACGTAAATCAACGCGTACCTAATAAGTCTCGAGACTAACCCGAAGAAGTAGTGACGAGAGGTCGACATCGACACTTACTAGAGGTCCAATAAATCAATATGATAAATCGTTAGTAGATATGAACCACCCCATAATAATGGGATAAAACGGTAACCAAAATATTCTTTCAAAATTCTTTATCGATATAAACTTCTCAATCTCGTTTCCTATCCCAACAATTTGGAAAATATCAAGTGCCAATATCAAAGGAATGAGGAATACCATATAAAATGACAGGCTTCAGTGGAAGTATAATCTTATGAATATTCGGACTGCTAGCGATATAGCGCACGATTATGCCGAGGTCGTACGACCCGATATCGAATAATGTGTACACTGCCGAGGGTCGAGCGGCATGAACCATAGATGTATCTATTATATTTCCGAGGTGTTCGTCCCGTTCCACAAGAAAAGAATGAGCTTATCGAATTACGAGACACGTGCTTACAATACAGTACACGGGCACAAAGAGAATATAACCTTTACCGTTTCTTAGAAGTTTGTAGCTTATTTCTACCGGGTTTTGGGAGTTATAATTATGTGAGAACCCAATTAAGTATTTATTGTTGGCTTTCTTGACAGTGGTGTCCGGCGCCATCACGACCTTTATGGATTTTGGGTCGTGACAACATGGTATCAGAGCACTAGGTTCACTTAGGTCTCACAAGTCATGAGCGAGTCTAGTAGAGTTTTGCAGATCGGTATAGAGACGTCTGTACCTATCTTCGAGAGGCTATAGGAATGTTAGGAGCACTTCCATTCTTTATTCCTCATCGTGCGATTTGATTCCTTTGAGGCTTATGCCTTCATTTCCTTCCCATTCAATCTTATGCGACGTGAAACGCTTGTTATAAATTTGGAATCGAGGAATTTTAATGGCACTACTGATGTAGAGCAGGATGTTTCTCCCTGCGTATTCGATTGGGCTGATGTCATCGCCTTATGGAAGGATGTTCTGTCATCTCAGCTCAGTAGTTATATTTCTGATGGTTTTGGGGCTGTGCACCAATTGCTATGATGTTCACTAGTTGTTATCGCACAATATTAAAGTAATGGTAGGATACTTGTGTAGGTATATGGGCAATAAATAAATTGAAATAAGGTTTTTCTCAATGCGTGATTCAGAGGTTTAGTGTTTTATTCCAGCGGAGGGAAAGGCAATCAGACTAAGAATGTTCAGGTTGGATTGGTGGAGTAAAGATACTTAGTATTTTTAAGTATGGTGGAATCTTCATCCAAGATGTGGTGTCGTCGTCCTTGATTGAATGTGTTAAGTTATCCGATGTTTTGTTCTTCTTCAAATCGCCTTTGCGGCAGAGTATTGTGAATGATGCTGGGGAAACGGCTGTCAGATGTCGCAGTGTTATGTGGTTCAGAATCGAATCAGAAATCCTAATGTTGATGGCTCGAGAAGGATGATCTTCGGAGAGGTTTAGAGTGGTAGCGATCTATTGGTTCAAGTGTTACATAGATAGATTTGGAATTGGGGCAAAAACTGGACAACGAAGGACGAGGAATGACACGTGGGAGGTGTCTTGTGGTGGTTAAGCTTCTAGAAGGCCAAGTGTAAGAAAACAGAAGTCGAGTAGTTGCTTAAATGAGAGGGTTTGGCCAAAGTGGGAGAGTGGCATAGTAGCATATGTGTTCTGTGGTAGTATAGCCACACGCCTTGGGGGAAGTTAGAGTGATTTGGGATTCATGGTGGATAGTGACTAGGTCTACGGGTTTAATTTGGAATATTGGTTGCTATATTGAGGAAGATTAGGTGTGACAAGAGGGAGTTGCTTAATATGAAGCAGGATACAACATGACTTTGGATTGGAATATATTTTTGTACCTTTAGTTGATGTCCATGAGGAGTGAACTGACTTGTACAGCTGATGAATGAGCACATGCTCATGATTGTTTATTGGTTTCAGGGTAATTGTACTCGGTGTGGCGTTGTTGGAGGATGTCGACATGGAATTTCCACATGTGGGATATATCTTGTGAGCAGGTTAGGGGTTGCGTGGTGTTGATGAAGCTTCTACAAAGAATTTTACTGGCTATCCAGTATGAGGTCGAATATGTGAATGTGGCTAGTGATTCAGAATGTTCATGAAATGTTTAACATAAGGATTTCGAGGAATTTGGCGGGTTGGTAGTGCAAGATCATGTCAATAGGGGGTAAGGAATCTTGGTGGTTTCGAGAGTTATGGAATGGTAGCTTCAAGCTAAGTGGGAGAGCCACACCGTCTATGATTGGATTGCGTAGTTATCAACTTGTGCAGTTTCTGGTTATCGGTGTATTGGCGGGTTATCATGACTAAGGAGAGAGAACATCGGTGGTAATTTGAGCAAAAGATTTGAGGGATGTGTGTTGTAATTGGTCTTATTGATTCATGTTTAGGTTTTGGGAAGTCTCAGAGTTTACGCTTCGTGTGGATGCTATATACAAGGAAAATGAATTTAGTCGGTTGTTTCTTTGAGAGGGTGCACCTATGCTAGCAGGTCCTTGGAGTTGATTATATTTGGGACCGAATCAGAGTGGGAGACTCTCAACAACGATCCTAGTGGATTCAAAAGTTAAAGTGTGGTACCTAAGGATTTCGAGTCCGTAGTATGACTGAGTATCGAGCTTTTGCAGCAGATTATGAAAAGGGGCTTGGAGTGTTTTATGTTGTCTTCGGTTTGCGATGTAGCATTGGAGGAATAGGAGAAAATAACTTTGTATTCATAGGGAAATTATCAGAATGGGTGTACCCTATTAGTGGTTCAGGAGTTATGATGAAATTTTTGTACTTTTGCATATTGGCATGATTAAGTGCAGTGGGTAGCATTGGAATTGGAAGTTGAGGATCAAGGTTGCGGTTCAGTGTTGATGAGAATGTGAAGAGATCGAATGAGCAGGGAAGAATTCAGATATTTAGAGTGAGCTAGTATTTCCTTTAGCGTCACCTGAGATCGGTGTCCTGTGTAAGGGGCTTTGTGTTCTGATTTGCGGATTCCCGATTTGCTTTACAGCCTTAGTATGACTGGTGGTATGGATGTGCAGACTTGTTACCTGGTGCGGAAGGTCGTGGGAGTTTATCCCACGGGAAGATTGTATAAGTGTGACATGTATTCACTAGATTAATTAAAGATTTAAAACCAAGTATGGAGATTGTGGTACTATCGCTAATGTGAGAATTTATGCCTATAGGGCGCTCGGTTCATTCGGTTGTGGACTGTGGAAGTTCATTCCAGATTGATGGTTGTTCTTGTGTGTAATGGGTAAAAGGGTTATTGTGGATCCTTGAAAGGTTATTATCCCAGTGCGGTACGATCAGAATTGGCTTGAGGTATGTGAATGGATCTAAGTGTGAATGTGGGCTCTATATCACGCCGGATGTGGTCATTTCAGCATAACGTTGTTTTCGGAGGGGTCTTAGGTCCTTGGATGTTATTTCTGTCATCGACTATTTCATGTAATACTCTATTATGCCATGTGGGCTGTGAGACGGTTTGATTATTCGCACTCGTATTGAGATCCCGTATAGTTTGTGGTATTATGTGAGAAGGATGGCTCTCGTGATGCAGATCATATATCGCACCTTAGTTGTGCTTGAGTTTATAGTGTATGACACTACCCGTCTCCCCAGGATTTGTATTATGCACTTGATGTGCTTATTGTTGATATTCGGGCATTTGGTGAGTATAATCGTTACGGCTCGAGGTGTGTTTTCTTTAGATTATTATGTTGTTTGGATCGGGCGGCACGCTGCCACGGGTATCATGGTTGGATCGGGTTTCACGCCGCAACGGTATCATGTGTGGATCGGGTTGCACGCCGCAACAGTGTGATATTGAGTACAGTTTCATATATCTATTATTGTGTATTTTACTTCTCGTTTTATGAGGAAGGCTTGTAATATCTTTTCGGTTGTTTAAATTAGTTACGTGGGTTGAGTAGTTCTTTCCAGAGTTCGCTCCCTTATGTGTCACATTCGAGTTTGTAGCTTGTTGGCATATTGTGGTATTATATGAGACTCTTGCCAGTGTCTGAGGTGGATTATTGTCTGAGTAGCTTGTATTGGATGAGACGAGATTATTGGACCTGTGATCAGTGCGATCGGATTTATATGCGGCGTATTTGAGAGCAAATATCGTTATTTGGTTCATAATGAGGTAATGGTTACTATCAGGAAAACAGACTCATGGATTTGTTGACTCGGTAGTTGGTTATGAATTTCTACACATCCCTTCCATCGTGACAATATTGCAGGAGTTGGACCTGGACTTATATGTGTCCTGGGGTGTGTTATGGCCATCAGATTCGTGGAATTGTGGCTATTATCATCAGAGGGTGTTATTATGGTCAGGTGAATTATACAGTGCATGGTGTAGATTCATAACATGTATACAATCATGTATTGGTACATCGTGTAGTGATGGGTACGATGTTCGAATGCTGGAAACAGGCCTGGAAGGGGATTTCAGATGTTAGAATTTGGTTCAAAGATTTATTTGACCAGATAAAAGGAATGATATCTAGGTTCACTCTAGCTAATGTGCTCAACTAGGTTGTGGTAGCACGGGTAGGTGCATGAGGTGTTAAACATTGATTATGGTAAGCTCCAGAGCAGTTCTTAACACATTCAAGGACAAACGTATGTTTAAGTGGGAGAGAATGTAACGACCCGACCAACCGTTTTGAGCTCTAGTGCGTCGTTCAGCGGTTTGAGGCCTTGAGCAACTTCACTTCAGGTATTATGACTTATACGCGTGGTCGGAATTTAATTTTGGGAAGTTCGGAGTTGATTTGGAATGAAAATTCAAATTTCGGAAACCTTAAGTTGGAGAAATTGACAAAAACTGTGATTTTTGAGTAAACGACCTCGAAATCAGGATTTGAAGGTTCCAACAGGTTTGTATGATAATTTTGGACTTCGGTGTAAGTCCGGATCGGGTTTTGGATGACCCGGGAGCGTTTCAGCACCTATTATGGAAGTTGAAATTTTGGAGGAATTTCATAAAAATTGGGTTGAGGTGTATTTCAATGTTATCATTGTCTATTTGGGATTTCGAGCCTGGGAATAGCTCCGTATGGTGATTCTGGTATTGGGAGCACGTCCGGAAGTAGATTTGGAGGTCCGTAGGTCATTTTGGGGTCATTTAGCGAAAGTTAGAAATTTGAAGGTTTTGGAGAGTTTGACATGGAGTGAAATTTTTGATATCGGGGTCGAATTCCGATTTCGGGAGTTGGAAGAGATCTGTAATGTCAAACATGACGTGTGTGCAAAATTTGACGTCAATCGGACGTGATTTGATAGGTTTCGGCATCGATTGTAGAAGTTGAAGTTTCAAAGTTCACTAAGTTTGAATTGGAGGGTGATTCGTGTTTTTAGCGTTGTTTGATGTGATATAAAGGCTCTACTAAGTTTGTGATGTGTTTTGGGACGTATTGGTATATTTGGTTGAGGTCCCGAGGGCCTCGGGTGGATTTCGGATGGTTAACGGATCGAGTTTGGAATTGGATAAAATGCTGAGGTAACTGATAACTGGTGCAATCGCACCTGCGTGAAAAGGGCCACAGGTGCGAGCTTGCAGGTGCGAGCCACGAGTCGCAGGTGTGAAGGAAAGGAGGCTGGTGAGCAACCACAAGTGAGAAACATTTGGGCACGCCTGCGAAGGCGTAGGTGCGAAGTGGGCAACGCAGGAGCGGGCGATAGGCGTAGGTTCGGCGTATGGACCTCCGAAGCGGACACGCAGATGCGCTACATGGAGCGAAAATGCTGGAATGTTGGGCTGAGCTGGAGCCGCACCTGCGATGAAATTTCCGCAGGCGCGGAGCCGCAGAAGAGGCTATTTGACCGCAGATGCGAGAGGTGCTGGGCAGTGTCATTTTAAAACTGGATTTGATTTCCTTCAAATTGCGTTTTGGTTGGGTGATGTTTGGAGCTTTTGAAGAGGAGATTTCATCATCTATTATGAGGTAAGTAATTCCTACCTATTTTGAGTTAAATACATAGTTTTATATGAATTCAAGCATGGAAATTGGTAGAAATTGTGGGATTTTGATAGAAAACCTAGAATTTGGTGTTTTTGGATTTTGACTACGAATTTAGACATGGAATTGAAAATAAATTATATATTTGAGTTCGTGAGGTATTGGGTAATAGTTATCTTCAAAAATTTTCGAAATCCGGGCACATGGGCCCGAGGGTTGCTTTATTGATTTTTCGAGCGGAGTTGGAAATTGTTATAAATTGATTAATTATGAGTATTAGAATACATTTCGATTGGGTTGCGTAATTGACTAGTTTGGAGCGACGAGCATCAGTTTGAGGTGTTAGAGAGGCTTTGGAGCTGGTTATGGAATTTCGGAGCGAGATAAGTCTCTTGTCTAACTCTGTGAGGGGGAAATTACCCATAGGTGATATGTTTGATGTGTGATACTTGTTGTGGGGACAACGTACGCGCGAGGTAACAAGAGCCCATACGCAGCTATATTCTTGTTATTGTTCGGGTAGACTTAGGTTACAATCATGCTATAGTTGTTCTATATGAGTAGTCTTTCACTTATTAATTCCCCTGCTTTACATTTTATTTGAGACTAGACTTGCTATTGTTGAGACTTCACGGATTCACAATTAGCCATTAGATAATATTCCTCCTCTTACGGCATGGCTCCGGTATATATATATATAACATCGACTCTCACTAGTGGTCCAACAACATTAGGAACAATAAAGTGGTAATTTATTTAATGAAAACCTTTCGATGAAACATATATATATATATATATATATATATATATATATATATATATATATATATATATATATATATATATGTTTCATCGAAAGGTTTTCATTAAATAAATTACCACTTTATTGTTCCTAATGTTGTTGGACCACTAGTGAGAGTCGATGTCGACCCCTCGTCACTACTCCTCCAGGGTTAGACTAGATACTTACTGGGTACACGTTGCTTACGTACTCATACTACACTTGACACACATTTTTGTACAGGTACATATATGTCTAGAGGCCATGTGAGAGCAGAGGCGTGTATATGTCACGGCCCCAAATTTTTCTCTGTAGGATGTCGTGATGTCACCTAGTCTCTAAGACTAGGTAAGCTTATCAATGCGGAGTAATAATAGAAATACAAAATAATAAATTTGAAAACTCACATAATTATAACTCCCAAAACCCGGTAGAAATAAGTCACAAGCTTCAAAGAATTTATCCTCAATGTCTTTATATATCAGAGTCTAAAGAAAATAAGGAAGCAACATAACAAGGATAGAAGAGGACTCCGGAGTCTGCGGACACTGATAGATATATCTCGAAGTCTCCATACACGGGTAGCTCACTGATGTCTGGACTGATAGGATGTACCTGGATCTGCACAAAAAGATGTGCAGAAGTGTAGTATGGGTACACCACAACAGTACCCAGTAAGTGCCAAGCTTAACCTTGGCAGAGTAGTGACGATTTTGGATCACTGTCAAGCAAGTCAACAATAAATACTTAATTGGGTTCTCATTTTGTTACTTTTGAAATCATATTTTCCTTCAATTTAAATAGTAAAGAATGGAAATTTATAGAGTAAATAATAATACTTTTAACAAATTCAATATAGAACAACCCATAATCATCCCAAAATCCGGTGTCACAAGTGCATGAGCTTTAACTAGGAATATAAAATAAAATACAGCAGCTATCCGGAATAAAAATTGGACAGGAAAAATTTAAATACTCTGAAAGAGACTCCGATGGTTGCGGATCGATGAATGGAATGCAGCTCACCTAGGCCCCCTCATGTATACACGCCTCTGCTCTCACATGGCCTCTAGACATATATGTACCTGCACAAAAATGTACAACAAGTATAGTATAAGTACGTAAGCAACATGTACCCAATAAGTATCTAGCTTAACCCCGGAGGAGTAGTGACAAGGGGTCGACATCGACTCTCACTAGTGGTCCAACAACATCAGGTACAATAAAGAGGTAAGTAAGTATGAGGCAGAGTAAATAAATAAAATAAACAAGTATAAAACACGTGATACAAATCCCCCTCTTTACGAGGAACTCAAGCTCTTTATTAGAAATCTCCTCCTTAACTGGAGCATATATATATATATATATATATATATATATATATATATATATATATATATATATATATATATATATATATATATATATATATATACACACACACAAGTAGCTTACCATAATTCAAATCCGGGAATTCATCGATACACTGGCTTTTTGCCAAGTCTTACGCACGATTTCATGGATATATGATATAGGAAATGCCGAGGCGTATGACGCGATCCAATATAATAATAAAAATGTACACTGTCGAGGGTCGTACGACCTGAACCATATGATAAATCAATTAACCTGCCGAGGCAAACGCCCCCGCTCCCATGAGAATGTGGTACATAAATCCTGCCGAGGCGAACGACCCGATCCCATAAGAAGTGAAATACATAATCTTGCCGAGGCGAACGGCCCGATCCCATTAGAATAAAATGCTTTGATGGGTCCTTGACCCCACTCACGAATAAATGTGTGAGTGGTAATTTATTTAATGAAAACCTTTCGATGAAACATATATATATATATATATATATATACACCGGAGCCATGCCGTTATATTATCTAATGGCTAATTGTGAATCCGTGAAGTCTCAACAATAGCAAGTCTAGTCTCAAATAAAATGTAAAGCAGGGGAATTAATAAGTGAAAGACTACTCATATAGTACAACTATAACATGATGTGAACCTAAGTCTACCCGGACAATAACATGAATGTAGCTACGTACGGGCTCTCGTCACCTCGCGCGTACGTAGTCCCCACAACAAGTAGCACACATCAAACATATCACCTAGGGGTAATTTCCCCCTAACATAGTTAGACAGGAGAGTTACCTCGCTCTGAAATTCCATAACCGATTCCAAAGCCTCTCTAACACCTCAAACCGATGCCCGTCGCTCCAAACTAGTCAATTAAGTTGCAACCCAATCGAAATGTATTCTAATACTCATAATAATCAATTTATAATAATTTTCAACTCCGCTCAAAAAATTAATAAAGAAACCCTCGGGCCCACGTGCCCGGATTTCGAATATTTTCGAATATAAATATTACCCATAACCTTACGAACTCAAATATATAATTTATTTCCAATTCTATGTCCAAATTCGTGATCAAAATCCAAAAATACCAATTTCTAGGTTTTCAATCAAAATCCCACAATTTCTACCAATTTCCATGCTTGAATCCATATAAAATCATGTATTTAACTCAAAATAGGTGGGAATTACTTACCTCATAATAGATGATGAAATCTCCTCTTCAAAAGCTCCAAAAATCGCCCAACCAAAATGAAATATGAAGGAAATTGGGCCAAATTCCGTCTTTAAAATGGCACTGCCCAACACCTCCCGCATCTTCGGTCTAATAGCCACTTATGCGGATCTACACCTGTGGAAATTTCATCGCAAGTGCGGCTCCAGATCGGTCCAACAGTCCCGCTTCTGCGGTCCATGCGCTGCACCTGCGCCCATCGCCCGCTCCTACGTAGCCTACTTCGCACTTGCGCCTTCGCAGGTGCACCCAAATGTTTCGCACCTGCGGTTGCTGACCAGCCTCCTCTCCTTCTCACCTGCGGCCCTTTTCACGTAGGTGTGATTGCACAAGATATCAGCTTCCTCAACATTTCATCCAAGTCCAAACTCGACCCTTTAACCATCCGGAATCCACCCGAGGCCCTCGGGACCTCAACCAAATATACCAACACGTCCTAAAACACATCACGAACTTAGTCGAACCTTTAAATCATATCAAACAATGCTAAAAACACGAATCACCCTCCAATTCAAACTTAGTGAACTTTGAAACTTCAACTTCTACAATCGATGCCGAAACCTATCAAATCACGTCCGATTGACCTCAAATTTTGCACACAAGTCACATTTGACATTACAGACCTACTTCAACTCCAGGAATCGGTATCCGACCCCGATATTAAAAAGTCTACTCCCGGTCAAACTCTCCAAAACCTTCAAATTTCTAACTTTCGCCAAATGACCCCGAAATAACCTACATACCTCCAAATCCACTTTCGGACGCGCTCCCAATACCAGAATCACCATACAGAGCTATTCCTAGGCTCGGAATCCCAAACGGGCATCGATAACATTGAAATACACCTCAACCCAATTTTCATGAAATTTCTCCAAAATTCCAACTTCCATAATAGGCGCCGAAACGCTCCCGGGTCATCCAAAATCCGATCCGGACATACACCCAAGTCCAAATTCATCATACGAACCTTTTCGAACCTTCAAATCCCCATTCCGAGGTCGTTTACTTAAAAATCACACTTCAGTCAATTCCTCTAACTTAAGGCTTCCGAAATTAGAATTTGCTTTCCAAATCAACTCCGAACATCCCGAAATTAAATTTCGACCACACGTACAAGTCATAATACCTGAAGTGAAGCTTCTTAGGGCCTCAAACCGCTGAACGACGTGCTAGAGCTCAAAATAACCAGTCAGGTCTTTGCAGAATGCGTCCAAATCATAGTTAAACATCTTAGAATGACGAGAAACTTTATACACAAGTTATAAATCACGATACGAACCTATACCAAGGCTCAGAACTCCAAACAGACATCGATAACATCATAATCCACTTCAAACCAAACTTATGAAATTCTAAAACCTTCAAATGCCAATTTTCCACAACAAGCGTTGAATTGCTCCCGGGCGGTCAGATACTCAACCCAAACATACGCCCAAGTCAGAAATCATCACACGAACCTATTGGAACCTTCAAATCCCGATTCCGAGGTCGTTTACTCAATAGTCAAACCTTAGTCAACTCTTCCAACATTAAGCTTCTAAATTGAGAATTTTCTATCTGAATCGACTCTGAACTTACCGATATTCAATTCCGACCACACGTACAAGTCATAAAATATGAAGTGGAGCTACTCACGGCCTCAAACCGTCGAGCGACGCACTAGAGCTCAAAACGACTGGTCTGAACGTTATAACTTTCATAGTGAATGGTTATTATATATGAATGCTATTATAAAAAAGGTGTAATTGTATAAGAGAAGCTTTAACTTTTACACATCGACATTTAAGCAAGTTGTACTAGACTTCTTATGGGTAATTAGTAATGTATAGTTATCTTTTTTATCACTAATTATTGTTTTTTATTTTGACAGTGCAAAATAATCTATATATTATTAAAATCCAAAGAAAAAGGCATCACATTAAGTCAAGTGACAACCTAGAAAAAAGTCAAATTGCATAATTAGTTAATGATTATTTATTTAGTTAATAATTAATTATTGGTTATTATTTTTGAATTTAAATATCTATAAAATAATTTATTTGTTTCTTTTATTAAAATCATTTTCGTTTTTATTTGTTGAAATAAAAAGTTTATTTATTCATTAAAATGCATACAATATTATTGAGAACAATAGAATAAATTTTAAAATTAAACCAATATCTATCTATATAGAATAGGAGAAGCAAATCAATGTGATGATGCCAAGTGTAACAATAAAAATTTAATAAGTGTCAAATTTTAAGATAAACCTCCAATAAATTTGGAGATTCAAAAATTATTTTTAAAAAAATGAAAAATAAAAATGAAAAAAACACAAAGAAATTAACTACCAAAAATTAACTATTCAAGCATGGGTGAGGGTTGGTTTAGGTTAGTTAATTTCTTTGTTTTCTAAATCATGTTCGTTTTTCCTTTTTGAAATAAAAAGTATATTTATTCATTAAAATTCAGACAATATTATTGAGAACAATAGAATAAAATTTAAAATTTAAATTTTTTTCAAGAGTAATAAAATATATTTTTTCTATTATATTACAAAAAGAAGTAACAAACAAAAATAATAAATAAAGTAATATGCTAATAAATGTTTTATTAATAATATAATTATACTAAATATTGGATAATATAATAAAGAAAATACTGAACAACAAAGTTAGTCGATGACTATATAAGTCCTTTTAATTTAATAAAAGTTTTATTCAAGAAATTTAAGACAATATCGATCTATATAAAGTACGAGAATAAAAAGTGTATTTATTCATTAAAATTGAGATAATATTATTGAGAACAATAGAATAAAATTTAAAATAAATTTTTTCAAGAGTAATGAAATATATATCTTCTATTATATTAAAAAAATAAAGTAGGAGACAAATATATTAAACAATGTAATATGGTAATAAAATTTTCTATTAACAATGTAATTATACTTGTAACGACCCGACTTGTCGTTTCTAGAATTTAAGTCTCGTTCGGCGGCATAAGGCCTTGAGCAGCTTCGTATTACGTGTATTGACTTGCGTGCATGGTTGAATTTAGTTATAGGATGATTTAGAGTGATTTGGCACACTTGGTCCCTAAAGCAGAAGATTAAGTCGTAGGATTTTGACGGTAGTCGAAAATGTGTGAAGACGACTCTGGAATGGAGTTCCGTTAGCTCTGTTGGGTGATTTTAGACTTAGGAGCGTGTTCGGACTGCGAATCTGTGGCCTGTAGCTGATTTAGGCTTGAAATGGTGAAAGTCGAATTTTTAGAGATTTGGACCGGAAGTGGACCTTTTGATATCTGGGTCGGAATCCGATTTTGGAAGTTGGATTAGGTCTGTAATGTCAATTATGATTTGTGTGCAAAATTTGAGGTCAATCGGACGTGATTTGATAGGTTTCGGCCCCGATTGTAGAAGTTGATGTTTCAAAGTTCATTACGTTTGAATTGGGGTGCGATTCATGATTTCGATATTGTTTGATGGGATTTGAGGTCTCGAGCAAGTATGTGTTATGTTATGGAACTGGTTGGTATTAATGGACGGGGCCTCGGGTGTGTTTCGGGGTGGTTTAGGATCAATTCGGATTGTTTCGGAACTGCTATATCTTGTATCTGATTTCCTTCTTCGCGAACGCGAAGAGAGTCCCGCGTTCGTGAAGAGGAGTTTTGAGGCCGCTGGATTTGACCTTTGCGAACGCGAAAGAGGACTCGTGAACGTGACGGGATGTCTAAAGAACTTACGCGAGCGCGAGGGGCCAATCGCGGACACGTAGAAAGAAGGAGGGGACTGGGCCTGGAATCATTAGCCTTCGGCAACGCGAAGCAGTAGGGCTTAAGGGCAACGCGAACGCGAGAGATTGAATGCGAAGAATAAGATTTGAGGCAGCTGGGTTTTGGCCTCCGCAAACGCGAGATAGAGGTCGCGAACGCGAAGAAGGCCTATCTGGGAAGAATTAAAAGTCCCAAAAATGGGGGTTTGAGTTCATAGCAATAAATCAAATTGGGAGCTCGGTAGAAGGCGGTTTTTGGAGAGATTCTTGCGTGGGTGTTTGGGGCAAGTGATTCTTATCCAGTTTTGATTAATTTTCATGATTATGCCTTTGAATCCATCACTTAATTATGATTTAAATGGAGGAAAATCACGATTTTTGTAAAATCTTTCAAAAACGAAAATTTAAGATTTAGAGATCGAGTTGTTATTGGAATTCGATAAAATTGGTATGGTTGAACTCGTATCGTAATGGGTGTTCGTATTTCATGAAAATTATGTCGGGTCCGAGGGGAGGGCCCCACGTTGACCTTTGTTGAGTTTTTGAAATAAATGGTTAAATCGACGTATTATTATCCGGAACTGTTTTCGTTGAATTTTAATGAAGTTATACAATTATTTTGGATAGATTTGAGCTGTCCGGAGGTCAATTCAAGCAAGAAGGCTATTTTGGAATATCGGCCTAACTTCAAAAAGGTAAGTGTCTTGCTTAACCTCGAGTAGGGGAACTACCCCTTAGGAATCGAGTCCTATATGCCACTTGTGAAATGTGAAAAGCCGCGTACGCGAGGTGGCGAGTACGTACTCGGGCTTATATGTGCAAATTTTATTGGATTGAAGTCTTAGGCATTATTGTATAGTAAATTGAATAATTGTGGACATTTATTAAATCATCTGTTTGCCATGCCTAAATCCTTGTTGTTGAATTTGTTTTATATGACAATTTAATGTGATTGTTACTTGAAATATTTATGTAATTTCGTGAGTATTGTTGATTTAATATTTCTTGGAAATTTAATTTTAATATAAATTTTTCCTATGCAAATAATTAATTAAGCAAGTTTAAAAAGAAGTGTTAATATAATTATCTTAATTTAAATTAATGAAAGTTTTTCTTTATGCTGAGTAATTTCTATCTCCGTTGATTATTTTTGGGGTGTTATACACATTGTGTGGAGCCTTCGACTATTTGTTGTGAAATTAATTGATTTGGTTGTATCTTTGAAATTTTGGTTGCGGCCATTGGGCAAATTGTGATATTAATTGATTTTGTTATGTTGCCGTGATAATTTTTCATGTAAATTGTTGTCTTGTGTGAGTTATTATTTTGAAGAGATAAAGGTGAAATTTCACCGTTGATATTATGTGGGTATAAGGGTGACATTTCACTATTGTTGTGTTTGTTGGAATATTATCTGGGCGGAGCGATAATGGAGGCTATATGAACGATAAGGGTGGCTATAAGAGCGATAAGAGTGGATATTGATATTGTCATGGCAGAGGGATAAGGGTGGTTATAAGAGAGATAAGAGTGGCTAAAGGAGAGATAATGATAGCTATTGTCAGGGACGATATGTGATAGCGTGGAGTCATGGTGTTGGTGATTTTCATGTGATGTTGTGATTTTCTTGTGTTTATTTTTATACCTTGTGCAATTTATTTTCTTGTTGTTAAATTGATAACAATTTGATTTATGTTGAAATTGAGAGCATGTGGCTATTGCCAGGCGGATTATAAAATAAAATGTGGGCACAAGGTGCCATGAGTAAATAACGAGGATCACGAGGACGATATGTGATGGCGAGGATATTGGCACGTGAATTGTTCACGAAAATTCGGACAATATCGATCTATATATAATAGGAGAAATAAATCAATGTGATGATGCCAAGTGTAACAAATTTTTTTTAATAAGTGTCAAATTTTAGGACAAACCTCCAACAAATTTGGTTTTGTATTTTTGTTTATTATATTATCTAATGTTTAGTATTGTCACGATCCAAAATCCCATCACATGTGTCGTCATGGCATGTAGTCTCTAAGATTAGGTAAACCGATTTCAATTACATTTTGAAGCCATTTTTTTTAATTAAATAAGTAATCAAAACTAGAAGCGGAACAAATATGAATATACAACCTCCCAAGACTGGTAGTACTGAGTCACGAACTCTAACTGAATACATGAAATGATCACGAGGACTGAATATACAATATTGTTTGATTAAAAATTAACAGTACAATGAAATGAAAAGACTCAAAGGGACTGCGACGACCAAGCAACTCTATCTTGAATCCTTAAGATCCCGTTTTAACTCTACTCAAGTCTAATATCTCTAATACCTGACTCTGCACAAAAATGTGCAGAAGTATAGTATGAGTACACCACAGTCGGTACAGTCACAAAACTCACTAGAGATTAAAAAATTATTGTTTACAAAAAAAAGAAAAAAGAAAACGATAAAATAAATTAAAAAACACACACAAAGAAATTAACTACCTAAATTAACTACTCAAACATGGGTGAGGGTTGGTTTAGGTTAGTTAATTGTTTTGTTTCTTTTTTAAAAAAAATCATTTTCGTTTTTCCTTTTTAAAATAAAAAGTGTATTCATTCATTTAAATTTAGACAATATTATTGAGAATAATAGAAAAAAATATTAAATAAAAAAATAGTTCAAGAGTAATAAAATATATATCTCCTATAATATTATAAAAAGAAAGTAGCAGAAAAAAATATTAAACAAAATAATATGCTAATAAAAGTTTCTATTAACAATGTAATTATACTAAATATTGGATAATATAATAAAGAAATTTAATTAATATTTTTTTAATATTGACCGCACATCATGCTGTTTTATATAAAAGGGCATGCATTCCGCTCATGCAGGGTTTGGGAAAGGGCCGCACGTGATATAGACAGGTCACCCTAATACATATATTAGTGATTGTTTTTACGGCTTGAACCGTCGTGACCTATATGTCAGATAGAGAGACAAATTTATCTTTGCACTGTTAGTTTAAAAAAATGTAACTCAAAAATTACTACCCTGCATCCATAGCGGGTGCTAGGCTTTTTGTATACTCTCTCTCCAACTGATCAAACTCTAATCTATTTAAAAAGTGCTAAAAGAGAAATTAAAGTGGAAGTATATTTTGATGTGTGCACTGAACGTATTAGTCTGCAAATTTTTGAGTTCCAAAGACCTATATAGGTAGCAATATACTATATTAGCCGATTGCTTTGGGACTTGAGGTGAGTTCTACCCAACTGGACAATATATAGGTATACTGACTTGGTGTGACTCTACATGCTCATTTATCAGTGTTTGTATCCTTGGAAGGAGTATCACTTTTTCTTGATTTCATATTAGGCGTTTCATATTTGTATTGAAACCCGAACTAAATTAAATTCACACCGCATAAAATCCATTAAGAGGAAAACGCTTCTTATAAGATTTTCTCTATTCGCATGCCTCAAATCCTCTTATCCATTCCACCACAGATCGTGATGGTGGGAGGATTAATACTTTTTCTTGATTTCCTGTTCGATGTTTGATATTTTTATTGGAGCCCGAACTAATTCAAATTCGCGCCGCATAAAATTTATTAAAGAGGGAATCTGGAAACTCTTCTTATAAGGTTTTCTCTATGGGCATGCCTCAAACCCTCCTATCTATCCCACCACATATCGTGATGGTGGGAAGATTAACACTTTTTCTTGATTTCCTGTTCGATGTTTGATATTTGTATTGGAGCCCGAACTAATTCAGATTCGCGCCGCATAAGATCCATTAAAGAAGGAAACACTTCCTATAAGATTTTCTCTATGCGCATGCCTCAAACCCTCCTATCCATCCCACCACATATCGTGATGGTGGGAAGATTAGCACTTTTTTTTGATTTCCTGTTCGATGTTTGATATTTGTATTAGAGCCTGAACTAATTCAGATTCGCGCCACATAAGATCCATTAAGAGGGAAACGCTTCTTATAAGATTTTCTTTATGCGCATGCCTCAAACCCTCATATCTATCTCATCACAAATCGTGATGGTGGGAAGATTCCATGTTCGATGTTTGATATTTGTATTGGAGCCCGAACTAATTTAGATTCGCGCCGCATAAGATCCATTAAGAGGGAAACACTTCTTATAAGATTTTATGCGCATGCCTCAAACCCTCCTATCCATCCCACCATAGATCGTGATGGTGGGAGGATAAGCATTTTTTCTTGATTTTCTGTTCGATGTTTGATATTTGTACTGGAGCCCGAACTAATTCAAATTCGCGCCGCATAAGATCAATTAAGAGAGATGCCTCAAACCCTCGTATCCATCTCACCACAGATCGTGATGGTGGGAGGATTAATACTTTTTCTTGTTTTCATGTTCGATGTTTGATATTTGTATTGGAGCCCGAACTAATTCATATTCGCGTTGCATAGAATCCATTAAAGAGGGAAACACTTCTTATAAGATTTCACTGTGCGCATGCCTCAAACCTTCCTATCCATCCCATCACAGATCGATCGTGATTGTGGGAAGATTAGCACTTTTTCTTGATTTCTTGTTCGATGTTTGATATTTGTATTGGAGTTCGAACTAATTCAAATTCGCCCAGCATAAGATCCATTAATGAGGAAAACGCTTCCTATATGATTTGAATTTTTCCAGTGGCCTAAACCCTTCTATCCATCCCAACACAAGCTTTGATGGTGAGAGGATTATCACGTCGATTAGTTTGTTTTAGATCAATAGTTGAAGATTAAATTAATTTAGCTTCTATCTAAAACGGAATTTATTTCCTGAAACTATATAGTACATTCGGGGGGAAGACTTGAGCCAAACTTTTTCTTTTGTTTTCTCTCTATTGAATGGATCGATTCAGAAAGTATCCTGTTGAAATGTAAAATTTGAACAATAAACTTTTAGGTGGCAAACTGTCAAGATTAAGAGTTACAGGGGTAGTGTGAATCTTTTGTATGATTATAACCTCAAGAACATCACATAAGAGTGCATAAATACACTCCGCCGTATTTATACCAAATTACATTAATTTACAATAGTTAAGTGATAAAATTATGATAAGAATATGTACTAATTAACTACGGTTAAACGGTAAAAATATACATATAAATTCTCATGTTATGTGTTCATTAGATTGATTTAAACACTGAGTGTGCGTAGGTTTTGATTTAAACGAGTAACTTTTTTTTTTATGGTTAGTAATCCTTACTTACAATTCAATAACTCATATTTCCCTAAACGAAAAATGTCAAGTCCCAATCTTTCCATTCTTGGAAAGAAATATAGGACCCAACACTGAGAGGAAAGTATATCAGAATAATCATTTCATTTCATTTCATTTCCCCGTCTGTAAAAAAAGAGTACAAATTGAACCCTACAAACATTATGAGTATTATTTTAGTACTATGCACCTTTATAAGATACCACAATGACCTGTGGGCTTTCAATGGCATTGTCTAATAATTCTATTTGTCGGCTGACTGAGACAATGTTCAAAAAGCAAAATGAGTAAATATAATTTAATGTTTCTGTTTTGCCTTGAGCTACCACAAGGTGGAAAAAAGGGGAATTTAATTGCATGAACTTCTTTATTTTTAAACATGAAGTAGTAATTTTTCACAACAACAACAATAACAAATTCAGTGTAATTTCATAAGTGCGGTTAGGGAAGAGTAGTGTGTACACATATCTTAACCTTACTTTGCAAAAATAGAGATGATGTTTCCGATAGATACTCGACACAACGAAATCATTAAAAAAATATGGTAGTGAAGAGGCCATAGAAAAGGAACAGTAACAACAAGATAATAAGAAAACTGAAGCCAAAAAAAAAGTAATAAAATTTAAGAATAAAAAAATACGATAATAATACTAGTAATACTAATATGACAAAAGATGTTCGACTACCTACTAACCTACTAATCTACTATACAAAGTAGTACGTAAGTTTTATATTGAAGCAAAAAAAACAAAAGAAGACATACAGTAATAAAAATAAGAAAATATGATAATAATACTAATACTATATATATATATATATATATATATATATATATATATATATATATATATATATATATATGACAAGTGAGAAGTACTAGCAATTAATACAGTAAATGACATTGGGTGGGAAATTGCTTACAAAATGTTAAACTAAGTTCTGAAACTTACTATACTCATTTTTTGTGTTACTAATTTTTCGTAACGGTTTCGGATCATAAAAATATTGTCTTACAGAAATATAAGATAAGATTATGTATAATAGATCCAATATG
This sequence comes from Nicotiana tabacum, assembly GCF_000715075.1. Lineage (NCBI taxonomy): Eukaryota > Viridiplantae > Streptophyta > Magnoliopsida > Solanales > Solanaceae > Nicotiana > Nicotiana tabacum. Next base: position 122,282,066 of record NC_134088.1, on the reverse strand, counting down.
GTCTGTCCCTCTCTCGAACTTTGCGCAAAATAGATTTTTAGTGCACCCGAATGTGCTCTTTTTTATTTTTATGTACTTCACTTATTAGTAGTATATTTTTCGACCAATATACTCTGTAACTTGAATTTAAGTTATATACGTTGATAACAGGTAAATTTTATAATCAAACTAATGCTTGTTGCCTCTTCTTGCTTTCCTAGGATGGTAGTTATCATGAGCTATAATTTCTGTCATACTTTTCTCAAAGTTGATCTTACTATCTCCACTTTTGGGACCACGTAATATTTGTATATAGGGATTACTTCAGTTGTGAAAATCTTAACTAGGTTTGCCATTAAATTACATCCTGTAGTTCTGTGTTTCTCTCGGTTACTAGTTCTTTGCCATATAGGTAAATATAGAATTTTAAACAAAAATACAAAGTCACTGGTTTTTATTTTTTTTGTGAAAAATATTTGATCCTAGGTTGTATTTACTGAAGATGGATTTGTTTACTTTTCTATAACAATACTTTATTATAACAGTCAAGTTTTCTTTGAAACCGATTTTTCATGTTATGTTATAATAACATTCTCTATAACAACATTTTTCTATAGCAGTCAAAAAATATCAGAACAAACGAGCCTGTTGTAAAGAAGTTTGAATGTATTCAACTTAGATACAAAAGTTTTAAATAAATAAATTCTTGAAAGAAAAAAAGATTTTCCTCAAATAGAAGTTCCTAACTAAAAAGATGATAATGTGGGGAATGGACAATGTTTAGTATTGTTGTTAAAAGTTAAAATTCCAAACTAGCATGGAACATCAAGTGACAAGTCCACTTTATGAGAATTTCAAAGCTAGCTAGTTCTTACATTCCTGAGACCTATTTTGTTTTGGGTACGGGTTTAACTTTTATACAATCGACAATATAAAATATTTTTACATTATTAGACTATCTTAAAATATAAGTATATGTAACAATCTATAATAAATAAAATTAGTTATCCGAAAAATAAGAGAAACAATCTATTATAATAAGAGAAGGGGAGACTTGAAACAATAGTAAAGTTGTCTCTATATGATCTATCGATCACGGGTTCAAACTTCAAAACGGTGAAAGTAACCACTAATACTTGCATTAGGATAGGTTGTCTACATCACGTCTCTTGTGTTGCGACCCGTCCCCTGACCCCGCATTAGTACACTGAGCTGTCCTTTAATCTACTATAACAAGCGCAAATCTGAATTATTTGGATAAGTGAGTTTCGGATATCAATTGGTTATGAAAAATATTAATCACATAAAACTTTAAAAATATCTTGGTGAATGAATACCTTAACTTTACATGTGATACTTAAACCTAGAATTACCCAGACGCTGTAGAATCCAGAGGGTCTGTAGAAACTTTCTTGTACTACTAACAGAACAGAATTGATGACAACTAAAAACAATCATTTTCAAAAAAATAATTAAATAAAATAAAAGAGACAAACAGCCAAGAAAAGAACTGCAAAAAATGTGGTGCTGTGAGCTGTGACAGGTCAATGCATATGATTCATTAATGCAGTTACTGTAGTTTCTGTTGTCTTGTTTTTCTATAGTTTCTCTAGTCTCTTCACCAGATTTCACTGTTCCTTTTGAAAATCAAAACTAAAAGTACGATAAAATATTTATTACTTCACGTACCTTGTTATAAAGGTTAAATAAGAGGAGAGGAATGAAGGTAAACTGTTTGATATAGTTGGAAAAGTTTCACTTTTAATCATACAAGGGACGAAAGCTACCTTGCATGTGAGAGGTTCAATTAAATATATAAATTATTGAAACTCCTTAATATAACTAAAGATTCTAATAAGCAATAAATGTGGTTCAAAAATATGTTAATTTGTAGATTCTAAATCCAAATATAACAGCCCGCGAGGGTTGACTGAGTTGGTGGGTGAGTGATTTCCCACGTGAAAGATTTTGGATCGATTTCCCATACCAACAACCTCCTCAGTCAGAGTTCACGGGGTTTGTCTAGTCGATTTATATCTCCTGTGTGATTTGCAAGCTATTAGACTGTAAGCATGTTACCTAGTGCACACTCGAAGGGTAGCGACTATAGATTTTCCTGAGAATTTTCCAAAAAAAAAAAAGCAAAAACAAATATGACATTCTTAATTACATTTTCTATATCCCATAGTTAGAATATGGGACTCGACCTAAAAATTATCAAAGGCTTTAATGAATCTATTTGACGTGAACTTAAATTAATTGGACCAGTAGACTTTGATTAATATCAAATGGTTAAATACGAAAGGGAAAAAAATAAAAACAGTTGTGTTGGGTTGAAGGGAGATTTTACATAGTTCTGGAAATATTCTAGCTATTTTACTAATAAAGGTTGCAGTAGATACTCGTTCATCCTTAACCAGAAGTCTTAAGTTCAAGTTATGAGTATGAGTTTGTCCTTATTAAGAAATGTTGTACTTTCAGGGGTCGTTTGGTTGGAAAGAAGTTATTCCGGAATTAGTTATTTCACCTTTCCATGGGTTTAAAAAAATACTACAATCTCGGGATTAATTATACCGTAATTTTCTCCCAACCAAACATGGGATAAACACTTCTTAAATTTAATCACGAAATTAATTATTCTTTATGCCTCGTACCAAACAAGCCCTCAAGGGTTGTTTGGTTTGAAAACAAGTTATGTTGTGATTAGTTATACTGGTATTATTTCTTATTTACTATTTTGTATGTTGTATTAATCTTGAGATTGTCAATTATATTGATTTATCCTGGGATTACTATTCCACTATTTGTCACGTATAAGTTATCCCGATATTTTTTTTTAATCCTGGAGTAACTTATCCCAGAATTAGCAAACAAGGGATAAGACAATACTAAATTTTTATCCTAGTATTATATTTGCTTATCTATCATACCAAACGACCCCTCAAAGTATGAGACTTTTCAACGCAAGACAAATTTAGCCGAACCCCAATACAAATATCTAACAACGAGTGAACACCCAAATAAAACTTCTGGCAATTTGATAACTCCAAACAAGAGTACAGTTGAATGTTCATATGCCTCTGAAGTTTCCTGATAATCTCTTGTTTGGACATGACGTTTCATGAAAACTCCCTTTGACCCATCTGGGGTCTGAACTCTCTCTCTCTTTTGTCCTTATGATAAATAAATAGAGGGAAAGGGATAAAGATAAAGATATGCTATACATCAAACAGTACTCAAAGTCACATCTTTCAACAACTCTACTGCCACCCCCTCCCTAATCTCAAGGTTGTGGTTTCCTTTGGTCACAAAGCTCACCAGTGTTTTGATGTTGAATTTTTCCAAACACTAGGTATATAAATAAGTTATGTTTGGACTTTCGAAAATATGCGTGTTGGATCCTCCAAATGTAGTGTATTTTTGAAAGATTCGATACAGATGCGCGACAGCTGTTTTGGAGAGTCCGTCCAACATAGTAAGCACTTTAAAGTCACGTGAATTTAGATCAAATCGAACAATATCATTAGCGAATTAAATTTTATAGAGTTATTAGACTTTAGAGTTAGTATCAAATCCACTGCATGTGCAACGTTGAATGAAGGTATATAGGATAAACCATAGTGAAAACATATAGTGTATATGTAAATATATATTCTAGGCAAATCCTACGTCGGCAAAAGAATACATAAGATGTATAGGGTATACAACAAGTAGCTAGTCGCTTGGACCTAACATGCGCAACACATTGTCAACAATGAGTCCAAGGGACAAAACTGCGAGGTCAATTAGGCTAAACCAGACAATACCTAGGTAAAACATGATCGTATGCTAAATATATGAGGAAGCACGTCTTAGAGCTTATTGACAAATTATAAAAGCAATGCAAGATTAACGAATCGGACTATTATAAGTTTATAATATAGTATATGACTATGTAAAATTCCCAAAATATTGTTCCATCAATCCTAAATCAATAATTACATTTCATCTTTTAATTTGGGCTTAATTAATATTGTTAATATTATGTAAAATGCTGCTCCCTTATTCCTAATACATCTACCTAGCACTTTTAACAATTGGCTTTTGAACTGAACCAAAACTTAATTTAAAAGACAACCCTTTCGGGGTTCTTTAGGGACCAATTCGCTCTATGTAAATTGACTGAACGCAGAAAATTTTCACTAGCAGACGATCGTATCGTATTTTATCATATATATTTATCTTTTAAAAATGCTACTCATATTTATGGTTTGAATAGGCAGGCAGAAAAGTACTGCTCACATCACATCCTCAGATGCTGAAAAGGTTTTAACAGGCTGGAACTTTATATCCCTCATTCACAAATGTCCTTCCTTAGAAGAAATCAATTTTGTGCCGAAAAATCGCATATTTAGGGATAAAACGCTTCCAAACTTCATACCTAGAACTAGAATTCAAAACGTTAATTTAGATAAAAATTAATAAGTATTTATCACTCCATCACAATTTTTATTGGGCAAGAAAAATATTGTAAAACGAGGAAAATTCCAAGCCCTTACACTAACTTCTATTTCTCATAGTAAGCTCTCATTTCTAGCCATACAATGACACTAATTTTCACTATGGTTAACAAATTTATCATTGCAAAGCTACTTTCTTGGAATCTTTGAGATTACGAAGAGAACATATTCGAGAGTCTTAGAGGGTTTCTCTTGCAATTTTATCTTATTATCAGATGAAAAGGGTAAGCATAACTCTTATCTATAATTAGAATGCACGTTGAATTCCCTCTTTAGGTCAAACGAAGATGTGGTCAATTAATAAATTCACTCATTCACCTACCCTGTATGGTCAAACGTAGGAACATCAACATAAATAAATACAAGAAAATTTAAAAACATATGCAGACATATATATAGAGAGAGAGCGCGCACGCCTACTGTTGATTGCAACAATATTTCCCTTTAAGGTAGATTAAAGCTGCAAAACTAAGTGAAAATCAAGGCTAGAAGTGCAATAGAAACAAAGAGAAAGAAAATAGTTCTCAAAATGAACCCCCCCCCCCCCCCAAACCCTAATTTTCCATACCCCCTCAATCAATTTCGATGATTGAACTTTACTTTTATATCCAGAGTGAAACTAGACTTAAACTTCTTTGGATCTTGCTTAGGGCCGGCTTTCACTCCACTTTCATTTCAGGAAAAAAGAAAAAGGACAGCCGGATGTACAAAGCAACGTTTTGTCAGTTTGAAGGATCATGATCATTATCTTGTTCAATTTCTGAAGCAGGTTCATCTTCTTCTTCCAAAGAATCAATACCATACGCTGCATGTCCATTTCCAAATGCTTTAATATGATCTTTAAGTGACCTTTTATGCTTAAAATCTGATCCACAAGTGCAATACCAAAGCTTCCCACAATTCTTTTCATGAGTTCTCCAATCACCCCTTACTGCAAATGCTTTGCCACATTTCCTACACATAAATGGCTTAATTCCATGCTTTCTTTTGTAATGTGTTTGAAGTGTTCTAAAATCTTTTAGTGGCTTAGCTCTTGGATGATCAATATTGTTCCTACAACCTGGTGCACAACAAAAGCAAGGAAGTCTAAGCATTGCTGTTGGTTGTGTTCCTCTTAAAGATTCTGGTCCTTTCCTATATTGAGATCCATGTCCCCACATATGCATCTGTTGGAAAATATAGGAAAAAGAACAAGAAAGGTAAAGAGAAGAATTAAAGCTAGTAAGAAACCATACCATAAAGAAGTAGAGTAGAGATCTTGTATCAGATTTAAGTTATATATACTGTTAGTATGATAAACTTTAAAAATCGCCAGTTAATTTAATCTGTTGTAGTATATTTACTTACCATTTATTTTAAGTTATCAATCAATATATACTCTATTACTTCCGAGTTGATTGTGTAAATATTTTTTATACCATCGTTTCATAAAACTTAAACTTGTATGATATAAGGCTGCTACACCACAAGTACTCCATAATTACTTTCCTTTTCATGTTACAAAAAGAATGACGATTTTTCTCACTTAGAAAATTGCATTATTAAGGTATTATTAGGTCAATATTAAAGGAAGAAGTGCAAGAAGCTGCAGAGAGTGAGATGATTTCAAATTTATTTTTTTCCATTAGGTATTAGATCATGTCTTTTGATATATACACTACTCATTACTATATCTTTTAAGCCTTTAGAAGCAATACAAAACATGGGAATGTGTTTAACTACCAAGGTAGAAATTAAAGTAGAATAAGCTTTGAGTTTTGATATGCAATTTTGTGAAAAATCATTATTTTTTTATTATATATGGTGGATTTTATTTTTTGGATTTGGATGATATGACATGAGATGATACTAAGATTAAAGACATGACTTTCTTTAAAGAATGCATAGTAGAGAGATCCTTTTGACAATGTTAACTTAGACAAAAAAAGATAACTTTTGTTGGAAATCGCACACAATTATTGGTGGATAAAGATGATTTGCATGTAGTCATTTTAAAATATGGGAAAAGAAAGAAAAAGTAGATGTTTTGCTAGGGAAAAAAATCCAAGAACAGTTTTTGCAAATTGCATATACAACTTGATTCACAAAGGGAGCAATATACTATGTATGTGTTTACATGCATGTTTCTTTGTAGGCAAGAATATTGAAGTTTAAAAATAGTAATATTTGATTATTGAAGTAGCTTTTCAACATGAATTTCACATAGGCAAGAATTAAAGTTACTGAAAATTTTATTAACAAAAATTATAATTTCACTTGAAATATTGAGTATTTGCTTGTGGGGTCTAGGTTTATGTGAAGAGGAGGATGTTTCTCTTGTGTTACTGTCTTTAAGATTGAGTGTTCAGATTGAGAAAACACTTTTTATCTTTTCTCTGTCCCTTTGATTAAGATTATATGCAAAACTAGGAATTGGTCAGTACATAGCTGCTGCCTATGTGTAATATACAAACTTCAAGGACAAAAAGCATTTTAGATGTGTTGTTCAATCAAATAAAGAGAGCTACTGACCAAGTTCTCAGTTGGACCAGGTTGATTTATCAGATCCCCATAAATCACAAACAACTCATGCAAAAAAAAGACATAAAAGTAGGGAAATAAAAAAAAGTAATACCAAATATATATAATTTTTTTGTTTTTAAAGAAAAGAAAACCCATACAAGGCCCATATACTGTAACTTTTATCCAATCAATTTATCCAGCAGAGATTTAAAAGTAAGTGGTTGAAAATCATGCTAGAAAAGAAGTGTGCTAGCAAAGAGAGATGGGTTTTCTCTCTTTTTTGTAAAACCAAGAAAAAAAAGAAGGGAAAAGGTAAAGAAAGAAATGATGGAAACACAAAAGGCAAGTTTTAGCCTTTAGCCTGTAGGCTTTTAGGATAAATCATGGTTTATAATTTTGGTTTAAAAACAATTAAAACATTCATACCTGCATGTTATTGTATCTATTGAAAGTCTTGAAACAAAGAGGACATGAAAATTGTGTAGGACCAATCAAAATCTGAGCTGGTGTTGGGATCCAATATTGACCCTTGTGAAGTGTGCCTGTTGTAGAATATCCATTGGCGAAAGTAACATCTTGATCTTCTTTGTTGGTTTCTTCTATTGTGTTTGTAGTTGAAATCCTTGAGATAAGTTCAGGGCTTGGATTAGGAAGCCCTAATTGTAAGGCTACACTAACACTTTCATCATCTTCTTGATCTTCATCACCAAAATTAGAAATAAAGCTCTCTTCTTTGTTTTCCTTACTATTATTAGTATTATCAACTTCCATAGTAGTGCTATTAGATGAATAATCTTGATATTGAATTTGCCTTATTGTTGGACTCAAACTAAGGAGAGGAAGAGGTTCTTTCAAAGGAGGAGAAGGTGGTGAAGTTTGAAAATATTCATTATATTGGAAATTTGTAGAAGGCAAGACATAGTTATAAGATGTAGAGGAAGATGAAGAGGAGGAGAAATGGTAAAGAGGGTTGAGATTGTTAAACCAACCATGGAAATAATTGGTGTAGGGATCACTCATGTTTTGAATAGTAGAAGAGGAGACAAACACTAAGAGAAAGAAGTGTTGGGGGGAAAACAAAGCTTAGCTAGCTAGAGAGGGACACAACACAAAGACAAATATAACAGATGATTGAGCCAAAAAGTTTATAAAGGCAAAAAGACTGAACAAGAACACCAAAATTAAAAGTAGTGAAAGGGAAGAACACTAAGAAACATTGCACAGAGATCATGCAAGCTAAGGCAAGAGAGAGAGAGAGAGAGATGTTTTAGGGTGTGAAGGGCAAGAGAGTGGTGCGGATTGAGGTAGTTAAATAAAGTAAACCCTAGTGAATAAAAAAAAAAGGAGAGACATCACTTGTGAAAGGTGACTAAACAATAGAGAAAAATATGCCCAAAAAAAACAAAAAACAAAGGAGAATGGGAGAAGAGAGAGAGAGAAATCTAGGGACTTGAAACAAGCAAAACTTTAAGAAGAAAAACATGAAAAAATAAATTTACATTTTTTACATGTAAAAATAATGTAAATAATTTTTACACTATGAGATCACAAAGAAAATAATTATAGATGATTAAATATAAAAATTGAGAGTAGTAACTTACTCTCTCCGTTTATTTTTACTTGTCCACTTTGGATTTTTCACGCCCCTTAAAAAATAATAATTGTAATATATATTTTACCATATAACCCCTAATAATGATAGCATTTCAAAAAGTGTTAGGGAAATAATTTTGGAATGAGTAATTAATGATAAGGGTAAAACAAGAAAGAAAAATTGTCTTTATGTTGATTTGTTAAAATGGATAGTCAAAGTGAACGGAGAACAGAAAATATGACAAATTACCTGTTATAATAGGTTAAAATATATTGAAAATGTACAAATTATTTATGACAAGCTTTGAAAAATGTTTGAAACTGCTGAAAACTATTTGTATCAAGTCAATAAACAAAGTAAATGAAGCAAAGACAAGACCATGAAATTAGGGTTGGCTGCTGTCTGCTGTGAATGTAGAAATTAAGAGAGAGAAATGTAACATAGGAATATAACATGCATACAAAAATGGCCACTGTAATTAGGAAGCTAAGCTAATTTAAGGTGAATTATATATGTTGTGTTGGGAATCAAAGAGTTTGAATACAAACCGGCAAATGCTTTGATTGAAGAGCTCTGGTCTGGTAAGAAATTAACACAGTAGAAATATATGAGAGATAAAAGAGAATGAATGAATGGATGTTGGTCATTTTAGAGAGGTAAGGGGTTGTTTGGTAAGCGGACTAAGTTATCCCTGAATTATTTTATTATATTTGAGAGGTGGGATAAAATAATTCCAAGTTTGATGGGATAAGGTGATATATTCAGCATTAAGTTTGGAATTAAATTTATATCATATTTGATTGATGGTATAAATTTATCAACATAGTATAAATTTAATTCCTTACCTTTTCCCACGTTATTCCGCATGCCAAACGAACCCTAAGGGTGTCTGATTTAAGTGTCGACCCTACAACCTTTGGATCAACCTCTTACACTTCACTCTGTTTAAATTCATTCACATCTCAGTTGCCTTTGCACTACTGTTCACACTTTATTACTAATATGTTTCATTTATCTATGATAAAGTTATTTTTGTGTGATTTATAGGTCATCGGTTCGAACAGTAAAATCAGATATTAATATTTGTGTCAGAACAGACTGCCGTAAATTACACCCCTTAAGGTGTGTCCTTAATTTTGAACCATTTATGTGATTTATAGATGACTAGTTCGAGCTTGAAATTATTATTGATATTTGTATTAGGATAGACTGCCTAAATCATACATCTGTATAAATACGGAATATCTCGTACTCCATATTGTATTTTATCTACACTACTGTGTCCAAATAAAAATTAGTATAATTTAACTGATTATAATATATATATATATATATATATATATATATATATATATATATATATATATATATATATTATTTAAAATAATTTATTTTTAAGTATAAACATTATTGTAAGACTAACATGTCGTAGCAGATCACCGATCTTATTTTTAGTTTATTAGTCTCGCTCATTGTGTATGATACCGGTAATTATCTTCTAGGCTATTGTTAGAAGTTAAACTCTATTTTTTCAAGTCATCGTTAAAGCTTGTTATAAAAAGGAGTACGTACATATTATAACAGATCAATTTAGCTTGATGGTGTTAAAACTGTATTTTGGCGATGCACATGACGTCAACCCTTTAGTAGTACTAATAAATATGTAAATGTATTACACAATACTTACTAAATAAATATTCTTGAGATGTAATAAAGATATGCCATTACAACACTAATTAAATCAAAGAAATTGATGAAGAAAGCTATGGTTACTCGACCTAAAAAGAAGATTACTTCCACTATTATTATACACTAAGCCAAAAAAGTGACATTAAGGTTGTTATTGAATAGTAAATAATCTATTATTTTTAATTAGAAATTTCATATTTGACCCTAAATATGATGTCGCGTTTAGTAGAAAACTATTTATCCTCAAAGTAAAATTTCTCGGTACAAAATATATAATCGAATTTCAAAATAAATGCCGAACAAAAAATAAAAAAACAAAGGGCAGCGAAGTGTAACTGTTTATAATATTATTGAGACCTTTCTTTTTCCTTTTTACTGTATTCTTTATTACATGGATCCAACTTACTGTTCACTTTTAACCTTTCTGCCTTTTCCATTCTCCTCCTGTTTGGGTGCACGTGTTAAACCATACGTGTGTTTGCCTGGCTCGTCTTTGCTACTACTATTGTCAACTCAACTAAGCAATCATTACTTATAGTTGTACTAATACTAAGATGGCATTACTTTTAAATTTGAGAAAAAAATTAAAATTTAAGTTTAAAAACTCAAAATCATCTCATGTGTTGCAAGATTTTACTGTTGGAAGTTATTTTCCGAATTAAAGCTTCATTAGTTCCCCAGAAATAATCATCTATCATTTGAATGAAAATAATTTTACAAAAATCTCGATTATATTTGGATGACATCCTCAAGTGTGAAAAGATCATCTAATTAAAATAATATTTATAATATACTAAAAGGGCAACCCGGTGTACTAAGCTCCCGCTATGCGCGGGTCCGGAGAAGGACCGGACCACAAGGGTCTATCGTACGCAGTCTTACCTTGTATTTCTGCAAGAGGATGTTTCCACGGCTCGAACTCGTGGCCTCCTGATCACATGGCAACAACTTTACTTGTTACGTCAAGGCTTCCCTTCAATATTTATAATATACTACATAATCAAATTTTCTATCTCGGAGAATAAATGGTTCATTATATTTTTTTATAATTTGAAACAAAAAAATGACCCTGCAAATATCTTTTGTGTTTTATTTTCTGATCCCTTATATTGTAAACCTAAAATTACAAAAGAATTATAATTTGCCATATCAATGCATAATCGGGTCAATAGTAAAGAGTTATGTTGAACCATTTCCGTCCGAAATAATAAACTTACACCAATCGACCATTATTATATTATTTGATTCATATTTGATCCGATGGATTTGGCTACTAAACGAACAGCTAGAGACCCAAAGTTTAGGTAAATATTTATGAAACAATTAATGGTGATATTTTCCATCTCATCATCAAATATTGAATCCTATGATATGCCTGAACCCTAACAGAAATTGTCATATAATTTTCATTGATTGAGATTGTTATATATATATATATATATATATATATATATATATATATATATATATATACAACTTGAGAAATAGTCTTAGGACCACAACATAACTAAAAAATCCACAAAGTAAAAAAGGGAGAGATAGAGATGTACACACGTGCATTGTTCTTTAGGAATATTTGATAAAACTACTGGCAATTGAGAGAAAAAGAAGAAACAACAGGTTATGGAGTTTGGCAAAGGCAACAGTACATTGAACAATAAATACTTGGAAATATTTGGCTGCTCTCACTGACCACCATAGATAAATAGATAGATGGCTTTTACTATATTGCAACTTTTTTATAGTACTTGTTTCTAGTTTATTGAATGTCCCTCTTGTTTGTTCTTTACCTAGATAATATCCCTCCTTTCAAAAACCCTTAGATATATATGTAGACTGCACTTTTCTGTTTGTAAGTTTTCAACACCAATAACAATCTACTGTAATCTTATAAGTGGGATCTGAAAAAGATACTAGTATATACACAAACCTTACTTTTTACCTCGTAAAAGTCAAAAAATTGTTTCCGGTATTCAAACATCAATGATATCAGACTAATCTAAATTTGGATATAATCTTCTAAGGGGGTACATTGCAAATATTTGCACCTTATGGCTAGTAGTGTAGGTAGGATGTTTTCCAAGGGATTACATATCTATTATATATGTGTATATACGGAGAGAGACTTTGTATATTAAGTGTGATTTTTCGGCAAAGAGATTTAGGACCCGTTTGGCCATGAGTTTTGTCAAAATAAATTTGGAATTTATTTGGCAAATACATATTTGCCCACATTTTGGCAAGATCCCAAATCCCAAATTTCAAATCTCAAAATCACCTCAATTGCTGATTTTGGGCCAAAACATGATCATTATATTTTTTTAAAATTTTTAAATATTACCCCAAACTTTTATAGTTTGTAAAAGAGCCCACATTTAAATAATTACCTCAATTTCTGCTCTTGTTCCTGCTTCTTTCTTTGTATCTGCTCTCGAAAGAAATTGAGATTGATATCTACTCTGAGGAAGCTGTGACTACCCACTTGCAATTTGTCTTGCAAAAACATGGTTTAGCTCACGAAAAATTTTCACCAGCAGTGCCTTTCTTGCTTAACCCAGCTTTCGCAAAATATTCGTTCATATGACCGAAAAAAATCAAGTCGAATGGTTTAACGACTTAAAGAAAAATTGAGCTAACTGTTATTTTTATTTGTTATGTTGTACTCTAATGCATGAAACGGTGATGCTAATTATTTAGTTGTACGTTGTGGTGTAGGCATAATTGTAATCTGAGTAATGACTTCCTATGTGTAATATGAGTAATGACTTCCTATGTGTAATCTCAGTAATGAAGGTTATGTATATACAAGATAGCAAGTTTGTTTGTTTGGTACTATTGGGTATTTGTGATAGTTTTTGAAACTTGTAGGTATAAGTCATGTTTCATGTTTTTTCAAATAAAAAGTGAAATATGTTTTGAAAAATCATGTCCAAACACATTTTCATCTTCAAATCAAACTTCACCCAAATCAGAATTTTCAAAATAAATTTGAGAATCTATGGCCAAACGCTAGCTTAAAAGAACCACCTTAAGCTCCTCTAACCCACCTTTGGGGGAAAAAGAAAATCAGAAATATTCATATTTACATCTGATAATTGAAAAATAGCCATAGTTTCAAATGTAATCGAAATTTAGTCACTTTTCATGTAAAGATAAAATCTGAATAAAGTCACTCTTAAAAATCCGAAAATATTCCAGCATAATATGTTGAAATTCGCATTTTTTACATACGAGCTTCCAGCATAATATGCAGGAATTTTATAATGTACTGGAGTTCCGTCATAATATGCTAGAAGTTTATATGCAGGAGCTTCATAATCCCGATATTATGCTGGAGCTTTCCGTGTACTGGAGTTCCAATATAATATGCTGAAAGTTTATGCGCAGGAGCTCCATAATCCAACATATTATGCTGGAACTTTCCGTATTTCAGCAAAACAATTGGTACTTTTCAATGAATTCGTAAACGCTAACAATTATTTAATTACCAGTTCGAAAACTGGTTAGCCTGTGCTATTTTGACACCTTTGCGGCTATGACCTTTTTTGAGGTTGCTTTTTAAATTTTAACTATGTTAGCTCAAAGAATTAAATTTCATCTTTAAAAATAGCTAGATGAATTTGTTTTTTTGCATACAAATTTAGCTTATTGGGATAACATCACAGAATATATAGCGGCCTGAAAATAGGCCATTTGTGCAAATGCCCGGTATAAAACCTTCCCTATCAAAATTTTCATTCTCAACGCTCGAATTCAAAAAATTTAATTAAGGGTTAAAAAAATTCAAACCATATAATCACACTTCTTGGTAGTTGTAGGCTCCACTTTTATAATGCATTTATAGCTTAGCCATTTGATGGAATTATAGAATTGTGGAGTAGGAAAATGGATTTAATTTTTATTTAATTTTAAAAACGGAAAAGGATGTGGACAAGATGGATGTTTCAGAACACCCTTAATTATGAAATCTCGAAAACCAGAAAAAAACAAACAAAAGGTAGCTATGAATTAGGCTTTTTGTAAGAAAAGGTTATATGTATAAACATGATGACGTACAGGACTTGAAACAATTTCCATCATTTTTATTTGTACAAAGGACAATGAAATCTCTATATGAGAGAGCTTTCAAACAGTGACTAAAACAGTTTTGAACTGTTCATTCTTTTAAAGAACTTTTTATGCCTGAGAAATGATAACATTCGATGTCTGAGTTTAACAACTACCGACAGTACAAAAAAAAAGATTTTATCACCTAAAAAATAATATTAGTCATTGCCGATAAAGTGGAATCACTAAATTAGCAATACCATAATTTTTAATACATGAATAAGCATATATATATATATATATATAAAGACAGAACTATCCTTTCAAAACTATTTTCAAATCCTTTTCAAAAAAGAATGTGGGAGATATTTTTGTAAACAAATAATTTATAAAAAAGATTATGCAATGCATATTATTTTTGATACACCAAACCAACATTCGATAATAACTAATCTCCGGCATAACTAATTATCCCAATATAAATAATTTCATCATTACTAATACACCATATTCAGTATTATTCTTGCACACCTTACCAGACAACCGTTAAGTGTGTATAAGTTTAATTAAATCCATTGCATCTATCCACCTCATAGCTATTTGTATGCAGAAGTAGGAATGTCTATTGATTTTTTTTGCATTGAATGTTTTTCACATGATATTCACCTGCTCATAATTTGTACTATTACTATTTTCAAAAGGTAAAAAGATGACTATTTTTAAGCATTTATATCAGATGGCACAAAGAAAGTAACAAGTTGTGTGTCAAAAGAAGGAATTAGTAGGTGTGACTTGAGTGCTACCTTCTCTTGCATTAGTTTCTAAAGCCATTTAAGTAACCAAAGTTTGAACTTCACACTTATGTCGGTTTTAGTCAATTATAAACGTAATTAACTCATCTAAGTGATTTGTGGATTAACCAATTGATTACATGAAACCAACAAGCCCCTACCTAGGGGTGTTCAAAACCGAACCGAAACCGAAAACCGAAGCTTAATGGCTTATTGGTATCGGTTTAACGGTTTAACGGACGGGGAACGAATTGAAATTTTTTTATTAACGGCTTATCGGTTTGGGAGCGGATTATTCAATTTTCTTAACAGATAATCCGTTAACCCGTTAAGAATATATATATATATATATATAAAATTTATTTTTATCCATATATATATTAAATAATCAAAAACCCTTCTTCCACTTCCAGTACTCTATCTATTACTAATTTACTATTAGACATTTAGTTATAATTTACTATTCCAGTTAGTTACTATTAGATAATTTTGATGTCATGTGTTATACCCAGTGTTCTCTTCTATTTCTTCTGATAGTTATAAGTTGTTAATAGGCTCATCCCCAGAGATGATTCTACTGGGAAATACGCTAGAATGTAGCTCTATATTTCTTCTATTTAGCTCTCTTCTTAGGTGCCATATTCTATAGACTGGAATGTAGTCTGCTGAGCATATGAATTTTATTTTGAGTCACAGCGGTCAGCAAACAATCCGATAAACCGCCCGATAAGAGCTAAACCGATACCAATCCGCCCGATATCTTATCGGGTGGCTAGCGGATTAATACATTTAAAAGCCGATAACCGATAAGCCAAATCGTTAAGAGTAAATAACCGCCCAATCCGCCCGATAAGCAGCCCTACCCCTACCCATATCATTAATATAGTGGATTTAATTAAATATATATTAACAATGTAAGAAATTTTTCAATTAATGTATCAGTACATATACTTTAATATGTTATAGTAAATAGTCCACTTTATTATAGTTATCTTTTAGGTAATTCGATCGATATTGTAAAAATATTTTTGAGGTAAGAGCGTTGTGAAAGAGACACTAAATTTTTCTTTAAAAAAGAAATCTACGCCACCAGGGGTGGAAGCTATAGTTCGATTTACGGGTTCGATTACGGACTTGGTAACTTTAATTTAATTTAAGCTTTTGTATTTGTGTTAATAATCAACTTAATATATATAAATAATTTATTCATAATTCAATAAGCTATCTGTTTTAAAATTTAGAAATCATAAATTTAAAATGCTAGTTCCGCATTTGTGTACCACTATTTTCTACTAAATGAACATCCAATTGGTAGTAGGGAATTCTTGTTCTTGAAATCAGTGCAATGCCAAAAAAATATGAGACAACCCTAGAAGAAGTGTTGAGGATCCATAAGCAAACCAACCAGACAGGTAGTGTGTGGACATGTTTTTCTCTCCATTACTTAATTATTTGAATATTTGCTGCTCTAACATTTTACCTGGTCAGCTTGTCCGATAGTCGGATTTAGGATTTTTAAAATATGAGTACATTATTAAAAAAAAAGTATTTATTGGAAATTAATCCCTCTTCGTTTGATAAAATAACTCAATATTCAAATGAGTGCACCATTCAGTATTTTTGGAGCATGCGATCGGTCAAATAATATTAGATAAGTTCTTGAAACTATGTACATAAAATACATAATTTAACGAAAAAAATTATATGTTCACGTACACCATAATTTTGGCCTAAATTTGCCATCGTCTTGTTCCATTGAGCAACCCGGTGCATTAAATATCCCGCATTTACATAGGGTCCCGATAAAAGTCGCACCTCAAGGGGTGATGTAGACAGTCTATCCTAACTTGTCCCATTAAAAAAACAAAATTTAAAAATTTTAAAAGTAAAAGGTAAAATATTCATGAGGATTGGAGCAACATTGTTTCTATTCATTTGGAAATTTCCATCCCATGCATGCACGAATAATAATATTTTAATCTATTTGTAAAAATAGTAACAAAACTTTAACGTGACGGTTGGGGACAGTAAATGCAACTTTCACAGCAAGGTGAATTTACCAAGACAAGAGACAATAGTCAAAGAATTTTAAATATGAATAAATAATTAATAGTAGGAAAAAGTAGTGAAACATTAGCGCAAATTGATGGTAACATTGTGGTCGAGTGAAACCTTTCCTCGTAAACTGCTGTAAATTTCCAGTAGCAGATCTTGTAACAAAAATTACACCATTAAATCATTTAAAATATAATCTATTCGTTAACTTTTACTTATCTACTATTGACTTTGCACGCCCCTTAAGAAATAATAAATAAAGTACATATTTTACCATGATACCCATATTAATTGGTATATAGTCTTAATTAATTTGGAATAAGTAATTAATGCAAAACAGGAAAAATAAATTATTTTTTTCTTGATATGAAAAAAGTGACAAGTAAAATTGGAAATTTATTTTTAGAATACTTGACAATTAAAAGTGAACGAAGGGAGTAACTAATCATAATTATTCATAATAAATAAGTCAATTATCAAAAAAATTGATGTAAAAATTCTATTCAATTGTGAAAGTGTAGTACACATCATAAACATGGACGCATGAATTTTGTAAGCGGTATTAAAATTTATATAAGAACGAGAATAAATAACTTTAACTATCGTACGTTTAGACAAGAAATAACCTTAGTCCATTGGTTTTGTTGAATCATAAGTTAGAAAAGGTCTTAATCACATTTTTTAACCACAAAAGGCTCTCACAAATATTTGCAAAAAATAAATGCTAGTTGAGGTTCGAATCTCTAATCTCTTAGAGCAAAATCAGGCACATAACCAACGCACCAAAAGACAATTTATGCCAAGTGGTGTCATTTTTTTCTACTTATTTATTTCCTCACAGTATTAATACATACTAGTCTTAGGATACGCGTTTTGCGTGTGTACCCTATATATAAGTGAATATACGATCTTACAAAATTAAATAAATATTATTAAATAATGTGTTTGAGCTATTAAAAAAATTAAAAGAAAATATAATTTCCTAAAATTGATAAATGCTGATCTAATTTAGCTACTTCAATAAATAAGGAGTATTATCCTGTAAAAATTCTTATATGCTTTATTGTGATTTTTGATGACTTATGTAGGAATATATGATGAAAAGTATTGTTATTTTTGCTATTAAATACTGAAAACAAGTAACAAATAATACTATGATATAGCTAATTTTTCTCTATTTTCTAATTTTTTTCACAGCTAATGCTCTTCTTGTGGAAATAAATTTATGTAACTTAGGAGTTTTATCAACTTAAAAATTAATTTTACTTACATGAAGATTTTGAAAAGAATTGAATAAGATTTTTTCTAATTAGTTAATTCAATTTTTTTGTTTTGTTTTTCCATTGGGGCTTTGTACTGTTAAAATAACTTAGAAAATATAGATTGTTTTTTTAACTCCATTACTTATCAAACAATTATATTTCTCTTAATTAATTTTTGAATAATATTTCAAAATTACATTCAATAATTAAAAAATATTTAATTTAGTACATACCTCTTGCTTTTAATAGTTACAATCTATAGAAGTTTCTCCTTATAAGAATAAGTTCCTATAAGAAGAATGAATGTCTAAACATATTTTATATAGAAATTGCCGTGAGAAACTATAAGGAAACGAAAAAGTCTTACATAATACATAGTTCATACACAAAAGGATAGTAGTTTAAATATAATTAAGACAATAATTTTAAGTCAAAATAAGTAAAAATTTAATAACGAAAATTTTAGTTGATTTCAAAGTCCTAAATATTAGAAAAATATAAATTAAATTATAATTTTGTCTATTGTGAATACTATTTTAAAAGGGTAAAAAAAAAAAACGAACAGTATTTTGTTAAGGGCCTTCGTACTTTTAATATAGTATAGATGCTTCTAGAAAATAATAAATAATATCAAATACATTATTTGTATATTCTATACGTATTTATTAATACATTATTACTATTATTACTTTTAGTTAAAAAAAATAACATTTATTCTTGTATCATATATACATGTACTATTTTAAGAGCTATTTCAATCCTAGTTTTATTATTATTGATATTTAATATTTTGAAGTCAATAAATTACAAAATTATTTAAATTCTTAATTGGATGTTTAATGCTATACGAATTGCACAAACACTAAAATAAATAAGTGAATGAAACAAAAGCTGAAAATAAGAACAAAATTCCGTCGTTGACATACATGAGATCTTTCACATGTTTCCTTTCAAATTTTCTTTTTCTTTTTTTTTTTAAATGTTTTTTCCCTTTAATATAATACTCCTAAATTTGAATGGAGTTAAAAGCAAAAACTTTATTAAGAAAACAAACCCTTAAAAAGTGGACGAAACTTTCCTAATTTGGATTGAAAAGTGCAGGAATTCTAGAATTAAAAAATTAAACTCCTAAATATTAGGAAAATAATTAAATGACTACTCCTACATATTAGAAAAATAATTAAATGACTATTCCTAAATATTAGGAAAATAATATAATGACTATTTTGTCCAATGTGAACTATATTTTAAAAGGGTAAAAAAGACAAACGATATTTCGCTAAGAACCTTCGTACTTTTAATATAATATATAGATATTTAGTAAAAAAATTCGAGGAAGCAGATAATTTGGTCTACATGCTGAACTACTTATAATATTCCTTCTTCTTCTTCGTTTTTTTATTTAATTTAGCGTGGTCGCTTAGTCCTGCTGTTAGAGACTCATATGCTAGTAAAAAAATATAAAAACTTTTAAGTTAGTATTTTTATTTTTATTTCATATAATATTGGACTGAGATAAGACGTAATTGTTCATATAGCTAGTTATAATAATAGTTTGTAACTTGCTTAGAATAATTGATATGTAATTGCTGTTTTTGTTTTAATTTTATTTCAATTGGAGCAAAATGGAGCTTCTTTAAATACACATATATGGTGGGATCACAAATTCCAGTTTCGGAAAATGGGATTAAATGCATGATTTATGAGAAGCTATTCATAGACATGAAATGTAGAGACATTCTCTGTCAAATTAAAAGTTTGACATAACAGTCTATACTTAGTTTTCAATAGTAGGAACGTGTCTTTATAAAAGGAACATGCATGTTTTCTTACTCTTGACCTAATGTATTGTACAAATTCACAGAGACAGGAGATAGAAGAATTAATTTAAATAGTTGCTCAACCAACCATTTAAATTAAAAATAGCTTGTGAATATATATACTAGTGAAAATTAATTAGATATGCAATATGTTAAGATTCCTTTTAGTTTTCAAATCCAAATACATCTATTTTATTACTTACAATAAGATCTACAATATGTTTTTTCCACTACTTAAGAGTTTTTAGTCTTCTAGGGATACTTGATTTTGTGATAGTATAAGTTTATTTTGTTAAATGATACGTAAAGAAAGAGAAAAAAAAATCAAGAAAAATGATGGCGTCTCTATGTGTGTATGCGCAACAAAATTTAAATTTTTTGACATTTAATGTATAGATTGTGTTTTTCGTAAAAACTAAGAAGGGCTATATATAACAACACATAATGAATAATGAAAGATTAAAGAAAAGGTAAAACCGAATCCATATCCCCAAATCAGTGGAATCAAATTCTATAATTATCTTCTCTAATTTTTCTCTTCACTTTTTCTAATTCATTTAATTTCTTCTTTTTCCTTTGTTACTCCGTACCCTTTATTTTAAAAATAAAATAGAAATATCTAATCTTTTTGGGTGAAAATCGTTTACATCCCCCAAGTTTACTCTAAAAATTAAACTCATCCTTCAACTTTGAACAATTGTCATTTTCATCATTTTATCTTACACAATGTCTATTTTACCCTTGATATTTTCAACTCTCCATATATGTAATACCTTTTTTTATATAATTTAGATATTTTTAATGCATGTATTTATTCATAAGTTAAAAATATTATATCTATTATATAATTTAATCTAAGTTCACTAACATTATAAATAAAATAATTATATTATGAATTTATTACAAAATATATTGCTACTTTATTATTGTTATTATTTTAATATTATGTATATTTAAATACATATAACGTATGTCGGTGTGTGTGTGAGATTTTAGGCTCAACTATTTTTATTATTCTCTATGTGTATATAAATTTTTGAGTTTTGATTGTTATTACTAGATTTCTTTCTAATTATAATTAAAGTTCAAGTAAAGTGTAAATAGATAATTTTTGCAAATTTATTATAAAACTTACCTCTATTTTTTGCCCACTATTTTTTTTATTTCCTGCATTGTATAATTTATTAAATTCTCACTCTCTTTTCTCAATTTTGTAAATAGATTGAGTTTGGATTGCTATTAGAAAAAATTACGGATACAAGTAAATTATATATTATAAATTTTCTCATTTATTTCACGATGAATATCATTAACTTATATGCTTGACTACTACTTCTCTCTTTTTTTAGTTTCGAAAAAGTTTTTTTAATTTGTCTATAGAAAAGTCGATAACATAAATTAAAATAAAAAAATTATTATATTAAAGATTAAAAATAAGAGATAAAAGTTGTAGAGGGTAAAATAGGCATTTTAAGAAGTCACCTTTGATATAAGGAGTAGAATGATTATTGTTCAAAGTTGGAAGATGAATTTAATTTTTAAAACAAACTTGGGGGATGTAAATGATTTTCACCCAATCTTTTTTAGATAACCAAAGAGACTTAGAGATAATATAAAGATAGGTAAACTAAGATACTCAAGACATGATAAAGGTATTAACCGAAGAGGTTCAAAGCATTATTGAGCCGATTGTTTTTGTAAATGAAACTGAAAAATAAGAACTAAAGGGCAAAAATAAATAAATAAATAAATTTAAGAATCTTGGTGAAAGACTTTGTACTTTTGCCACTCCCACAATGAATTGGACTTTCTTTCGCGTTCAAAAGTCGGCACTTCCCATCTGCCATTTTGGATGTCATAATTCAGAAAATTCACTCAAATAGGTGAAAATGGAATAAACTCAACCAAAATATGCAAAAATGATATAGTAAAAAGGTTCTATATAGTTTTAGTATGTCAAACTTTTTTTACTTAGATAAGATTGATGAAATGATTAATCATCACTTTAATAAAAAAAGTATTTGTTACAAATCATTGAAATAGTTTTTGTAAATATATATATTTGAGTGTAGGATGATATGATTCAAAAGTTTTTACTTATGTGGCGTTATCTTAAAACATGAGGATGACATCAAATAAATCTTTTTAAGTTTTCACAAAATAATTAAAAACTTTATTATCTTACTTTAGTTTCTCAACCCATGCTTCTATTTTCCCTTGTCGCGCAAATAAGTTCAAGGCATCAAGTTGCAACAATCTATTTTCCAATATAACAAATAAATACAGAAATATTAAATTAATTTGAATTGTTTGAACAAACTATAATTGATATTTTGAAGTATATATCTAATTTCTTCCGAAATTTCACTTTTACCGTTTCAGAGAAAACAAAATGACGAGGAACAATTTAATGATATACCTGAAGAAAGGTCGACCTTTTTCCCATATAAAAATTATATATTTCAGTGTGCTTCCTTCTTCCCTCATAATAATACTACGTAATTCGTGAATGAAGGGGAGTCTTTAAGGAGAATTAATTAATTTTAATTTATGTTCATAAAAAATAAATAACATGATGAAAAGGATATATTTATAAATATTAATCAACATCACTTAATCATAAAAATTAATATAATTTGATATAAATATATCTGAGGGTAAAGTGTTTTCCCTCACGCCCCCCTCCCCCCTCAGGGGCCGACGCAAATGGGTGGAAGCGGTGTTATCCGACCCCGCTTCGCCGAAAAGAAATATTAAATATTTATACTAATATTCTTGAAAAAATGAAGCAATATATATAGTAATGACACCGTTTTCTAGCAAAGAGTATTTCTTGATCCACTGGTCAAGCTCATATTTGAATTTGTAAAGATCATAGGTTTGAAGTTGGACTTAGATATTCTATTTTTTGAACATATTTGAACGGGCATTTTTGTTAAAAATTTGAGGCCAAGAAAAATTGAACTTATACCTCACTTTGCAATAATATTCAACTAAACTATTGGGTCAAAACTTTCAACTTGTAGGAAAATGATATTAAATAATACTTATTATTTTTTTATTTATATAAATACGACCCCGCTTATAAAAAGTAATTTTGTGTACGCCCCTGCCCCCGAACTCCCATAAAATATTTAATATATCATTTAATTCAAGTAAAATATTTTTGGGAAAACATTCATCACTTACCTTTTTTGGCTTTCTTCTTTCTTTCTTCTATCTCTATTTTTCTTTATTATTTTTGCAATATATTTTGGGATTTGTGTTTCAAAAAGTTATTATAATTAGGACAAATTTATAAGGCATAGGGTTGAGAGCAATGAGACATCCTTTCCCATTCCCTAGAATACACGAGGGTGGCAGTGTGAAGTTATCATTTAGGAAGAGTGTGTCTCTTTTTGTTTATTTCTTACATAATTATTTTATGTTTAATTCTTAATTTAATAATATTTTTCTTGTTTACACCTTTCTTGTCTAAGCATTGTCCCATTATTTCCAAACATATATATCTTTGATCTCTGATCTCTCTGAGTCCTAGGTACAACTCTAACTTCTCTAATATATATACATTGTTTTAGGCCAGTTTGATCCCAATTTCATAGTATTATTGTTTTAATCATTTCAGGTTCCAACTTTAGAAAATGATTACATGGTCAACAAAGACGTCGACGCGAGATAAAATGGTTTATTTTAGGTGTGCAAAATGTGTTCAGATGTTGTAATTTGACTGTGTTTTCTTTTCATATCATAAATTATAGTTTTATCATTTTCAGTATTCATATTTTTGCTAATATTATTATTATTATGTCTGTTATTTATCGATTCTTATTTATGTATCACTTATTTTATTTATTTGTTTATTTTATTATTATAAAGTTGCCAAAACCACCGTTCAATAAATAATACTGCGAAGCTATTGTTTCAGTTTTACGCAGCAATTTCAGTTTTATTCGGGAATCTTACATAAATGTCCCAAATAAATTTCAACTTACCAACATCTGGCCATTAATCATAAACTTACAAAAACTAGTCAAGCACATATAAAAATTGAAAACTCAAATAAATAAGGCTTTTTTTCTCCAAGAATCACACGCAAAAATCTCCTTCCATATTTTCAAGCGTGATCAGCAACATTATTAGATACAAGACGGAAAAAAAATTTATGGATAAGATAGCAAAAAAGGTGATGAAATACGAAAAAATATATATACAAGATTTCAAAAATCTAACAAAAAGGGACATTTTCCAATGGGTATGGTTGAAATTCATTGAAATCATATAGATTAGTCAATATGCAAATTTTGAGGAAGATTTGAGGTGATTTCGACTGGTTTGGTATCAAAACTCATAGTTAAAATCGAGTTCAAAAAATTCTTCTACGACACATGTATCACGCATGTATCACACACAGAGGTATACATGGATATACATATGATACAAATAAGATACACAAATGATACACAGTACGATACACTTATCATTTTTTTCATGTTTCATATTCTACTTTGAATTTTCAATTCAAACCACCTCAAAACTCTGCCAAATCATCCCAAAATTGATATTCAAACTCCTTAAGATGTACTCAATCTATTCTAATAACACGCACGCAAAAGAAAGCAAAAAGTTAAGCTTTTTTTGCTACAAATAGCTAATTAACTAATATTAGTAATATTTAATGAATTGACCATTTTTTGTAATAAGCTATTTATAAATGGACATAGCTTGTAATTTTCCTTTTATTTATTTATTTATTTATTTATTGCCATTAAACGCACGTAAATTGCAGCTAAACTGCCGCTAAATGCATGTAAACTGCCGCTAAATACACTGAAACCGCCGCTAAATGCACTTAAACCGTTGGTAACAACAACAACAACATGCCTAGTATTATATCACATCATGGGGTCTGGGTTAGATGAGCTGTTCAAAACCGAACCGAACCGAACTGATTGGACTTATTGGTATCGGATTATCGGGGTAATGGATGGTGAACAAATTGAGATTTTATAATTAATGGCTTAACGGTTTGGGGACGAATTACTCAATTTTCTTATTTGATAAATCGTAAACCGTTAAGAATTTTTATATTTACACTTTTACCCTTATATATATATATATATATATATATATATATATATATATATATATAAAGTACTATTAAAAACGTAAATAGCTAAATCCCTAATTTCTAATTCTCAATAGAACTGCCAGGTTGATGATCATAGGAATCTCTAACTTGATAAACAGGGTAATGAGGCAGGGTATAATAGTGGGGAGTTTGCCACTGTTCCACGGCCGCAGCAGAAGTTTGGGTCTTTGTATCAGAATCAACTTTGTCTTTATTGTGCCTATACGAGCGTGGTGTTGTTTCCCAACTGTTATAGAATCAGTGTTTGATTTCTGCAGCTGCGTACGAACAACATTGGCTATTGGCTTGGTGGTGTCCTCTGGTGCAGGCTGCTTTTGTGTTGGTTCAGCTGGTTTTATCCTTGTTTCAGTTTGAGCTTTCTGTGCATAAAAGTTAGTGAACTATGCATTTTGGCCGTTCGGTATTCACATGACTAGGATTGTTCAAAGGTTTAGCCGATAGACTGCTCGATAATCGTTAATCCGATACTGATCCGCCCGTTATCTTTTTGGATGGCTAGCGGATTACTACATTTTGTAATCCGATGACCGCTAAGCATAATTATCCGCCCGATAAGCACCCCTAGTATGGGAAGGTAGTGTATACGCGGACCTTACCCCTACCTTGTGAAGGTAGAGAGCAGAGGTGGATGTAGTGAACAACTAATGGGTTCAACTGAACCCATAAACTTTAAAAATATAATAGGTTCAATGTTAAAAAGTTTAAAAGTTGAACCCATAGGATTTAAATCCCAAATCCGCCTCTAGCTGAGAGGTTATTTTCAATAGACCCTCGGCTCATTAAACCGTCGGTAAACGCATGTAAATATCAACTTTATTATGTATTTATTCCTATTAAGCCTATATCTTATACCGTTCCAATAGAAGTCATTGCATATATTCATTCTCTATTCAACTAGCTAGAGTACAGGTGAAGAAGTGAACTCTAAGCATGTATACTTAAAAGCTAAGTAAGCGACCATCAGAAAAGATATACCGAAGTTGTTTTGAAGATTCAACAATCTTATTACTTCAATCCGGAGTCCTCGTTACTTTAACCGAATGAGTTGTGGCAAACTCATACCCGTTTGGACAACGCTTTTAAGAAATGAAATTTCATTCGGGTATTAGTTTTTTTTTTTTTTTTTTATCGTAATATAAAAGAGAAAAAAAGTCTATGATAATCAGAAATCTATAGTGGAAATTGAAGATATATTTTTAAATAGAAGATTGGATAAACTTCACTTGAAATACAACTCCAAACAACTGTTTTTAAAACAACTGTTTCAACAATTCCAACTTTAAATCCTTATTTTAAAATATAGTTATTCGTAAACCAACTAAACTTGGATCGATCATTTTAAAAAAGACACTAGTAATCCAATTTAAAAGGAGGAAGAAGGTTTTCATATGCAGATATTCTTTCAATCCATTTAGAAAAAACACTTACTCTTGTGCGATGATCATCAATGATGTTTTCGGACATTCCAAATTACTCCGAATGGTTGTGCTTTTATGTGTTTTGAGTTACACGTACAAATCTCACTTCAAACTCTAGATATAATTAGATAAGCAAATATTAATTCTTTAATACTTGTAAAAACTAAGATAATGGCATTAGAAGAATTGTATTGGAACATGATAAAATAAATTGCTGAAAAATTTCGACGTTTATACCTCAACTACAGGCCAAAATTCCCTTTATCTCCATATAAGTTGAATTGGTTTTTGTAAAGTCTGCTAAGCTAACACAAGTTAGTATAATATAATGAAGAAAACCTTTCAACTTCAAGTGTAGTTTTCTTATTTCAAGAATTCCAGTGTTATTTTTTGTTGTACTTGAGGCTTGCATAGACTTATAAATCAACGCAGGCAATGACCAGTTTGCATACCTTTTGGTTTATTTAGTCAGTTACGTTTGGCTGTTGATTGAGGTAGCCAAGTGTGCAACCTAACAGCCTCTGTTTCTGTTGGGAACAGCTGCTCTTTTGGTACTAATTCATTAGCACTTTCCATTAAACTTCACAGATTATATAAGCAAAAAGTTGAAGCGTGACATAGAAAGTGGAAAAACAAATTGATAAGAAGGTAAATAGACGACTATAGACAATTCAGGTGCAATCCTAAAGTCAATGGCCTGTGAGAGAGAAACTTGGCCAGAAAGAGGAGCTTCTGACTATAGCGGAAATAATATCGATACAGCTGTGAGCTGCCAGAGATTTTGGACCAGGTTATATCGCGTACATACACCCAGGGACGGAGGAATGAGCTAATAACTACATATATAATTTACAGCAAATAGGGAGTATACACTACCAGTTCACATACTATCTAACTTTAAACCTTTGACCTGAATCATCCGCTTTGAAGATGCAGATTCCAGTGATGCCAGCGATGCCAGTCCTGCTCATCCATCACCTGTTACAGCGAAAAGGTACTTAGTATCTCGTTGACAACAAAGATGAATGCACATTTTAAACAATAAACAAGCCCACCCCTAAACCTAGCCCAATTGAAAACACCTTATGAATCAATCCTGCATCGAACGGATAAAGAGACAATTCAACTCTCTCCCTAACTGTCGTCACAGTATGTAGGAGTGATGGAAGTTCATGAAACCATAATAATAGGCTTTGCCCACTGGTGTCTTTTCTCTGACTTGAGCAAAAAGAAAAAGTAGATGAAAAAAAACAAAAGAGTTATAAATCATGACAGAATTGCCACAACTTACGTCTGGAGATCCGCATGAAGAACTGGAAATCCTCGAGGTACTGTTGCTAGTTTATATCAATCCCTATCCTCCCAAGATTGTTAAGACGTAACCTTTTCATAAGCATTTTAAATAAGATGCAAAAATCCACCTTTACTGCCGGCACACATACAAAATAAATAAATAAATAAAAATAACTAAGAGCTCGACAAGGGTTTAAAATGGTAAACGACGTAAGGGACAGAGGAGTGGTAGCCTAGTGCTACCTCCACTTCCAATCATATGGTTGTGATCAGAGTCGCAAAATGGAGGAAAGTAGAAATGGGTCACTGCTGCACTCCTGGGTAAATGTTTGGGGATTAAAGTTTACTATATCACGAAAAAAAGGAGGTAA
The DNA here is from genome assembly GCF_000715075.1 of Nicotiana tabacum. NCBI lineage: Eukaryota > Viridiplantae > Streptophyta > Magnoliopsida > Solanales > Solanaceae > Nicotiana > Nicotiana tabacum. The sequence continues at coordinate 122,253,597 of NC_134088.1, read as the reverse complement.
AACCTTTTTTATCAGATATCCCCAGAGGGATAAAAAGAGGCAAAAACCATTTTAAAGAAAAGACTAGCTGCAGGAAGCCTAAGGAACTTATTTCCACTCCGCCTGAAATTAGTGATATAAGATCCCAACAATGACAACATTTTAAAGCACTATTCGTTGCTGTTCTGAACTTGGTAAAAACCACTAGCATGACTATTTCTGCTGCAGATGCAAGATTTGTAAAACAGCCCGAGCATTAAGAAACAGACAAGCAAAGCAGACCCTCGAGGCAAAATAGAAATCCTACATAGCTAAGGCATATGAGACAAGAAAGGAATGAAGATTGGAAAACAAATGACATTATTCTGCCTAAGAGGTGATTCAGCCTATAAACTTTTACGTACAGTAAACCATACAGAAAAGGAACTTAATAGTAAGGAATTTGCAACATGTGATATTAAGATGCCTAATTGATTGAACTTTTGATACAGCCCTTTTGTACATAGTAAGTAATCCAACCAGGCAGTAATCAATAACAGCAATAAAAAGAATAGCTATCTGCCCTCAATCGAATAACAATGTACATAATAAAACAAAAACAGGAACACATGGTCAAAGTATCCAAGTTCTGAAACATTGTTAAAGCAAGAACAACACATTACCTGCAATACAGGAGAAATGCCAGATCAAGCATCAGTAACTGCAGTGGACACAGTTTTATCATCACCAGCCCCTGTAGCAGATGACAATTCTTCATCAACATACTCTGTTGCAGTTGACATGTTTTCATCTCCACCTTGCTTGATACTGGAGTTCTCTTCTTTGCCTGAAGCAGGAAGAGAAACTATTAATACGGAAGAGAAACAATTTGAAAGTGCTACTAGCAGAATTCGGTGCTGCACACATAGAAACTTCAGATTTGAGCTCACTATACCTGAAAAGACCTCCTTGCTCAGAGCTGTCTCGGAGATCCTCTCAGCGACCAATTGTGATTCTGCCCCATTATCAGCGGCTCTAGCACCTGGACTGCCTTTAGGCTCTTCACTCTCAGGGTTAGAAACATTTTTACTTGCAGTAGACTTCTTTTCTTCTTGTCCTTCAACTTCCAAGTCTCTGCCAGAACCACCAGGAAAATCTCTGCATGGAGTTTCAACTACTTCAACTTCAAGTGGAGCCACCTCCTTGTCAGTCATTCCCGACTCATCACAAATTAAATGTGTTTCCACATTAATTGTGGATTGACTGGATTTAGGTTCACTGAGTTCAGAATTGGAAATTTCATCTGTTACATCAGATTCTTTATTCCCTTTTCCTTCAACAGCAACATCTATCGAGGGAAAATTTTTAGACTTCCCTACTGCAGCATTCTCAGCTGTATCATCCCCGGTAGGAACCTCCTCATGAATTTCCATGTCTTGTTTGGAAACTGAATTAGACTCCACCACTCTTTCAGAAGTTCCATCTGCTGCTTCTGGTTGAGATTCATTAAGTTCAACATTTAATGTTGAAAACTCTTCAGTTGCATCAGATCGTTGGTTCTCGGCTTCTTGATGTGCAGGATCTTGGATACCCAAATTCTCAGTGGGCTTAACAGCTGTAGCATCAGGTAAACCATCCTCCTTATTCCTCGTCTCTGAGTTCTCTTCCACAACCAACTGTAACTCTACCCCTATTTGAGATGTTCCACCAGGTTGAGCTTCATTTAGTTCAGACTTAGATTTTAAAACATCTCCAGTGGCATCAAATCCTTTGTCCACCAGGTCTTGGACATGCAAACTCTGAGACTTTTTTATCGGAGGTTTGGGAGCTATTACCTCACCCGATGCCACTGACTCGCTATACATCTTTTCTATTTTTTCTAAGGCAGAAAATTGAGATTCCACTTCATTTTTAGATGTGCCAGCACTGTGTTGAGGTTCATTAAATGTAGAATTTGATGTTGAAGTATCTTCGGCAGCATCACTTCCCTTGGTCGCTTGACCTTCAACAGTAAGATCTTGGATTGATATATCCTCGGACTTTTCTGCCACGTGACCTGAATCTATTGAACCATCATTTATCCTTACTGTGTTTTCCTCAGCAACTAACAGCAGATCTGCTACCTTTTCAGATGTTCCAGCAATTGTGCTGGATGGAGGTTTTTTTAGTTCACCATTTAAAACATCTACATTATCTTCAGATCTTCTGCTCTCGATTGTCTCAACAGACAAATCATCACGGCACTGAACACCAGCTTTCTCCGTTTGAGGCAGTACAATATCATCAACTTCATGTGAAGCAGACTCCTCACAAATTTTAGTTCGCATGTCTTCCACCATAACCTGTTTTAATTCTGGGTGATTTTCAGATGACCCAACAGCTGGACATAGTTGAGACACATTAGTTTCAGAATTAGAAAGATCTTCCTTTACATCAGAACTCATGTTACCCTGTAATTCAGCTACACAATTCGTGTCATGGTTGCTGCAAAATGTTTCTTTTGGAGCCTCAACAGCTTCGGGATTTGAAGCAATCCTAAGTGAAAGGGATTCCTCCCTAGCACCAGATTCCGTGCTTCGCAAAGTCTCTACAAAATTATCAACAGGTGTCATATCAGATTCACAAGGTGTACTGGAATAAATTTGCTTGTCTTTCAAACTCTTTATCAGATTGATTATCCGAAATAGATAAAGAATAGTCCTTGCTACAAATACCTGGGTGCAAGTTTGCTTCAGCAATTGCTTGTTGTTCAGGTTCCCTTTGTGATGTGCCAACAGTTAAACTGGATTGGGACTCATTTCTAGGGCTTGGTGCAACTTCACTTACATCCGAATCTTTCATATCTGGACCTTGCGCTGCAAGATCGCTCTCACATTTTTCTGTAAGGGAGTCTGCAACATTAGCTTGCTTCTCAAAAGTTTCTGGAGTCAAAGATTTTTCCTCCTCCACCCTACTTAAATCTTTAGTTATCTCCAGTGAAGCTTTAACTGATAACTTGTCTGGTTCACAAACCTCGGCCATTACAACTTTATCAGAATGTGTTCCTTCTCCCGATACTTCAAGTTTGCCTTCCTGATGAACATCAACTAAAGCTTCTGTCTCGGTAGATGGAGATCCAAAGGATGTGATTCCCTTCATATTTTGACTATCAGTCCCCACTGCAGGTGAAACAACAGTCTCCTCCTCTATGGTGTCTCCTGTGTCCTTTTCTTTTGTGAGTCCACCACCATCACGACTCTCAATGCTGGCTACCTCAGTTTTACTAACAAATGATTTATCAAGAGAAAGATCCTCCGTCTGTAGCAGGTCAACATCTTTTTCTGCAGCCATGTTTGACCCACTCTTACCTGCCAGTGAAGTTTTGCATGAACCCCCCTTATCGAGTAGAGCAGCATTCGTGCAATTGCTTGCATGGATTTGAACTAATGTAGATTCGACATAACTTAGAGATGATGCCTGTGATTCACCAACCTTCATGCATCTCCCAGCTCCCTTTTCATCATTTTCATTCTTACAATCACTCTCACATTTGTCATTCATAGCCTCAATTTTACCACCTTCACCTTTAGAATTAGTTTCACTCTTTTCAGCACCTTCACCCTTAGAATCACCTTCACTCTTCTCAGCCAGACAATCACTAACCTGAGCCCTTGATCCTGAAGTTGATACAGCCAACTCATCACAAGAAGATACACGTAAAATTGGAGGGCTGTCATATTTACTTCTCGAATATCTCTCTTCTTTGGCCTCTGATAGTGGAGTTACCAAGGGCACCTCTCTCGTCATAGCATTTTCTTTTTCCTTGACATTGTCCACCCGTGCAGAGGAAAGAGTAACATGGGATTGCGATGGATCTGTTTGGATAGCATCAGACTGCGGCTGAACTTCATTACACACTATATCTTCAGGGATTTTCCCAACAGAGTGAACTGAAGGCGTCTGAGATGCAGCTGACTGAACTTTCATTATTTGTTGATCCTCACTGAGAACCTCCTTAGTTGTAGCAGCTCCACGGCTTATATTAACAGTATCTACCCATTCAGCAACACGACCACTGGATTGTGATGTGTCGGATTTGATAGCATTGCTATGTAGCTCAACTTCAGAACGCACCATAGCTTGAGGGATTGGTCTTGCACTAGGATCTGGAATCATTTGAGATGCATCTGACTGGACAATGGCTGTTTGTTCCTGCACTTCCTGGAGAACCTTTTTAGTCATAGCAGTTACAAAATTTACATTAGCAGTATAAACCTCTTCAGCAGATACACCAACCTGAGCAGGAGAATCGCCAGAGTTGACCATGTTAATCTGCAGCTCAATAGGAGGACCAGAGCAACTTCGAGGTGCAACAGATTGGATCACAGTTGCCTTTCTCTGAGCATCATCGAGAACCTTTTCAGCAGTATCAATATCCGGGTTTACATTATCACCCACCTGACCAGGAACCAGAATAGCATGGGATTGAGATGCATCTCGGTTGATAGCATTGTTCTGTGGATCAATTTCACTACGGACCATATCTTGGATTTGTCCACCAGAAAAATCTGGAGTCCTTTGAGATGCAACCGACTGGTCTACAACTACTTGTTGAGCTTCATTCTCACGCTTGCTTCTTGTAGTGGGCTTCCTCCCAACGGATAACCTGGTTCTCTTTTGTGGGGGTTCAATTGATCTTGGATCCTGAGCACCTAACCCTTCAGTAACAGTTGTGGTGATCAAATCATGTCTCTTCCCCCTGCGCCGTGGTGGCTCACTTCCAGTTTGAGGCTTGCGTCCTCGTCCTCTACCTGGCTTAGCTGCAGTGGGAGGAGTGCTATACTGTGAAACCGATGAAATTGCAGGCAAAGGCACTAGATCAGAAATATGACCAGTTCCTACACCAGAATCTCCTTGACCAATATTCTTCAAGATAGAAGAATCACATAAAGAATCATCATGACCTGAAATAGCAGAAGAGAAAGAAAATGTCCCCTTATCTGATCCGGAATCTAATTTGCCTGTTGCATTAGATGCTAAAAGAAGAGGAGCAGGTGCTGACGAAGTTGGACCCATGCTGGAACAGGAGGATGCAACAGCAGGAACAGGGCAAACTGAACTTAGTTCCATGCATGCAGAAGATGATGCAGGAACAGGAGCAGGTAAAACTGAACCGGAGTCCTTGGAAGTTAACGAAAGAAGAGGAACAGGTGACGCAGAACTTGGTTCCGTGCCAGCCGAAGGTGAAGTATGAGGCACAACTGAAATTGCATTAGCTTGCTGAGTAGCTTCGGTCTGGGCAGCAGAGAAGGAAAGATTGTCTTCTGAATGGTTTTTTGAGGATGAATGGACTGCAGGTGAAATTGAACTAGGGTCCTGGCTGGAAGTAGATGATGGAATAACAGGAACAGTTGAAACAGAGATTACTTCCTTGCTAGTGGAAGATGATGCAAGAGGCATCATAGAAACTGAATTCAGTTCCTTATTAGCATCTCTCACGGATGCAGGAGCATGACCAAGTTCTTTTGAACCCAAACCTGCCACTACCTGTGGCACCAGATCAGGCTTCCCCATTGAGGGAGGTGTTGGAGGCATATGGTGACTTGAAGAGCTCAAAACACTCACACCTTGTGCTGCCGAGACAGGCTCACTTATTGCTTGAGTTGGAGGGGAGAGAAACGCCTCTGTTGTAACACTCTGTCGTTTCCCTCTACGCCCTGGAGCTTCTCCATTTTCGACCTTCCTACCTCGCCCTCGACCTCGCCCTCGCCCTCTACCTCGTCCCCTACCCTGCCCACTTGTAGGAGGACAAGGAGGACCAGACAGAGAAGCAACAGAAGGAACAATTGCCTGATGGCTAGGAGCAACAGCTGCAGCACTCTCTAGGATAGTTGCACTGGTACTTTCCACAGAGGAAGCACAAGGAATGGACACAGAAACAGGCCCAGAAGTTGCCTGACTGGTAGAAGTATTTTCTGCAACGGATATGCTATCCACCTTTACAGCTGCAGTTGCTGAAAGAACGACAGGGGACGGTGAGATTTCAGTTACTATTGCTGTCCTCCTTGGCCTTCCCCGGCCCCGTTTAGATGGCGGAGTCACGGTCACAGGGCTTTGTTGAACTATGGGCCCAAGAAGTTGTTGGGGAAGCTCTTGTGCAGGCTGTTGGGGAAGTTCTTGGGCAAGCTGTTGGGGAAGTTCTTGCGCAGGCTGCTGGGGAGGAGGTTGATCCAGTGCTGGTGTTTGTATTTCACTAATGGCAACAGGGGCAGGACAACTGCCAGAGACTGGAAAGAATTTCTTTTCCTGAATTTCTTCCCTTAGAATAGGTGATTGAGGAGACTCAGCAAGGCACATTTTCTCAAATTCCTCTTCTGTCCATTGCTCTTCATATGAGCGAACCTAAGGAAGAAGAAATAAAATGAACAAATTAATGGATAATAAATTATTTTACAGATAGTATAAGCATTGATAAAAGATATGGTTGCAAGTGCCTGCAGTCTCCAAAAGTATAACCAACCTCTCTTGTTCTTTTTCCACGTCCATAATGTTGGATATCAAGGCCCCCAAGACTCTCACCCTTCCGTTTTAACCCAGGGTTAGGAGCCACAGCTGGCTTATCATTTATTTTCATTGCTTCATAAAATGGTTTCAAGTCTTCATCAGTAAGAAGCCGAGAGGGCAAAGGAGGAATGAGCTCTGAACTTCCACTTTCTGAACACAACTTCTTCCAGACTTCCTGCATTACCAAGCGTGAATTAATAAAATGATGATAAACTAATTGGATGAATAACTTTTCAACCGGATTAGCAGGATATATCCATCCAGAAAATGAGAGAATTAAATAGCCTGGAATAAAGTATTGGCATGATTACCATCTCTTCTTCACGCCTTCTCCTATCAATTGATTCAAATATATCAATCTCTGGCTCACTGCACATGGGGAGTAGAGATATCAGAGTTATGCACCTGATAGCGAGTAGGCCAAATAGTTCTTGCAAATACATGTCAAATACATTAGAAATATAGCACCGGTGTCATAGAATAAAAATGAATTGACGACTAGCCAGCAAATATAACCTCCAGCTCCCAACAATGAAAGAAGAAAAAAGGGGGAAAGGGACAAAATGGTAGTCAGCATTGAGCTTCAAATGCCGCTTTTCTGACAAATGAAATATTGGTCCTAAGAGTGATGTGGCTTTGAGATGCAGTTTCAGTGCCATATTGCCTGGAATGAACTAGATAAATCATAACACAGCATAATTTGCTCTTCTGGTGTAAGAAATGTCATATTACGCAAGTCACTGGAAATAATTTTAATGTAATCAATGAATTCACAGCAGAATAAGAGCGCATTTGCTGCTACTATTTTACCTTCGCGCTATAAGATCATTCAAAGAATCATCATCAAGAACGGGTGCAGCTTCCTCTTTTTTGCTTTCACGCAAGAGGGACTCCAAGTATTCCCTTCGGTCCTCCGCACTACAACCAAGTTAAAATACGTTTATAAGCACAATATATTCACCAAAGTAGTCAAAGTGTTGAGCAGATTTTCCAATTCTTAAAACTTCCTTCAAAAGACCTTGTGTTATTATCAAAGAATCCAGCAGTAATGCTTTGGTTAGCGACTCCAAGTTTGTGCTCCGCAGCAGCTCTAACTTGTTCCTCAACGGTTTGGACCTAATTCAACAAGGTTGTAGAAATGGAGAACTTAGAGATACCGTAGGTACAATTGTGAAATGAACATTTGGATCAACAAATTATTTACAGTATTGATTCATAAATTGCGGTAAGAATTAATGTCACATATGGTTAATAAGATTTGACCCTTCCAAAGCCTTGGGCGCTCACAGCTCTGGGGGCAGACCTTCAATTCATCTTTCCATTCTATCTTATATATTAGCAGTAATAAGTATCATTGAGAAGCTCTAGAAGAACATTCAATGTTCAAGATAATCTGAACATGGAGTTCTGAAGAAACCAAAATCGCATTCACGCTACTCTATCAGGAATTCAAAGAATGCTGCAATTAATGAAGTCAAGTCCAACAGAATTTTGATTGCTTTCGCAAGAAAAATCACTTATCTAGATAATGATTGTTTAAGGACTGCTTAATTGTTTTACCCAATCGCAGAAAAAGGGCAAAAAGAAAAACGAAGTAACTGTAGCTTTGGCTACCTAGATAACATGCTTTTCCCTATTTTGATGCTTTTTCCTTCTCTGGAGCAGGCTAATGCCAGCCCATCCCCCCATGGAAAGGGCAAGCATCTATTCAAAATGCTGGCAAAGCTTCTTAAGCTTCACATTTGAAGTTTTAAAAGCTAAGAGTGAGTTCTCTGCATTGCTAAAAAGACTGTTGCCTCTCAACCAGTCAACCCAGAGTAGAAATGAAAGAAAGCAGAGACAAGGTGAATTATAGTACAATTACAGATGAACGGCCACTAAAAGAAGAACTGGCTTCGTCTAACAAACATGCAAGGACTAAAAAATAAAAGACACTTTAATAAAATCATATCCAGTTTCCATACATGTCCTAGAACAAAGTCTTATCCCGCTTCACAAACACAGTTCGGCCACTAAACTGGAGAACGAAAATTACATGGGGCATGAATGGTGCTAGTACCCAGAAATGACGGGATACTGAACTAAATATACATCTTAAGAAATTGCGTGCTAACAATGCTAACCAATGTAAATAAATCAGAATGACCCATGTGATCCACAAAACAGCAGACAACAATCTTAAGAAAGAGTTTCATTAATCATTTTATAAAAGAATGAATCTGCAACTGCATGAATAGAAAATCTGACAGAAGTGAGAAAGCATTTACCGTTTCCAATCGAAGAACAAGAACATCCTTCTTTTGACCAATCCTATGAGCCCTTGCCTGTGCTTGGAGATCAACCTAAAAGCAGCAAACCAGGAGAGCAGTAAGCAAAAGCCACAGAATCAAAATATAAAAAATCCTCAAAAGAGTAAGTTTGAGTTTTGCCTGAGGATTCCAATCCGTGTCAAAAAGTATCACTGTATCAGCAGCTTGAAGATTCACTCCAACTCCCCCAGCACGAATACTGGCACCATTTAAGAATAGATTAGTCCAAGCGAAAATGCTTGCTTGAATAACGAAAGCAGGAAAAAAAACAAGCTGATACGGTGATACCTAGAAGGAACATCAAAACAAGTCCTACAAACAACCTACAAGATTTTTTCCTAGAAACAATTTAAACCATACTCCAATAACCAGTATATACAATGGTCCAGTTTGGAACGTTGTCCATGAAAGTGAAGTACATTTTATTAATCTACTTTTGGTAGTTAATAAAGTTTTTTGTTTTCTTTAGTATCAAGACTCACAGAAAACTAAAATTAAGTGTTCGCCAAATTTTCAATTTTGCAAAACTTCGGGCCAGTGATCAAGGTAAGGACAAAATGAATGACTAGTACATGCTTTAAACTCAACAAAACAGTGAATCTAAGGCAGTCTAAGTTAAGCCAATTACCTCAACAGAAATATAAAGAATGGAGAATTTGGCTGATTAAATCCATCAATAAGGGCACCTCTATCGCCCCCAGACGTATGTCCATCCAAGCGAAGGTACTTATATTCCTTCCAGCAGAGATAATCCTCCATTACATCAAGCAGCCTGGTCATAGTTGAGAAAAGCAAGACCTGCAAAACGACCAAAAAGAACAGCATGAAAGAGGAATAAATTTCATTTCCTTAACCCTTGCAGCCTCATCCCTCAAAGAAATTGTGATTAACAAAATGGAAAGCATCAGAATCCTTTCAATGGACAATGAAGTCAAGGCCCCCAAGTAAATAAATTAAAAATGACAAAAACAGTGTCAGCAGCTAAAGAACAAGGAGAAAGAAGAAATTATAAGGCCGGATATTACCAGATGTAAAGAAGGCTTAAAAGCACATGAATATCCACAACCTCAAAGAGTGATTTAGAAATTAAGATTCTTCAGAAAACAAATTTGTAATGCAAACATGCAATTTTGTACCCGATGATCTGTTGCCTTAAGTTTCGGCAGTAGTCTGTCCAACATCTCAAGCTTCCCACAAATCCTCACAATGTTCGGCAGATAATGCTTAGGAATTAACTCGTGAATCTGACATATAAAACAAAATGATCAGATAACCAAAAGGGACAACTCCCCACCTTTCAGCAACTTCTGAAGATAAAAAACGAGCTCAAAATATATGTTCTCAAATCAAAAGCAGTAGCAGAAGCACAGGCATGATATTTTCCAGTTATACCTGCACTTCACATCAATTTCAAGATCATAAAGATACTAATACAAGAGGGAGAGCCATACCTCCTCCACATGAAGCTGGCTAAGATACGGATGATTACAAATATTGCGTAGCTCCATAACAGAATTGTGGACTGAGCGAGCCTAAAAAAGGAAGAATGTGGTCAAAGGTAAGAACATAATACCTGAATAAGCATAGTTTCTTTTTCTTTTCTTATTTTGATAAATCAAAAGAGTTTGTTCATAATATGCACCAATATGACTTCTGAGTAAGCACATATGTTCATTTCTAACCGTAGAACTACAAGCAGATGTTCAACCTCATATAGCCAAGGAAATTAATAACGCAAAAGAAATACAAGTACCGAATAAAGGGTACGAATCCTTTTGGACACTGACATGAACATATACAAGCACAATTTCTACTTATATGCATAAAGTCTATGAGCTGCAATAGATCTTAGCTATGCTTAATTTATCTCAACAAAGAATTAAACAATATTGTTGAGCATGAATCATTGAACTCAAATAACAGAAGAGAGGTTAAACCTTTGAAGTTCCGAATGCACCAAGGTTTTCTTCCACTCGCTTCATCAAAAGCTTCTGATATGAAGAAGCTTCACATCTAACAAGCCTTTCAATCTTTTCAGGTAATTCATTCTCAACCTAAGACAAGCATTTGAAAAGACATAGGCATAAGCTCTCAACACTGCCAGAAATTGAATGCCAGACGAGTCTTAGGAAGCATTTTTTGGTCACATAAGATAGATTTGTTAGCAATATGGCAGCACATACAGTATGAAATAATTGTTTGTTTTCTTGCACTATCAAGAACCTGAAAGAATGATTAAAACAGCAGACTCTACATTTCTCTTAGCAACATAAGGAACAACACTATGCCAAATATCTAAGTTTCATCATGTGTGCAATAAGACTTGTTGCCAGTCATATTAGACACCCTCCGAATTATTGTTTTGGAGAAGAAAAGAATTCATATAAAATATAAAAGAGCAATAAAGGATGCATAAGAAGTCGTCACAAGTGTGAAAATAGTGGAAGGAGATACGGGGTTCCAAATGACCGTGGGTTCACAAAGGATCTGCCCTGAGCCTGCAATTTTTTCACCTAGTTATGGTCTTATGGATGAGTTAACTAATAGTATACAAAATGAGGTTAAAAGGAGCATGTTATGTGGAGATGAAATTGTGTTAATGGATGAAATTAGTGAGAGAGCCTAACAAAAGCTTGAGCTATGGAGAAAATTGTAAAGGGTAAGTACTAAGTATTTTAGATAACATGATATATGCACTACAAGTTTAGCCGTCATAAGAAGGGGCAAAAGTCTTTGCTGTTTTTTACTTCTGTAAATACTGTTCAGCTGTTACAGCACATCCTTTGTGCTTGTTTATATATAAGATTACCTTACTTTTCAAGAAAAGTTTAGTCGTTACAAGAAAAATAAAGTTAAAAGTAAGACTGGACTGGATTCTTTTTTTTTAGATGGCTGAACTGGAATTCTTTTGTAAGGGCAGAAAATGTTAGTATCTAGCTGTAGTTTACCGAGAGAATGCTATGATAGATGAGGATGTAACACATCAAAATTAAAATATAAAATGTGAAACCGAGGAGTGCTACGGCGTGCTATGCAATTAGAAGATACCAACAAAAATAAAAAGCATGTTCCATAAAACATCTCCTATCTTTTGGATAAAGATAATAAATCATAAATTTCTTTTTTTCCTTATAACAAAATCATAAATTTGGAATGTATCTCTCATCACAAGAAGTAATGGCAGAGACTCTGCTCCACAAGGCAATAGGATATGAGATTGCACTCTTCTGACATGCAGGATCCGTTGTTCCCCATAGGAGAATAAAGCCTCAATCATGTAGCATCACCTAAGTAGGCCAGGTCTCACTAAAAAAACAAAGTGGCTTGTCTACAATAACATTTATTCTATAAAACAATTTTAAGATCCAAAATGTAAAAATGGGATGGATATCGGGCATCTACCACCCAAAGTATCTACAAAATGGATGTACAATGTAGGGATAAGTCTGATTTAAAAAGTCGCTGTCCAAATTTAGAGAAGTCCTAAAATTATCATGTAATGGATAAACAAGCCCACATAAACTGATCGATATAAACATTCGCATAGACGACTCCAACTTGTTTGAGATTCAGGTGTAGCAATACTCATGATAGCCAGTGTTAGGTGTCCCACATTGGTTGAGGAAATGGGATGTTGTCTCCTTATATGGTCTTAGCCAATCCTCATTTCATGAGCTATTTTTTTATTTCATTTTGATTAAAAGAAAACTAAGCACTAAGATGGTGATTGGCGATACATAGATAGGGAGACCTCTATACAAAAACAAAAAGAAACACTCCCATCTCACGAGCTAGTGTTGGCTTGAGTTAGGCTCAAGGTCCATTTCTTCTCATGGTATTAGAGCCAGACCCATTCTTATTCTTGTTTTATCCAAGGATGGGCCCTGTTTTGTGTTGTCCAAGCTCTAGATGTCCCGTCTTGGGCGTGCGGGGGTGTTAAGTGTCCACAATAGTGGAGGAAATGGGTTGTTATCCCTATCTAATTAAAGCAACACTATTTAGATCCCTCTTTCTGTTTCCTCCTTTTTCTTGGTCACGTAGAGGGGCACTAAGTATAACTTGATGGTACAACAAAAAATTAATAAGAGAAAAATTATTGTTAAGAAGATGTATTATTGTTGGTGGTGTAAGCATGGGGAGGATGAGAACCATCCACTAAAACATTGTGATTTTTCCTGGCAGCTAACGTCATTGATGTTTGCAATTTAAAATCCAATTGGTGTTACCCAACATAGTCACGGGCGCGCTGAAGAGTTGGAGTTAGAGCAAGCTGGAAGCTGGACGTAGGTAATTTTGGAAAACACACGATTTTTGCATCATTTTGGGTATTATGGAGAGAGATATGGAAAAACTTTTGAGGAAATTGAAAGTAGGTTATCAAGGGTCAAAAATTCTCTTTTGTTTCTTTTATAATTTTAGTGTACAGTTGGATTCCACTTGTATACAGTTGGTTAGATTTTTGGGAGGCATGATGCCTTTCATAAATATAATACATCATAGGTGTGGCATCAAAAAAACATTTGATTTTTAAGAAAAAACAAAAGCATGATACGGATCCTCCAAAGATGGAATTTGATACACATAGCTTGAGATTGGATAACCAGTCGAGTAGGGCAAGTGCACAGTACGGATGAAGAGATATACCTTGTGTTTCAATCTCCTAAGTACAAACGGACGCAGAACTTGGTGCAGACGATTTATGATCAAAAGATTTTCCTCCTCGGAGAGCAAAGCCTAGCAGCAGAAGAAAGCAAAGTAATTGGATCAACAAAATATAAAGAATAACTTAAGCAACAAGGAAATCGTACTTCCGACTGGAAACGGTAAGAAACATACCTCATCAGCAGAGTTGTCACCATTACTCTCAAATGGTTTGTTAAACCATTGTGAGAAGTCTTCTGATGAGTTGAAGATATTTGGCAAAAGGAAGTTAAGGAGTGCCCAGAGCTCCTCAAGATTGTTCTACATGGACGAAATAATAAATACTTTCAGATCACATCAGCGCACACAAAAAAAACAATTAGTATGTCATATTATATGCCAGAAGAGCATGTCTTCTCAACCCACAGGATGTAAGAAATAAAAATCTCACAGACAATATAAACCTGAAGAGGAGTTCCCGTCAACAGCAACCTATGATTACTGCGATAGTGCTTGAGATCAGCATTCAACTTGCAAGAAGCATTTTTTATGCGATGGCCTTCATCAATTATGATATAGTGCCAATGTATTTTGCTTAGTTTTGGCCGATCATGTTTGTTCATCAAATACTCATATGTTGTCAAAAGAACATTGAACTTTTGATGAACTATTCTTTCCCTGCAATGACAAGTTACCCCAATATTTGCAGCATGAATACAATGGAAGTAACAAAATAATAGTAGAATTGCTAGACAACAATATGACTTAATTGATATGACATACTTGAAAAGCTTCCTCCGCTCTTCTGGTGGTCCAGAATAAACTATTTTGAGCATATCTGGTGCCCAAAAGTTTATCTCTGACTCCCATCCAGGCAGGACAGAGGATGGCACTACCACCAGAAAAGGTCCTCTGTCATTTTTGGCTTCCATCAGGTAACACATTAGGGATATAACCTACAAAATTGTCTCCATGAGATACTCCAAAATTCAAGAGAAAATAACTATGGAATTAAAGTGAACTTCAAAAGGAGAACTAGAGTTTAATAAACTAGGAATCAAGTAAGAGTAACCACTAAAGTAATTACATATTAATGTACCTGAACAGTTTTACCGAGTCCCATCTCATCAGCTAAAATTCCATTCAAATGGTTATTGTAGAGCGAAACCAACCATCGTAATCCATTCATTTGGTACCTGCAAGAAAAATTGAGATTAAACATACTCTAGATGAAGGAAACAGGAAATATCTGCGAGTGGAAATTAAATAATTTAAAAAATTCACTCACAAACATAGATACGCAATATAATTAATTCTGACATTAAAAAACTTACTCCCTTAATTTTCCACCTTTGAGAGAAGTAGGCTGCTCTGCAATGGTCTCCTTTACACTGCAGAAAATAAATTTACTTATTTAGCATCTCAACCAGAGAGATTGAATACTGACATTGAACAGATAACAAAGTTGAATCATGGAAAGTCAAAAGAATGAAGATTCAAATAAAACTAAAGAATCTATGGCGTTAAGTCCTTCAAGACCATGTAAGAGTTTATATAAGCAGAAATTACCTATGTGCCATCATATAGTATTTTTCATTGCTTTCCAAGTAATGCTGCAGAAAAAAATTTTAACATATAAGCAAATCAGGAAATGACACAAAACAAGCATATAACAATGAGCATGCCAGCTAGCAATATGTGCATTTAACCATATATGACAATATCTGAAAGAACCTTAGCCTGATCTGTTTCATCCTCATCACCGAAGTCAATCTCATCCTCCTCAACCACACCAGTGTTTCTATTGTCACCCATGTCGGTATCAAATTTTCTTGCTATTGACTTAGCGTCCTTTAATTTGGATCCAAGCTGTTGGAGGTACTTTTCCGTCTCTTTTAGTAGTTGTTTAACACGATCCGACTTTGCGTCCTACAAGCAATGTGAAAGTATTTATCAGGATAAGTGGAACAGAGGGCAGTGCAGAGAGAAATTTAGTCATACCATACCTGAACCATTCTAAGGTATCCCTCAACATCATTGATTTTCAGCAAATTAATTTTCTCACGCTGGATTCTGTCAATCTTCTCACGATGTATCCGTTCCTTCCTTTTATGGAACTCTTTAGCATACTTATTGAAACCTTTCCAACGTTCTCTCTTCATTTTGAATACATCTTCCAATCTTTCCCTGGAGTTCAGGTTAATTCCAAGAAAACAAAAAATAAGAAAATCAGAAAAGAAGTCATTAATCATTTACTGTTAAAGGAGCAAAGTCACACAATTAATTTGACCAGAAAAAAAGTCACACGATTAACCCCAAGGAGGACAGTAATTGCATACCTATGAACTTCAATCTCACTGAAGAACTCCTTCTGTCTCTCACGAATTCTTTTTTGACGCTCTTCCTTCATTTTTTGTTCATATCTTTCAAGTTGCTTTGATTTCCTCCCAATTCTGTGTTTCTTGATTGATTTTAAGCGCTCTATGTCAGCTGCTATTGGTTTGAAAAAATCGTTGAGAATTTCACTGCCAAAAAATTGTCACAAGGTCACAAGAACTGAACAGATAATGTTAAGCAATGACGGGTGACATAGGAAAAGCCTAAACAGTTCTAAACAATATAAATAATCTTGGCTACCATAGGGGAGAGGAGGAGCATGAGACCACCAGAGCTCTCTGGAGAACCGCCGGAGTCTAGTATACATACAAGAAAATGTTCACAGACTGCAAATTTGTAACCACATAAGCATTTTAGACACCAGCTTAAGGAAGAACATGTTCATATACTATGAGTACCATACACACAAGCATTTGAAACCACTGCGCAGCTCTTATTGAGAATATTTTTATAAGATCCAGTAGAAACTAAAATCATCTAGGACCCAACTACTCAGCTGGTTCTTTTCAGATTTATATTATTATAAATCTCAGCTACTATGTAACTTAATCTTTTTGAATCCACAAATTAATAATACCTCAGAGTGCCAATTTTCATTCAAAAATCTTCGAATTAGTTAAATGAGGTCTTGTATTAAATGAGAATTAAAAAATTATATCATATCTCTAAAGATCAAACTTGCAACACTCGAAGTGAACGCTATAAATTTGCAAAATGGTTGACAGCTTGTCATACTTCCTTGAAATGTAGGTATCTATTAGGAGAGGCAAAATTAGAAAGCAAGGCAGAAGTAACAATGTGGTACATTGATACATATTAAACTTGCAAATAATTCACCGTAGAAATATCAAATTTGTTGACTATGTGACACCCTTCGTAGAAAATAAGATATCCACTAGTGGAGGCAAAGTTAGAAAATAAGGGAGTAGGAACAATGTGGAATACATCTAGATATGTATAAAAAAGTAAGTTGAACTAGATCAATCACCTCCGTAGACGGCGCTGCAGCTCCAGCAATTGAAGCTTTTTCAGCTCAATGACACTTTTTGTTTTTGCAGAGATATCCTCAGAGGAGCTCACCGATTCCTGCCACATAAATGAAGATGAGTATTTATCACATCGAGCAATGAAACTTAACTGGGATGTAAGAGCCATTGTACATAAATAAGGTTATAGCAATCTATGGACATTAAAGATGCTTATGATTGTCACAAGCACGTGTATCAGACGCTGGAAGAGGAGATCATCAAATGGTTCTGACAGATCAAAAACAGCTGATGCAAGGTGCAGTGATATCCTTTCATAGACACACTCAAGATCAATAAAAACGAAAAACAATGCAACAGGAAAATCATAAATGCCAGCTTCAATTTGGTTATTATCTCGGCATCAATGACATCATTGGGCACTCAACATGCAGTTTAATTTACCATTTTGCAGCTAAGGAAGAAGAATAACCAACCATACAGTTTTTTTTCATCTACACAGACTAAATGGTGGGTAGTTGCTTTGGTTATTGAGAACCGTGGAATAACAGTGAAGGAGATAGACAACTTTAGTTCTCAAAGTGCAGTCTTTTCTGTTTAAGTCCCCAGAAGTGTAGCTCGACAACTGAATGGAAACGGGAGATTTAACGATTGAGAGAATATCTATTATTCTAAGGAAAAATAGGTTTAGTTTTGAGCAATTTGGCACTTGAAAACTACTTCCTTTTAGAGGGAAACGCTTGCGGCTCTTTCTCTTCAAACACAGTCCGTCTATGCAGCGTAATAAAAGAAACATGATGACACCCAAATGGTTAGAATGAAGCTGGAAAGCATATTATTGTACTACATGGAACTTACATCTGATGTGTATTCACTATTTACACCATTCTTGTACTTAAAATGGGCAATATGATCTTTTTTGTTTTGAAAAGATCTCATAGGTGAATCCTGACCATGTCCCTATCTGTGTTTGTCTACACCTCCTATTTATTTCTCTTTTTTGGGGGAACATAATCGATGCATAAAAGACCAATCAACTTGAAAGCACAGTATGCAATTCACCCAAATTTTAAAAGTATTAGCAACTAGAACTCTCGAGCAAAGGGCATAACACAAGAATATTCAGAAAGTTCCATTGCTTTACTCACAGAAGGCACCAGCTAAGTAACAAGTTCCATTGACAAGGTAAGACCCCCAACCCCCAAAAAAAGGTTGATGCACTGCTTAGTGCTTACACATGTAGGTGGTTTTAGGTGAATGAAAATTCTGTCAAGCCAAAGAAGAAAGCCTGACATAACATGAGGATTCTATGAGTCATGGGCCATTGAGCAAACAGTACATTTAATTACTGCAAACCCACCCACCCCCCACCCTGATGCACCAACCCATGAAAGAATAAAACAAATCAAAATCAGAAAAAAAGGAAAGTGAACAGAGAACAGAATAAAGAGAGATTTTTCATTTCAAGGTATCACAAAATATCGTGATGACCATGATGGGGAACAAAGCCAACTAAATTCATTCCCACTTGGAAGTTCAGACCACTTTTTGAATGGAAAATTAGAGATCTTATCTACCGAACTCACATGAAGAAGCTAATATGGAATCAAGTTTCACCAGAAGAAGGCCTTAGACAGCTACCAATACAATCAGCGTTAACAAGCTAACCGAATATCCGGTCTATACAAAATACTGATAAGAGCATTGCATCCTATAAGGGAAGAAGGATTTTCAATAGCAAACCTTCAACTTCGCTGCACAAGAAGCAATTCTTTTTTCCGTTTTTTGCTGTTTCTCCGACCATTTCTGTTCACTAAGATGTTTCCTTTTCTGCCGATCCAAAATCCATTTCTCCATCATTGTATGCCTTGGAGATAGTAACCTATCTGTGGATGCTGAAATATTTTCATCCTCTTGATCTGTTTCTTGCACTGTAAATGGACTTAATGTGCAGATGTTAGAACAATAACTAGTCATATAAATATACGTGCAAATATAACTATATAAGTATGTACGTATAGTCAACACACTGAAAAATCAGTCCCCTAGATGAAGTTTGACACCACACCACAATAGCAAAAAAGGGAAGAAAAGAAAAGAGGCATATTGCATATAAGTTATCGGAAGAAGTTTGTCTTACCTAGATTCCCAAAGCCCCAAAACCAAATCCATAAAAGGGAAAAAAGGCAAATTTTTAATGAAATTGATAAGAGATGAAATTCGTATCGAGAAATGTTATTCAGACCTTGTGACAGATTTTTCAGCATTATATTTGAATCCTTCACTTGCATCATTATAGGACTCTGATTAATTGCTCCAGGAACAGATTTCCACTGTTGCCTCAAGGGTAAACTAGGCAAGTTACTATCAGCATGTCGATTTCCTTGAGCATTGCTATCAGCAGCACAATCTTTCATTAGCAGACCAGATTCATGGGTATTGGCAGAGGCAGGTGGTGATACCTTTGACGCCTCAGTTCCACTCCAACCACTAAGATCAGGCTTCATTTGCATGCTTGTGCCCGTAACAGAGGAAGCTTGGGGAAACATTCCTGGTTGTTCAGTATTTGCGAGAGCATGCTCATGATTATTGGGACCTAAGGGTTTTGAATCAATTGGTACTCCTCTAAGAGCAGATGCCTGTGATTCTGTAGCATCCCGGATGGGCACTTCAGCATCCTGAATCATTCTCATCTTTCTTTGAGGCCTCCTTTCGTCCGCATGCTCAGAAGGATCAAGCTGACTACTTTTATCTTCCATCAAGTTAGCATTCTCAGCCTCCATTGACGGATTTGTATCAGCAAGAACTCCAGAGGACGTAGGCCCAGAAGAAAGCCTGTCAGTTTCGCCAGCTCCTCCTAATGGCCGTGTGACTTCAGATGCACTGCTTTGGTCAGTAAGCAGTTGCTCCCTTCCTGTATGGTCAACCAATTCTCTGTGATTTACATCTATAGAACACAGCATAATAGCACATGACACAGGTTATGACTTAATCAGACTAGTATAAAAGAGAGATATCAAGCAGTAGATACCTTCTTTGGGATAGAAGTTGCCAAGCGCAATTTCAAGATGAAGCTTCTTAGGCATTAAACCATTCCTACAAGTGGGAAGGATATTGAAAACTGTGGTAGCTGGACGCAAAAATTTCTTTGCAAAATGACTAACGCAAAAACCAAATCCATCGTTCTACATACCTAAAAGCCAAAAACACAAGACATTGTGCTCTAAGCTGTTTCAAATGATGTTCTTTGAAAGGCATGGCAGATACAGGAGCCTGAGCCGCAACAGGTAACTTCCCTGCATCTCTGATAGTTTCACTTCTAAGCATACTCTTCTCCGGGACATTGTTAGGCATGCCCCCCTGTAGACACAAACAAATTAAGGCAAAGATGAAGCATACAGAGAAAACAAATACTGCTGAAAAAGAATAACCAACTAAATACAACCAGAGTTGTTTTTCATTGAGGTTCTATAATTCAGCAAGCTATTTTCCAATATGATGTCAGGAAACAGACTGTGTGTGCATAAGAATAAGCTGAGCAGATGAAATCTTTCTTGTTTCAATAGTACAAGGTTTTGACTTTATAGTGTATATAACACCAACTATGCCTTAACCCCAAACTAGATAAGGTCAGCTCTTTGAATCCTCACTATCCATGTCGCTCCATGCAAACAGTCCCAATCCAATATTTAAGAAGACGTTTTGACCTTATACCAAACAATGACAGCTTTCACTTTATACTGCAGAATGAATTACTTAGAAAACGCAAAATCGGAATGGTTTTCTTCATGTATGAGCATAAATTGAATAAACAAAAACAATAATTCAGCAGATAATCTATGCGAGCGTTCATTTAATACAGCAAATCTCTAAAAGGAAAAAAAAAATCTAACTGAATCTAGAAAAGGAGGAGGTGCACTCATTTCCAAAAACAGTATTAGTTTTATCCCAATAACAAGGTACAAAGTAGTCGCAGGGACTTAGCTACTCAACTCTGTTTTGCATTACTTAGATAAGCATCTATTGGAACTAGATATCACGTTTAGAGAATCTTTACTGAAAACAGAGGACTTATTAGGTAGAAAATATTACCAGAGGAGCAGAACCCGTTATTTTGTTTTGTTTTTTATTGTTAAAGGTAGTATATTGATAGCAGCATCAAGTAAGTGCTGTGAAACAGTTACAAGTGGAAGCTACATCGCGCGTTACGTAATGAGCTCAAAAAAGCAACCATGGCCCCAATGTCATTTGCAATAGCCATGTTATACCCAACAAAAAAGAGTAAAGAAATACAGCTGTATTTAATGCTAATTAAAGATTCCAATTTGCTTTCGAAAACACTTGCATTCCTTTCTTTCCAAATAGTCCACCAGACCACTGAAGAGATGGTTTTCCAAGTTTTCCTCTTTGCCTTTCCTAAACCACCTAAATGTAACTCCTTTTTTGTCAATGGCATTGTCCAAGTGCAAGGTGTTAAAAGAGAAGCTCCATATCTGTGAGGAAAAGGAACAAAGAAGAAATAGGTGATTGATATCCTCTGATTGATTACCACAATTGCCATTGTCCAAGTGCAAGGTGTTAAAAAAGAAGCTCCATATCTGTGAGGTAAAGGAACAAAGAAGAAATAGGTGATTGATATCCTCTGATTGATTACCACAAAGCGAGCACCTACTGCATATTTTCATACCCCTTTTCTGAAGATTTTCATGTGTAAAACAAGCTTCCTTAGCTACCAACCACGAAAAACATCCCACTTTCATTGGTGCTCTGTTGCGCCAAATGCATTTCCAAGGTCACTTCAAGATAGGAGAATGTTTTAACTGCTGGTAGCATGCTTTAACAGAGAAAAGACCTTTTGCATCATGTTTCCACCTTTTTTTTTTAATAAGGTAAATTGTATTAATCAAAAGGGAGAGAACTCCCGTATACACGAAGTATACCAAAGACGTAGAGAATTTACATCAGAACATGATTCTCTACAAAAAACGTCCAATCTTCTATACAAGTAGGGGCTAAATGAGTGCACCAAAAAGCGATCAAAGATAAAAGACTATTCTTAAGATGTGAAAATGGAAACTCAATCTTCTCAAAAGCTCTCTTATTTCTCTCCCCCCATACTACCCACATGAGAGCTAACGGGGCGAACTTCCACGCCTTCTGCTTTCTTCTTCTCCGAAAACCGCCCCAGCTATGTAACATTTCCTTTACAGTGCTTGGCATCACCCATTGAACACCAAAAAGATTCAGGATTGCCCTCTACAAAGCAGAGGACACAGGGCAATGCAACATAAGGTGATCAACTTCTTCCCTGAGCTTTTGCACATGTAGCACCAACTAACAAGTGTAATTCCCCTCTTTCGGAGATTTTTAGCAGTCAAGATCACTCCCCTTGCCGCTAGCCATGCAAAAAAGCACACCTTCGTGGGCGCCCTAGGAATCCAGATCGAGGAGTATGGAAAAGTGGTCTCCTCCCTCACCAACATACTCTGGTAAAAGGACTTTACGGTGAACAAACCATCGCCACACAAGCCCCATCTCCAAGAGTCACAGGATGGCTGAAGCCTGTCTTGCCCGTATAGCAGCGCCAACAAAACTTGGAGCTCCGCAATCTCCCAATCTTGCATGTTCCTCCTGAATGAGAGGTCCCATACTACCCCTTCAAGCTCGTTGCGAATCTGTTGGACCATCAGTTCTTTCTGGTTTGAAACTCTGAAGACGTGGGGGAAGGAGACCCTGAGAGTATCCTCTCCACACCACCTATGATTCCAAAAGTTGATTCTCCTTCCATCTCCCACCCTGTAAGTGATGTTGTCACTGAATGCTTCCCAATTCTTCATGATACTCCTCCACATGCCACAACCGAAAGGTGTTTTGATCGCCTTGGTCCTCCAACCCCCTCCCGTTGAGTCGTACTTTTCTACTATGACCTCCCTCCATAGAGCATGCTCTTCTACCCCGAATCTCCACAACCACTTCCCCATTAAAGCTCTGTTAAAAACCCTAAGATCTTTCACTTCAAGTCCACCCCACTTCTTTGGGGAAGTGACTGTCTGCCAATTCACTAGATGAAACTTTCTAGTTCCATCCGCCGCATCCCACAGAAAGTTCCTTTGAAGTCGCTCCAGTTTTTTTGTGATGCACACCGGTGCTTGCAACAGTGATAAGTAATAGGTGGGCATACTCGATAAAGTGCTTTTGATAAGCACTTCCTTACCTCCTTTTGACAAATACTGTTTCTGCCACCCTGCTAATCTTTTTTCAACCCGTTCGATCACTGGATTCCAAACCGTAGTATCCTTATATGAAGCGCCCAAAGGGAGACGCAGGTAAGTAGTGGGAAGGGAACCCACCTTGCATTTGAGAACACCAGACAAGGCATCAATATTAGTAACCACACCTACCGGGAAAATCTCACACTTGCCGATGTTGATTTTGAGTCCTGATACTAACTGAAACCACTGCAGGACCTGCTTCAGGTAGGTCAACTGATTCATGTCGGCATCACAGAAAACCAGTGTGTCATCCGCAAAAAGCAAATGTGAGACTCTTCGGGCACTGAGCACTCCAATCGGAGCTGAGAATCCTCTCAAGAAACCTCCGCCCGTCGCACGATCCATCATCTTGCTCAGAGCATCCATCACTAGAATGAATAACATGGGGGATAGGGGTCACCTTGCCTGAGACCCCTGGAGCTGCCAAAGAAACCACACGGGCTACCATTAACCAGGACAGAGAATCTGACTGAGGAAATGCAGAACTTTATCCATCCCCTCCATATTTCCCCAAACCCCATCCGCATCATAATGAAGTCCAGGAACTCCCAATTGACATGGTCGAAAGCCTTCTCAAGATCCAACTTGCATAGTAAGTCGGGTTCTCTATTTTTCCAACGCATTCTGGGAGGACTAAACAGTCATGTCAAGTACCTTCTTAAATCTGTTGGAAAGCACTTTAGAAATAATCTTGTAAATGCTCCCCACGAGACTAATAGGCATGTAGTCTCTGATACAAGATGCACCTTCTTTCTTAGGCATAATAGTAATAAAGGAAGCATTGATACTTCTCTCGAAAACACCATTCGCATGGAAGTATTCAATGGCTTCCATCAACTCCCCCTTGATGGTGTCCCAGAAGAACTGAAAGAAAGCCAAAGAGAAACCATCAGGCCCGGGGGCCTTATCGCCAGCACAACACGACACAGCCTCGTGCACCTCCTCCTCCTCGAAAGCCCTTTCTAGCCACTCGCTGTCTCCCTCCCCTATATGGTTGAACTCTACTCCCCCCAAAGTCGGCCTCCAACTAACTTCCTCTTTATATAAGTTCTCATAAAACCCCGTTATCGCCCCTTTTACCTCCTCCTCTCCCTCAATCCTCACCCCATCTACAACTAAAGACTCTATGAAGTTTCTCTTTCGATTTGTGACCGCCACCCTATGGAAAAACTTGGTATTCGAATCCCCCTCCTTTAACCAGAGCACCCTTGATTTTTGCCGCCAACTAGTCTCCTGAGCTATTGCTAACTCGACTATTTCCCTTTTAACCTCCCCCAATCTCTCTTTCTCAGATTCATCCAACTCCCCCGCCCTTTCCCCTCTTTCTAAGTCCCCCAATTCATGCATAAGCTCCCTCATTTTAACCTCTACCCTCCCAAAAAACCCCTTATTCCACCTAATAATATCTCCCTTGAGCAATTTGAGTTTCTTCGAAAGACGGTATGAAGGTGACCTTGATACCCCGTAGCCTGTCCACCATTCTTTCACCTTGTCCCCGAATCCTGGCACTTTCAACCACATGTTTTCGAATCGGAAAGGAGCACGCACCCCCCTCCCTCTGCATCCATCTAGCAAAATAGGCAAATGATCTGGAGTCAACCTGGGTAAAGGAATCTGCAGCACATTCGGCACCAGTTCATCTCATGAGGGAGATGTCAGGAATCTATCAAGTCTAGACCTTGAGTTGGAATCCTCCGCCCTGGCCCAAGTAAACCTTTCCCCTGACAGAGGAAGGTCAATGAGAAAGTGATCATTGATGAAGTCAGAAAACTCCTCCATGGCCCTCGAAATCACACTACACCCTAATCTCTCCTCCGGGAATCTAATAGTGTTAAAGTCTCCCCCTAGAACCCATGGAATGTCCCATTCCCCATAATATTGGCCAGTTCCTCCCAGAAAGACACCTTGGACCCTTCCCCTACCGGCCCATACACTCCCCCAAATCCCCACTCCACCCCACTCACTCTATCTTTGACGAGAGCTGCCAAAGAGAAAACTCCCTTCCTAATCTCCTTTACCTCCAAGCTTCTATCATCCCACATAAGTAGAATGCCTCCGGCACTTCCCGCTGCTGGGACCCAATCATATTTCACCCAACTACCTCCCCAGACACTTCTCAGGATCGCATCCGACAAAACTTCCATTTTGGTCTCCTGAAAACAAACTAGGTTGGCACCCCACTCCCTAACTCCCACTTTGATGATGGCCCTTTTGTTTGGGTCATTCATCCCCTGACATTCCATGAAAGGATCTTAACTTCCATAAGCAACAATAGCCCCCATTTCCCCACCCCCCTAGCCGAGGTCCCTTTCTCCATGTCACACACTCGACCCCTTCTCTGATACACCACTACATCCCCTATTTTATTTTGATTAACACCTTTACCCAACTCCCTCCCCGCGCCTTCGTAACAAGGTTGTTTCTCAATCTCCCTCAACAGTTCTAGCACCCTATCTTCCTTCCCTTCAAAAGAAACACCTAAGAACTTCCCAAAGTTTAATAGTTTATCCTCCATCCATAAGGACATATCCCCTTCTCCAATCCGTGACGAAATTGGACATGCGTCTTCTGTAATTACCTTTTCCTTGCCCCTACCGGAGGAATGCAAGACCATAGCATTGCTAGTAATAGGAACTCTGGGTGCCGGGTGGATCACGTCGTTTCTTTGAGAGGCACCTACCTCAGGAATTAATGCCTCTCTTGGAGGAGATTGTATTGTAACCTCAGCACATCTAAGCACAGTGGGAGATGAGGGGGCGATGGAGCTGGGTCCATCAGAGGCGGGGGGGCGTGGAATAACACCGCCAGCTTTAGCCGGTGCTGCCCCTGGAACAGTGGCCGAAGAGGGGCACAAGTCCCTAGTGCTTGGTGAAGAAATAACACTGTGTGAGGCATCATTGCCAGAAGGAGGAGTGACTGCTCCCATATGTTTAGGAGCCTTAACGGACGCAGCTTGATATAAACTGGGGCCCTTTGGATCGATTCTAATAGAATTGGGAAAAGTTGATGGGCCCATGTGTGGAGGCCCAGGACTATGCTTGCTGAAATCTTTCCTGACCCTATGATTGTTAAAAGAGTACCGACCCATTCTACCTTTCCAGCCCGCATCACTAACCCATTCACGTCGTTTCCTCCTGTTAAAATTTTGTCTTCTTCTCCCAAAATCAAACCTCTCGTCACTTCTCGATCTACCGTCTATTTCCAGCTTAATCCACTGATCTGGTGAGCCCTCCCCTCCCCTCGGAAACTGATTTCCCCTTCCCTCCCTTCTATTTGACCTTTCCTTTTCTTCCGCCAAAATCACAGGCATAAAGATAGGGCGAAATTCAGGGCTCAACCAAACCCTGTAGCTCAAGTAGCCATCTTCCACCACAGTGGAGACAGGGATTCTGCCTCCTTTCCTCACCACAATCCTTACGCGCAAGAGATCGTGCAAGCTGCAAGTGACATCAATGAAACCCCCACAGATTTCCCCAACCTTTTTGAATAGGTCAAGACACCAGAGATGCACCGGGAGACCCACCATGTTGACCACCAATGTTTCGCCAGCGAAACGAGGGTCGAGACACCCATCGTGCTCCACCCATCTGTCTAACTTTAAGAAATTCCCGTCAAACCACTTGTTTCCTCTGACAAGAATTTCTGAAGCTTGAGACTCGTCGACGAATCGAAAAAGATATTGCGTGTCCCCCAATTGCGATATTTTCAGCCCGTCCTTGACGTTCCATGCCTCTGCTACCCAGTTCCTAACAGCTTCTGGAGAACCAACCCATTTGGAGAAAGACCCAATCAAACAAGAGTCCAAGAAACCTTTACGCCTGAGAGTGTGCTCCTCGGACAACGAGAAGTGTGGCTCCTGCCCTACGTCAAGCTTTCGCTGGCATCTTCCCCCAAGTTCGAGAGCTGGCCATGATGCAGCTTTGCTAAAAGACATGCTTTCCAATTTTCTAGATTCTAGGGAGAAGTAGGAGCTTCTCTCTGTAGAGTCCGTCATAGCTAAACCAAGAGCCTCGCGAGGAGACTGACTGAAGAAGAGAAAGTGAGAGGGAGTGAAATCTGGCCGGAAAAAGACACCTCTGTCGCCGGGAAATAGCAAAAGTGGTCGGAAGTTGGAGGTTGATGGATGGGTGAGGTCGGAACAGCCTCGCAAAGAGGCTGTCTGAAGGAAAAAAGTTGGGATCTGGCCTGGAAAGGTGTCACGCGCCGGCGCGTGGGCTAGGGGTGGTCGGAGATCTACCGCGCGTGACGGCGTATGGGGTGTCAGATCCCGGCGATTCTTTTTGAGGTAGTGTCGCGACAGGGTTGGCTCTCGGATGGTGGTGGTGAAGGGGTGGGGTGGGGTGTCTGTGTGCTACAGTGTCTTAGAAGGGGATTTCTTTATGTCCATTAGGGTATGGCGCCATTTGCACATTAAAGATTCATGTTTCCACCTTATAGAGCTCTGGAAAGAAAATGGGGGAAACTATGAAGTTGGAGCAACAAAGAACAAAGGTTATCCATTTCCTAGTCAGTAATATTGCGTCTAAGTGAGATCTTCCAGCCAAGGTTCGACCTAATATGCTTCTCGTTATGAGGTTCAAAATATGTACCCAGAAGAGATCCATAATAAGTTGTTGTCACAAAACCACAATTCTACCATCATCTCCAAACATCATAAAAACAAGAAACTGATGACACCAAAAGACATAGGCAGTTTGCACCCTATTGAGATTGGCTAAGTTCCTCCTGAAAATAAGCTTCCACAATTTGATGCTTGTGCTAAATCCATTAAAAATTAAATTTCACACTTGGATATGTGAAATGATGTGGATAACTGTTTTCTATTACATCCAGACTTACTCTAAGCAATGCTCGTGTTACTGTGATTTCTCCTTTGCTTCCAAACCATTTTTTTAAAATATTTTGTAAGTAGGAAAATATATAAAGCGAACATTTTGCAAACTGGTACCAGATAATCCATTATGTTCCTAAAAACTATGAAGAAGTCTACACACAGGAGATACACTTTTTGTGGAGAATCCAACTCCAGCCATTCTGGGCGAAAGGACCAATGCTCCGCGACTTGAAAAACCAGAGAGGATACTTTTAACAAGATTTATGAAGCCCAGGTTTTGGTGATAATTCCATTGATGCTCTTGAAACACCTATAAAAAGATTTTACATGATGCTGATGCTAAATCCACAGGAATGTGATCTTCATGCTTTGGTATGTTCCCCCAACCATCTGTCTCTTCCCAGATGAACTGCCTTGGCTTTCCTATTATCCTTTCCAGCTGGTCGGAACCAAATTAAATAAAAAGTCCAGCATTACAATAGCTAGTTTCTCTTATAATAAACTGCATGTGTAGCATGGCCTCTCTAAGAACTTTCCTCCCTTACCATTAACTATCCCAAAAAAAAAGGTGTTTCCTGTCACTAATGTATCGGGTCGAAGTTGCAAGTATAGCAGCAATTAAATAGCAACCAAATGCAGAAACATTGTGAATCCAACATCAAAACTAAACACGTGTTTTTTTTAATCCGTAAAAACAAATATAGACTTATTTATGTCAAATAAACATAGAATATCATAAAAATAGCAGTTGTCAGATGACACATTCACAAATCTTTGTCATACAACTAAAAGCTCGCTATAAGGAAAAAAATGTCATCAAATATATAGCTTAATTTGAAAGGATACAGTGGAAATAAGGAAAATAAGTACCTGACTGATCTTGCTAGCATTTCCCAACATACTAGATCCTCCTTCATGCTCTAGTGCTCTTCCCGCTGCAGTTCTGCCGGCAACAAGATCAACCGAGGTTGAACCAGAGAAAGGTTCCGTGCTTCCATCTTTGTGGAATTTTGCTGCATAACCATGATTATCAATTGAAGGACTTCCAAACTGCACTGGACTTGAAATTCCTGGTTCTACTGGCTGAGATGAATTAGACGCAGAAGGCACCATTACAGGAACTTTGACGCCTGTACCTGAATAGAGCAGCACTTTGCAACATTAAATTGCACGGGATAACAGAACTAAATTTCAATACATTCTCCTGATAGGAAAAGTTCTTCACTCAGCTCAACAGGAAATATTAACATTGCTCCTACACTTGGAATGGCCGGTACAAATGGCATAACAAGCATCCATTAGCCACCCCACCCCCGCCAAAGTGGGAAAAATTAGCAATCAACATAGTCGAGAGGGTACATGAGGGGGGTTGCATTCTTTTTACATTAGGATCTCACATTCAGAAGGAACCTACAAGATCTGGTAGATGGGTGAATACCAAGACCTAGTAGAATTAACATACAACATGAATAGATTGCAAATGCATGACATGTGGAAATGGGAGACATGGAGGATGGACAATTCTCAGTCAAATCGTACTACCAGGAATCTATTGGAGAGGCCGTGAGGGATGAAGGGATTTCCCGCATCTATCGATTTGGATACCTAGGGCGACCAGAAAACTGTGTTTCTTTGTGTGTTTGGCATGTAGGAGAACGATAATGACAGCCGAAAACCTAAGGAATATGAGGATCACATATATCAGTTGTTGCCATATGTGTAGATGTTCTGCATCACCTCGTATTACATTGTCAAGTAGCTACCGCGGTACTGCCCATGGTGGGAGGTTCTGAATTTGTTTTACAATACAGTGGGTCATGCCGAGTACAGTAAAAGAGGAACTATATAGCCGGGCTTTAAGGGAGAAAATACTCAAGGCATGAGATGGTGCCCCACTAGCACCTACGTGGATATTATGGAGGAAGAGGAATAGGAGAGCTTTTGAAGGGGTCGAGAATGTTTTTGTATATGTGAGAAGTAGCATTGTGTCTCTATTTTTTTTTTTGGTGCAATACGAGGTTCTTTTTTGGATAGATGATTAGGTGACTTTTGTGAAAAATAATATTTTGGTCTAGGTTCTCTACTTTATGGTATACTACTTATATTCTGGAATTTCCCAGTATCAATAAAATTATTTACCTTATCAAAATAATCAAACCCTCCAAAAAAATGGCTAACTTGCATTCACTCGCTCCTTATGCAAAATAGGAACTCGTCCAACAATTCAATTATTCGTTGACTCTCTTTTTGATGAAGTAAGTGATATCAATAAAAGGCATCACGCAAAAGCGGTGAGTACAAGATATAGCATTTAAGCTTGCAAAAAACTTTAGTTGGCGTCTATAATAACTAACTAAGCCAGAACTAAAGAGCTAATGAACTCCATCTGTTGACTCTCAAGTTTCAATTTATCAACAAAAGCAAAGGCTTTAACTCCTCAATTTGTTTTTAAAAGTAATGGAGATGTTCGCACTTTCGTACACTTAGTTGTACCCCAACTCTTCGACCGCCAAGCCACCCTTTCAAAGTAGCATTCTCCTTGATTTTATGTCAGTCGTCAAAGTGCTTTATCAAAAAAATGTCAGTCGTCAAAGTGGTTCCATAACATCATCCAGAAGAAACAGTAAATTGCTCGCGAAGAAAGCTACTAAAATCTTTTGGCGATGAGACATGGTTATCTGTTTTTTTCAGTTTCTTCTCCATTCTCCATCATAAATTTAATGTAGAAAATGCGAAGTAACAAAGGCTTATTGGCCATCTACATATGTTTTGTCACATTATAATCTTCTTTTTTTATTCGGTGAATATTAGTTTCCAACACCAGACAATATGAATGATCTGCCATGTTTGCAAATAAGCAGACAAATTCCTTTTGCACTTACCACCTATGTGTGGTGCAGATGCTTGATAAATACCATGTCCACTGCCGCTTGGACCACTAACTGCACTGTTTGACGCATATGCATCTGGTTTTACCATCTCGTTTCCCAGCAAATTGGCTTTCGATTCTCTAGTTACCCCGGCCCTCTGTGAAGATCCTGCAATAACACTCTCGACTCGTAAAATATGAAAGAACAGCCAGCAAAACATGAGCTTGAAATGCTTGCATTGAGATATTACTGAAGTACATAAATTGAAACAAATATCATTTTACCAGCTACTTGTGATGATGCAGCTTCTCCTACTTGCACTCCCGCAGACATAGGAAGACGCGAGGACATTAAAGCCTCAATATCAAGACCATGTTGCTTGACAACAGTCTCCATGGCCCTTGAATCAACAAAACAGTAATTAGGAAAGTTAAGAGAGCTGTAACCGTACAGGCAAGTCAGAATAGGTATGGAGAACTTTGAACTGTATGACAATCACTTTTCAGTAGCTTTAGTTTTAACCAGCCAATCGCTGCTTTAGGATGCATTTTATTAAGCCAGGAATGCATAATATCATGGGCAACTATCATTATACAGTGATAATTTATACTTCCCACCATAACTGGAAAGTACAATAAGACAATGATAGAAAGAACCGTTACTGAACAGAGAGACAATTGATAAAGGGGTTGGGAACAAATAAGGCAGGCAATATGCAAGAAATTCTATAATGCTCTAAATATATGGATAGTGTTTAGACACTATACCTTGATATTACTTGATAGGGCATTGAGTTCTCCTTCCCGCTGGATCTCATATGTTGTAAAATCTAAGTCAAGAGTAGTACAACTTAATACAGGTAAGCAACTCAAATTTTGGAAGGCATACAACATAAGAGATGTAAACACACCACATAAAGCTTTGTAGCCAATTTTGTCGGCTCGTCTTTAGACTCTTGAATAAGCTTATGCAGAAACTTTGCTGCCTCCAGCTCAACATTATTTGGATTAGCCATCTTGCTCAAACTACACAAAATTGCAAAAAGTCAAATCTAGCAACTCATAACTCTTATCAAAGGCCCCATGACTTGGTCGCAACATTCAATTAAACATCATAAAGAAAGGGAAAACAAAAGAAGAGCACGAAATATCCACTTCCAACTTCCACCCAGTTGCAACATTTCAAAAGAATAACTCAACAGCATGTGGGCACCATTAGTTCGTAGTACACAATACTGAAACAAGCAACTAATGAAGGTGCTAGTGGCTTTCTAGAGCAAGCCCCTTGTATTGGTCGAGTGCTTAACTTCATCCTTCTCATATCCATCCACGCCATTGGTTTGTCAAGAAGATTGCATCATGAGTTCGACTTTCATTTCCTCCACTACGGACATGAACTGGCAGGCAAAATTACATGAGAAGAACCTCTTGCTGGAGTCCACTCCCCAGAACCAAGGAGTCCCAGGCAAGGGCGGAAACCACCACACAGCCCCCTCCCCCTAACTTTTCTAATTAAATTTCAACCTTTAATTCAGAAATTCTCCAGGAAAAAATCCCTTCTAAACCATATTGAATTTTTAGGTAAAATTTTCCAGTTATTCCTCTCATAGACGGGAGCTTTGGCGCAACGGTGAACATTGTCGCCCTTGTCGCCCTTGTAGCTCTGTGACTAAGAGGTCACGGGTTCAAGCCGCGGAAACAGCATCTTGCAGAAATGCAAGGTAAGGTTGCAACACTTCCCCGGACCCTGCGCATAGCGGGAGCTTAGTGCACCGAGCTTCCCTTTATTCCTCTTCCACACAATTTACTGCTCCTCGTCACAAATCATTCCTACCATTGTTTCATTATACAATTAAATCCCCTAAACTACAACAAATTTCCATTCTTAAACAAGAAGCTAAAACCACTTAGAACCCAAAAAGGGTTTTTAAAAAAACTATTTATTACAACCACAGTTAAGTTTTCCTAACCAAATTTGAAATGTTGCTTCTCTATAAGTGCGCTTTGGTGTTTTAAAGGTCGAACACAAACTTTTCACTATTTCAAGTCGAGGAAAAATCTAAAAAATTTAATCTACTAAATACAGCTAAATATAATACTAATCAATCGTAACTCAACTTTTACTCTAATTACTACTGAACGGTTCCAATTAGCAAAGATCAAAACTAGGGTTTTTACCTGATGGCAGTTTGAGGAATGAACCAGATGAGCTAGAGAGAGAGAGAGAGAGCTACATGTATATATAAAAACAAATGTAGAAAACAGTGTCGAAGAATCGATTCTCCTACTGTTTTGAGCTTTGTGATTCTTCGATGGGAAGTGAATGAAATTTCAGCTGAGAGTTTTCTGCAAGTGTTTTTCTTTTTGGTAAATAAAAGGAGTTTGAGTTGTGAAAATTGAAGAATTCTGTTTTAGTGCTTCAACTTTTTGGTTTTTCCTCTTTGGTCCCCCATCTGAGAAGATTCGTGTTTTCGGACCCTTGACTTCTTCTCTGCTTACTTTGACCCCAGAAAGAAGTAAGACCGTCGTATTTCAACTTTCAACGTATTGTATAATTTTTATCAAATTACACCTGCTTGTAGATTTTTTTTTTCGTCCAAATTTTCTTTGTATTAATAACCTGTAAAAATATTTACAATCTATACTGAAACTCTATGAGAAACCAAGCTTGGACATGCTGCCCCAAGACTTGGTGAGCCATATAAACTACCTGAAGCTAAGAGTCAAAAAGAATCAGTACACCCTACTAAACTGATTTGTCTATTTTCCAAGGCCTACCTATGGGTAGAAATTCAACTCTTCCAATCTCTTATGCATTCTAGGCTTCATAGATCCCTTACAGCGAATCTCCTGAATCAGGACACGCACAAGTTGATCAGCTTGACTATGTATTACTTGAAATATATGCATGTTCCTCTTTTGTCATATGAAGTATACGCAGCCTGCAATAACCATCCTGTAGATTGTACCATTTGCATTCTTTTTTTTGCATGTGCGACTGCCCATACTTGTTCATTGCTCCAAGTCATCGGTTGTCTGTAAATACCATGCCATTTAAGTATTTTGCCCCATACCTCTGTAGAGAATTTGCATCCAAAGAATAGGTGATAAATACATTCTTCTTCCTCGTTACATAGTGTACATAGCATCTTATTTGTCACCCCCGACTTGTGCAATCTATCATTTGTGCTTAATCTGCCATGTAATGCCAGAAACGGGATGAAGAGCCATTTTGGAGCTCCTATATTATTACATATTAGCTTCCTCCACGGTACTTTTTGGAAGTCACCCCTAAGCTTGAGGTACATCTTGTGTATGGAGAATGTTTTCAATTGCATCACATCATTTTTGTCCAGCCTTACATCTTCAAGTATTCTCTTTGCCTTCTATATATTTCTTTATAATCCAAGAATCTTGTGTTGGCTCAGCGTCCCATACCTGTCACTCTTTATATAGTAGGTGTGCACCCATATTACCCATAGTTTATTCTTCTTAAGGCATAGAAACCACATCAATTTGCATATTGCTGATGTATTTCATGTAGCAATGTCCATGATGCTTCATCCTCCTGTCATCTTTGGGCAGCATAGTTTTTCCCAGGTTAGTAATGCTCTTTTTGATATCTTTGCCCCTCCACTCCGTAGAAAGCTTCTACATATAGCTTCAATTATTTTTAGCACCTTCTTGGGTAGTATGAAAATCTGCGACCAGTAGACTTGTATGGCAAATAGAACACTTCTGATGAGTTGGAGTCATAGGAGAGGAACTTTGAAGTCTAGGACGTGATTCTCCCTAACATCTTATATATCAAAGGTTAGTATTGAGTTATAGGCATCATTTTTGTACTCAGTGGTACTCCCAAATATTTGATTGGGAGGTCCCCTTTTGTGAAACCAAAATAGGCAAGGACTTCTTGTTGTAGTGCCTGGACCATCCCTCCAAAATAAATGGAGCTTTTATCTCTAATTGATTTGAGTCCTGAAGCTCTAGAGAAATTACTGAAGCAGTCATAAAGTAATTGTATTGAGGTAATATCTCCTCTACGTAAGAGGAGTAAGTCATCTGCAAAGTTTAGTTGCACTACCCTCAGCCTTTCATATTTTGGATGGTAATTGAAGTTTGGATTTATGTTGGAGGGTCTTCATCGGTCTGCTCAGGTAATCCATAGCTAGAACAAAAAAAAGGAGGATAGATGGTCCCCCTGTCTTAGGCCTTTTCTAGCAGGGAAAGGCTTAGTGGGACTCCCATTTATCAGGATAGAGTAGGATACAATACTTATGCAGACCATAATCCAATTGACAAATTTGGTGGGGAGGTTCATGTTAATCAATATTTGTTTTAAGAAACTCCACTCCAGGGAATCATATATTTTCTGCATATCCAACTTAATCACACACCTAGGAGATATGTCTTTCCTCCCATACCTTTTTATCAGCTCATGACTGAGAATGATGTTGTCTACTCTTAGTCTACCTGGTATAAAGGTTGACTCGCTTCCATCTACTAAATAATCCATAACATCTTGCAGCATGTTAGTGAGTAGCTTTGATATAATTTTCTATACCACAGTACAACAGAATATTGGTCTATATTCTCTGATAGATATATGATTTTTCACTTTTGGTATAAGAGTGATTGAGGTACAATTGATAGGCTGGTATAACTCATTTATTTCAAAAAGTTTCATTACTATTTCAGTGATTTCCTATCCTACCACCGTCCATGACTTATTGAAAAAGTACGAATTAAATCAATCACAGCTTGATGCTTTCAAATCATCTATGCCACAAAGAGTTTGGTAAACTTCTTTTGGAGTAATTAGTTTTATCAAAACATCAATTGTTAGTCTCTATGTAGTATAGGCACTTTTTGTATCACAGTTGGGTTTATGGAAGGTAATTGTGATGTTGTTGATCCGAGTAAGCTTTTATATAAACTTGTAATTTCTTTTTGTATCTGGTCCTTTGTATGCAACAGATCCCCAAATTGGTTCACTAATCTAATGATCCTATTTTGTGTACACCTATCCTTGAAACTAGCATGAAAGAAGGTTGTATTGGAGTCCCCTAATTTTAACCATTGATTTCTGGATTGTTGTTTGTATATGCTTTCTTCCAGGTTCCCCCATTTTTCTAATTGATTCTTCAGCTCTTTTTCTTTGTCAAACAGATCAACAACATGGCCAATGTTTCTCATGTTTGCCTGTATTTCTTTAAGTTGTTCTTTGGTATCTTTGAGCTTCGTTTGCATCCCCCTAAAAGTAGTAATACTGATTTGTTTCAGTTTTACTTTATTATCTGTAGTTTTGCCCAAACCTTTTCCATCTCATCACTGCGTACTGGAGTGTACCAGTATTTTTCTAGCATATTTTGAAAGCCAGGATCCTCTGCCATGTAATTATAGAATCTAAAAGGCTTTGGTCTTCTTGTTGGTTTATTCATAATCTGGATAGATAGAGGAGTATGATCCGAGAAGTATGGGTCCATTATCAGTACCTCCTGAGCAAGCATTGTTAGCATTCACTCATCATTTACCATTGCCCTGTCAATCCTACTATAAACATTATTGTTCGTCCATGTGAATTCCGTACCAACATATTGCAACTCTCATGCCAGTGTTCTGAAGGAAGTTTCTGAAATCCCGCATTTTCATGTCCTGGACTGGATTGCCACATGCTCTATCTTCTTTGTGCAGGACTGCATTATAGTCTCACATAGCTATCCATGCTCCTATAACTCCATTATGTACATTGGATAGTTCATTCCATAGTGCTTTTCTTGTTTCAACGGTAGGTAGCCCATAGACTACTGTAAAAAGGAATGCAGTGTTTGAAGCAATGAGTTTGATTCTCCCATGAATGTGTTGTACATGTGTGTCTATTACTATAAACTCAATAGCATTTGGATCACAAAGAACCCAGATTCTGCTTATGTTCCCTGCTAAGTAGTTAGTGTACCATTTCCACCTAGGTGCCACATTCTTTATTATGCTTTCTGCATTTTCTTCTTTGACTCTATGCTCAGTAATAGCTATGCAACTAACTTTATGTTCTTTTTTCAACTCCCTTTGCTTTTAAAGCTTATTCAGTCCCCTAACATTCCATGTTATTAGATTCATACTTGTGGGGAAGAGTAGGGATTGTTACCAGAAATACTTCCTTTGTTACTCTGACCTTCTCATGTATGTCCCATTTGGCTACCTCCTTCAAGTATGTTGAACCCATTAGTTGTATGCATCCCTATGTGTCCTCCGTTTGGTTGAGATGGTTTTACTGCAGATTTACCTCTCACCGCTTTCCAGCCTTCCCCTTGTGCTTTATCATCTGTTGGGGTCTCCAACCTGGTAATCAAGCTAGAAACTGTCTTGCTTACTTGTTGGGGCTGTGTAGGATTCTTATCCTTTTCCTCTCTCTTTATTCTTATTTTTTTACCACTGGCCCTTTGTATTGCCATTTCTGTTGTTGTGGGGGTCTGTTTGTGTAGGTCTGCTTGGTAGCCTTTGCTTCCTGTTTTTGTGGCCTTTTTTTCTGGCATTCATGTCCCACCTGCAAGCACACTCCACAAAAGTCGGGCTTCCAATTATACAAGATAATTTGCCCAAATTGTATCCCATTTGGATCCTCTACTTGAATCACTTTAGGTAGAGGTACTGTTACATCCATTTACACCAACAAGCGGGCATATGATATCCTATAGATGTTAGTAGTACAATTATCTGCATACAATGGAACTCCTAAACCACTAGCAATTTTGCTTAATGCCTCACTACTCTAGCAATTGAGGGGAAGGTTTGGCAATTTTATCCACGGTGGCATAGTTTTCAAAATTCCATCATGCAAATTGAAATCAGGTGTCCAGATCCTAATAACAAGTTTGTTGTTAATGGTATGTGGGCCAGAGTACAACACAACATCTATATCTTCAACGCAATTGAAACGCACCAGGAAGAATCCTCATTGTGGTAATACACCTTTTGCTTGGCGGCAAAATTCCATTGGAAGGCAATGAACCGTTTCAGGGCAGCAATGGTTGGCGATTCACCTACCACATACAGGATGATAACATTCCTCCATTTTTCAGTTTCTAATTTTACATCAGCTTTCGTTAATTGTATAACCTTCTTACGATCTTTTATGGGGGCCACATATTTCAATGCCATGCCTCTGGCCGCAAATTTGTTTCCTCCCACAATATTAACCCATGATTTAGGTCCATTTTGGGTACCCAATTGATTTTTAGTAGCATCAGTTGTGTTATGTCCGTCAATTGATTTTCCCAAATCCTTAACCCTAGTTTTGAAATTAATTTTTCCAGATGCTTGCTCATATTGAGAACTCACCTTGGTTCCCACAATTACCGCGGGGGGGGGGGGGGTCTCATGTTGCGACGAGGATTGCCCAACATCCCTAGTTGGAAGATTTGGCCAGTCCTTTGTTTCTTCATTTTTGTCCACCAACTTTGTTTTTGCCTCAATAGCTCCAATTTATTTGCAATAGCCTGTGCCGCCACTACTTGGTTGACGTTTATGGTCTTCCTTGGCCTTCCTCTGGCCATTTCTGGTGACCGCGCACGTTAGAAAAGAGCACATATCGTGCGCCGAGAGGGAAAAGACGGGAGGGGTGTTGTCCCAAAGTTTAAAACTCTCACATATTTGTAGATTAATCGTAAGTAAGGGACTATAACAGTTGTTGTTGTCGCTAAATATTTTCATAAGCCATAATTATATGACTTCTTGACAAAATATAATTTATCGCACAACATATTTGTTACATTAACTTAGATTCTTGGCAACAATATCCGTTCTTGTTACATAGATTTTTTGTTTCGGAGTTTGTCGCAACAACAAAAAATAATATTCTTTGTTGTAAAAAATACTTTTGACACTAACATTAAACATATAGCAAAAAAAAAAAATATTGATGAGAAGGACTTGTTTCGTGTAGTATATCACTACTAAATGAACATAATTTATATCCAAATATTTGAATTTGAAACCTTTAATATAGCTTGCTATATTAGTAACCATCTGATGATTAGATCTTATGATCGGGTTTCGGAAAGAATGAATTCATAATCCCAGACATTTTTAAAACTTTGGCTACAAATACTGTATTTTAAAATAACGATCCAAATTACTAAGAATCGGACATAGAGTTCAAAAGAACTAAATTATGTGATACAGTCAAACCTCTCTATAACAACCTCGTTTGTTTCATATATTTTTTGTTGTTATAGCGTAGTGCTATTATATAGAA
Source organism: Nicotiana tabacum (assembly GCF_000715075.1). Classification (NCBI taxonomy): domain Eukaryota; kingdom Viridiplantae; phylum Streptophyta; class Magnoliopsida; order Solanales; family Solanaceae; genus Nicotiana; species Nicotiana tabacum. Next base: position 122,214,534 of record NC_134088.1, on the reverse strand, counting down.
CACATATCATAACATAACATAGAAATTGGTTCTAAAAGAAACTTGACTTTTTTAGTGAATGGTTGTTATATGGCGATACTATTATAGAGAGGTCTGACTGTATTGAGTAACCGGAGGAGTTGTAACCATTTGAAGACATCTTAACATCAACAAAGGTAATTTACTTTTGTTATCTCTTTCTAAATCTACATTTATTTTAAATGAGATTTACGACAATATTTAAATTTTGATGTTTTGACTTAATAGCCTCTTGTGAAGTTAATTTGGTTGGTCATGTCCAACCTAACCTACCACGTGATCATGCCCAAAAAAGGGCCAAAACACTCACACCTATATACATTATATATATTCCCTTTTTGTTGGTGTTCGGCAATCTAGGTATAAAAGTTAGAAGACTGAAAATGTCAAATAAAAGTCAAAATTAGCAGCACAATAGGTGCAGTCACAATCCATCGATTAATTATGTCTTAAATCCAAATTAATTTGAGTCCATCATATGAGTTCTCTATATTTATTCTGTTTTATTTAGGCATATTTCGCTTTTAACATTAAATAATTTTAGTCCTAATATTAGTTACATTTGCATGTCATAGTTTTCCAAATATATTTCATCTATTCTCTATTTTATTATACTATATGGACTTTGTATCCTGATTTACAAAATTATATTGTGTAATATATATAGTCGCGATAGATTACATCACAAAAAAAAAGAACGCCTAGGATTTGAATGTATCTTAGAAATTGACAACTTATATTTAAAATTAAAGCGAATCACTAGACTTTCTTTTTTTCTACACGTGGTGTATACGGGTAAAACCGAGGGTAGTGAGTACCCTGATTTCTTGGCGGGACAAAAGAGGCAAGGACATAACTGCAGGAATCGGAATCGAAGCCAACAGCCTCTCGCATCAAGGCCCGAGCAAAACACCAGCCCTCGGGGCCATCGAGACCACGTCCCCCCGGTCTGTTTTGAGTTCCAAGACCTCGGAGAGCATTGCCAAGCGACCACTCATGATTAACAAAGCATTGTGATATCCTTGTACAATCGGATATCACGACGTGAATCTCGGCCCGTATCAACGGTAGATCAGTGATAAGCGAAAAAGGAAGATTTTTACCTTTTTTAGAGTTGTACTTAGGGTAAAACTCCCCTATTATATAAAGGGGAAGCTGACTATTCATTAAATACATTATAACACGCATACCAAGGCAATATACATCTATTTTTCTCGATTTCTAAAGGTTGTTTAAAGTTCTTGTTTTGGTTCATTAGTTTTTCATAAGCATTGGTTCGGAACCGAAGGCGAGCTTCTTGTTAAGCCTATAACCGAGCCCGGATTCAATATCATCATTGGTTTGGTTATTCACTTTATCTTTTAATTTCTTATCTAATGTCATAAATCATTTGTATTGGATTAACTCACGTATCCTTAAAACCACGTATAAATTTAATTGTTATCCATTTTTTAAGAGTAAACAATTTGGCACCCACCGTGGAGCTAAGGATAATAGTGGTAATTTGATGCAAATTTCCATAACACACTATATTTTACGCTTGTTCTTTGAGATTTTAATTCTAGGTCAACTTAAGAATGTCAAACTCTCAATTTGCTCACTTGCACGTTGATTCCGAGTTTGGCCACCATGGTGAAAACACCAATATAATACCTAGCAACGAGGTGCCCCCTGCTGACCCCAACGGAGTCCCGGTTGCAGACCCAATAGATGCCAACTCACATGTGGTCATCGATGCAAACCTGCCGACCGACCCCGAGAACAACGTTCGCTGTGGGGCCCGATCAACAACTCGAGGTATGCATGACGGTGAAGACGACGAGATCAATCTGCGGGTGATCTTTGAAATCTTACAAGCTTAACAGGCAGCGATAGCCCAGCTACAAAACCAAAGTCATGCCCCCAGCAGAGTTGAGCCTGAACCATCCCGGGAAAACACCCGAAGAAATGAACAAATCACGGAAAGGCTGGGTGAAGTTAAGCTCGAGACCAGCCCCGAAATAATAAAGATGCTCGAGGAACTAACAAAGCGGGTGGAATCGGGGGAGAAGAAAATTGAAGCCAACAACAAAAAAGTGGAAACCTATAACTCCATAGTTTATCAAATCCCAGGAGAGCCCCCAATATTCAAGGCCCTGGATTCCAAGAAATTTGTCCAAAAGCCTTTTCCCCCGAGTGCAGTATCGAAGCTAATCCCAAAGAAGTTTTGTATACCTGAAATTACGAAATATAATGGAACCACGGATCCAAATGAACACGCGACCTCCTACACATGTGCCATCAAGGGAAACAACTTAGAAGATGACGAAATTGAGTCGGTTTTGCTGAACAAGTTCGGAGAAACCCTGTCAAAAGGAGTAATGATATGGTATCACAAATTACCCCTTAATTCTATTATTTTATTTGTTATGCTTGCAGACGCCTTTATAAAATCGCACGTCGGGGCCATTAAGGTCGACACCAAAAAATCAGACATTTTCAAAGTAAAACAAAGAGAGAATGAAATGCTTAGGGATCTCGTGTCGAGGTTTCAAATGGAACGAATGGACCTTCCTCTAGTTGCATACGATTGGGCCGTTCAGGCGTTCACACAAGGACTCAACCCCTAAAGCTCCTTGGCTTCACAACAGCTGAAACAGAATTTGCTAGAATACCCGACGATAACTTGGGCCGATGTTCATAACAGGTACCAATCAAAGATTATAGTCGAGAACGATCAGCTTGGGGCCCCCTTCGGGTCCGTTTATCCCATCAGAACAAATGACATATCTAATAGAGTTGTCGATCATGAACAAAGACCGAACAAAGATCGATATCAACTATATAGCGGAGATCAAAGGGGTAGCGGATCCGGGCGTAACCCTGCGAGAAATGAAAAAAAGGAACGATCGAGGCCAAAATTATTGGGGACTCATGAACAAAAATAATTTCGACATGCCACTCGGGGCTAGGGAGGCACCGAGATTATCGGAATATAAATTCAATGTCGATGCTACCAGCATCATATATGCCATCGGGCGCATCAAATATACCAAGTGGCCTCAGCCATTGCAGTTTGACCATACCCAAAGAGACCCTAACCTGATGTGTAAGTATTATAGCACTCATGGCCACAGGACCGAGGACTGCTGAAACTAAGAGAAGAAGTGGCCCGATTATTCAATAACGGGCACCTCCGGGAATTTCTGAGTGATCGAGCTAAAAATCACTTCAGGAATAGGGACTCCAACAAATAGACCGTACAAGAGGAACCTCAGCACGTTATTAACATGATCATTGGTGGATTCGACGTCCCCCAAGGACCAATGCTAAGGCGCACTAAGGTGTCCATCACAAGGGAAAAATGAACCCGAGATTATATACCGGAGGGGACCATCTCTTTCAATGATGAGGACGCTGAAGGCATCGTGCAACCGCATAATGATGCACTGGTAATATCTATAAATGCCTAATTTTGCACTTTCTTTTGCTTTCCTTTTTATGTTTATTATGTGTGTATGTGTAGGATTTAGAAGTTGTTTATAGTTAATTAAAAGAGAATAAGAATGTGGGCTAAGTTGTGTTCTTAGCTGGATTTGGGCTAAAATTGGCCCCAGAATCGGAGCCCAGCAGCCTAGATGCCGGTCCAAATGGGTTGGCTTGTAAGACACCCAAAACGACGTCGTTTTGGCCAAGTTATTGAGATGCAATCTCAGCCGTTCAAGCTCCTATGATCCAATGACTCAAGATTAATCCCCCACTCAGGTATTTAAACCCCTAGTTCCCCAAAATTTCGCCTCATTTCCCCATTTTCCCCTTTTCTTCTTCTCTCTTCTCACTCTCTCCTCTCTTCCTCAAGACCTAGCTGTCGCCGCCCATCTCTATCGTCCAACCGCCTCTAATCTACCCCAAATTCAGACCACAACATCCTCTCACTCTCCTCTTTCAAAATCCATGAACCAAATCCTCCAAATCCCAGCCAATCTTCATAAATTCGAGAAACCCTTAGTCGCCACCGCCTTAACATTTCTCGAGTTTTAGTCACCCACACACCATAACACCTATATAAATGGATAGATATCAAATAAATCTATCCATTCCTATCAATTTCACCCCTAAAAGCACCACCACCGTCGGCCAACCACCCTCACTGTTGCGACCACCACTGCTCACTGCCTCTGCCACCGCCGCTGCTTCTCCGTCTTTTATATTTTTGACCCAAAGGCACTTGTTTCCTTTTGGAAAGATGCCAAAATCTATTGGTTTAGCATCTGCCAAAAAGAAACATGCGCCTCGGGGTCGGACAGACACCACTTGGCATCCTCGGCATCGTCTCATTGCTCGATTCGACGTCGGATGTCCCGGAGTTTTGGTATAAGCTCGCACCCTAATCTTTTACCCATTTTTTTCATAATATCTTTTTCTTTTCCATCCGAGTGTAAGTTTTAGTTTAATTTTCCGTTTTCAATAATTTTTAAGTTGTGATCATTTGTTCAAATTTACTTTCATTAGCATTCTTCAATGTTAGTCGTTGCTTAATATTTTTGAATCAGGTACTTAGTCGTTTGTTTAGGTTGCTATTAGTCATTGTTCGATAGTTTATCAATGTTCATTTAAGTTGTATTTTAGGCAGCGTTTCCTAATTTTAGTCGTCTACTGTTAATTCTCATAAATCGATTGGCTTTAGTTTAGTTTGTGTGAATACCTAGTTTGATTACATTTTATGTCTTGTTTCTGCTTTGCTAGTTTATTGTTGGTTTGAGTATGAGTGTTTGCTGAATTTCAGTCACGTGTGGATTTAAAAGTTGAGTACTTGAGTTTAAAGTACATGGTTGTTGGATATTTTATTGTTTAAGCATGCTTATGGTACAACTGCTTTGCTTTGTGTCAGAATTTAGTGAAAAGATGACTGTTTAGGCACACAAAAGTTAGTCCTTTTGGACAGATTTTTGGTGAACCAAAATCTATCCAAAATTACTTATTTTTCTTACTTAAAGAACTCATCTTTACAGACTTAGCCATCATCTTACACTAAAAAAATACAGAAAGTTTGAGAGAAAAGATAAAAGAAACTTCAGCAACCTTTCATCCTAAAACATTTGTTTTCAGAAAAGTAAAAAGAAAGGTTCTGGCGGCTCCTCGACAGTAGCTTCGGGCTACTGGCGGCTCCTCGACTGTTGCTCTGACAGGTGCTCTAGCTGTGGCACATGCCCTTCCTCTGCCCCGACCTCTTGCGGCCATAGCAGAATACGTGGGTGTCTGCTCAGCTGACCCGGTAGCACGTGTCCTCACCATCTGTGAGAGAATAGAGATACAAAGGCGCAAACTCCAGAATCAACAAATTCGCACGACAAGAATGAAAGAAGTAAAAATTTCCTAACAGTTCTATAGCCTATCGAAGATAAGTACAGACGTCTCTGTACCGATCCGCAAGACTCTACTAAACTCATTCGTGACTCGTAGAAACAATGAACCTAGAGCTATGATACCAACTTTCCATGACCCAAAATTCCACCACTGGCGTCGTGATGTCACTTAATCTCTAAGACTAGGTAAGCCGATTATAATTATATTTTAAGCCATTTTTATTTTTTGATAATTAAAACCAACAACGGAAATATTCAAATATAACAACCTCCTAAGACTGGTAATACTGAGTCACGAACTCTAAATGAATACATGCAATGATCTCATGGATCGAATATATAATACTGTTCGAATAAGAGTTGACAGTACAATAAAATAGAAACACTCCAAGGGACTGCGACTACCTTGAATCCATGCGATCAACACACTAACTATGTCCGAGTCATATCTCCAATACTTGGCTCTATATAAAAATGTACAGAAGTGTAGTATGAGTATACCACAGTCGGTACCAGTAAGTATCAAGACTAACCTCAGTAGAGTAGTGACGAGGTACAATCAAGATACTCACTAGTCAAATAACTTGTGCAATATAGCAGTATACAATAGTACTAAAAAATAACTAGCAGTGATAGCAACAAAAATCAACCAGTGATATAAACAGCAAGGCAACAAGAACACCATAATTATTGCTCAAACGAATAAGGAACACAAGTTCAACCAATTAATCCAGTCCTTCAAATATAAATCTTTCACATATAATTCTTTCAAATAAAAGTCACTTTATGACACCTCATTTCATAATCATAAAACACGGGTCTCAGCCCACTTTCATATTTTCATAACATGGGTCTCAACCCACTTTCATGTTTCTACGACACCTTGTGCCCATATTTCTATCAAAACCGCACGAACAACTCATGTGCCAATAATAAAAATCATCATATTTTCCCCGGTACCTCGTGCCTACATTTCATATCTGTTGCGGCATGCAACCCGATCCCATATAACATTAATCATACATGTTGCGGCGTGCAACCCGATCCGATATAACATAATCCGCTCGGCGCTAGCCACATGCTCACAATTTCAATATAGATCAGACTATTATCAAGTTTACCGAAACAACAAGACAAGTTGCACAAGATATAAAAATAAACACAAGAAAAATCACAACATCACATGAAAATTACCAACGCAATAACCCCACATCATCACATAAAAATTACCAACACAATAAGCCTACATCATCACTGACAACAGCCACCCTTATCTCTCATATAGCCACCCTTATTACTCTTATAATAGCCTCACTTATCCCTCCGCCCTGACAATATCAATAGCCACACTTATCGCTCCTATAGCTATCCTTATCGCTCATATAATAGTCTCCCTTATCGCTCCATTTAATAGCCTCCTTTATCACTCCGCCCGGACAATATCCCAACACACATAACAACAGTGAAATGCCACCCTTATGCCCGCATAATGTCAACGATGGAATGCCAACCTTATACGCCATATAACAGTAATCCAAATCATACAACAATTCACACAGAATATTATCACAACAGCACAACATTATCAACTCATTTTTACAAATTGCTCGTAGGCCACAACCATTCCAAAGGTATAATAAAGTCAATTAATTTCACAATAGATAGTCCACGGCTCAACACAATATATATAAAATCTCAAAAATAACCACAAGGATGGGAAAATAACTCATCACAGGACAACACCTTCTTTAATCCAACTTTTTGATAAATATATAAAAGCCTTAATTTAAAATTATTTAATTATTTAATTATTTATAGATAAACAATCCATAATGTGATTATTTCCAAGAAATATCAAATCAACAAATACACGAAATTCACATAAAAATTCAAGTGTCAATCACAATAAATTATCATATAAAATACAAACTCGACAAACAAGGATTGAGGCATGACAAATCAAGGATTTACTAAGTTCCAACAATTTTCCAATTTAATACATAAGGGCGTCTACGAATTTCAACCGATATAATTTGCACATATAAACCAAGTACGTACTCGTCACCTCGCGTACATGGTTTTCAATTATACAATTTCCACATAAGACTCAATGCCTAAGGGGTAATTTTTCACTCAAGGTTAGGCAAGATAGTACCTTTTGAAGTTAGGATGATATTCCAAAATAGCCTTCTTGCTTGAATTGACCTCCGGACAGCTCAAATCTATCCAAATTGATTTTATAACTTCATTAAAAGTTATTGGAAACAATTACGGATAATAAAATGCCGACTTAAAATTTCACATTAAAAAGTCAACCAAAGTCAACGTGGGACCCGCCTCTTGGAACCCGACATAATTTTTATGAAATCCAAACACCCATTCCGATACGAGTTCAACCATACCAATTTCATCAAATTCCGATAACGAATCGACCTCCAAATCTAAAATTTTTGTTTTTGAAAGATTTTACAAAAATCTCAATTTCTTCCATAAAAACTAGAATTAAACGATGAATATAACCATAGATTCATGAAATATAATCACAAGGGAGTCAAGAACACTTACCCAAAGTTGTGTGGTGAAATTTGCCTCTGAAAATCGCCCAAACCGAGCTCCCTGACTCTGTTTTTATCAAAAATGGCAAAACTCTCTGTTTTATGGGGATTTTATGTCAGTGGCGCCACATGTGGCGTGGGGCACTGCATGTGGCGCCGTTTCCAGAACTTCAGAAGTCCCAGCACCAGGGATAGCGCCCCACGCTACCCTGGGCACTGACGACGACGGGAAATATATTTTCCGACACTGAAATGGGCATAACTCTCTCATACGATGTCCGAATTCGACGATTCTTTTTGCTAGGACTCTAAAATTTCAATACGGATCTAATGATTCAATCAAAACTGAATTTGTAGCTCATTTGATTAATGTAATGCCACTTATTCTTGAAGAAACGACGTCGAAACATCCTAAAACATGAAACATCCAAATTAAATTTCGTTAACCATCCGAAATCCACCCGAGGCTCTGAGGACCTCAACCAAATATACCAAGAAGTCCTAAAATATCATACGAACTTAGTCGATGCCTCAAATTACATCAAACAACACTAAAACATGAATCACACCCTAATTCAAGCTTAATAAAAACTAACGAATTCCAAATTCTACATTCGATGCTGAAACCTATCAAATCAATTCGGAATGATCTCAAATTTTGTATATGAGTCCTAAATGACATAATGGAGTTGTTCCAATTTTCGGAATTGAATTTCGACCCCGATATCAATAAAGTCAATTCCTGGTCAAATTTTCTAAAAATCTCCCATTTTCCAATTTTCGCCAAAATGCGTCAAATTGTCCTACGAACTTCAAAATCCAAATCCGGACATACGCCTAAGTCCGAAATCACCATACAAAGCTATTGGCATCATCAAAATCCGATTCCGGAGTCGTTTTCTCAAAAGTCAAACTCCGGTTAACTCTTTTCATTTAAGCTTTCAAACTAAGGATTGTTCTTCCAATTTAATTCTGAACCTTCCAAAACCAAAATCGACCGCACACGCAAGTCATAGTACACATTACAAAGCTGCTCGGGACCTTAAGTCACTAAACGAGACGCTAATTCACAAAATGACAAGTCAGGTCGTTACACCATATCAGACACATATCACATATACTTGAGAAAAATGGAGCTAATTATTTTATTTTAATCTTTGTTAAATGCTAGAATGTAGTTAATAATACATTAGTTGTGATCATAGAAAAATACTCCTTTGGTTAAAATCCTGATTGGAGCGGGAGTGTTCTTTTTTGTTGAATCTTTGAAAACTAAGAACTTTAAATGGCTCCTTTTGGCTGTAATTCATTCCTGCAACTCGATTATGTAAGCATTCTTTGGATGTCGTTTGTTCCATATGAATACTTCTTTGTGATGGGCGAGTTTGAATTATTTGAGCCATGTAAGCTTTAGCTTGAGCAGTTAGCCAAATAATTTAAGAACTTTTAAATTAATTAGTTAAATATTTCTCAAAAGCGCTAAGCAACTAGTAGGCGCATTTTAACTTTTTCATTCACGGATTCACTTGCGTAGCATGATGTTTAACGTTTGATAAATTAATAATCTCATACCATACCCATTAGTTTTAGTTAATCCTTTGCTAAAATCGCGGATTCGCTTGCGTAACGCGATAGTTGACTTTTAATAATTTTCAAGACTTAATTTTCTCAAATGTAGTAATTTCTCAAAAATACTACAAATAATTGATTGTCATGATTTCGGATTCGCTTGCGAGGCACAATTATGATAAGTTAATAAATTTTGTTATTCGATCATGCATTCGCTTACGTGGCGTGGTTATGACAACATAATATTACCCAAATCATTTTTTTTAATAATTCTAATAATCAAGAAATAAAAGTGGATAAGTAAAACATAAAAATCATATAAAACACATTTTTGTCCAAAATTAATTCAAGCCAAGTTTAAGTCAATAAAGCGATCGTGCTAGAAATACGAGACTGAGGGAATGCCTTACACCTTCTTTCCGATCAACAGAATTCCTTACCCAGGCTTTTTTTTTTTGCAGACTAGTTAATAATAGAGTCAAACCTTCCTTTGACTAGGGATTCAAATAAAAAGTGACTTGGAACACCGAAAAATTAATTCCAAGTGGCGACTCTGTAACTAAAATAAACCCTACTCAAATTTGTCACTTCAAAACTCTTTTAACCCAATAATCCATAACACATACATATCTTTTGGGGGTAGAAAAGGGGTGTGAAAGCTCTTGCGACTCTGCTGGGGACAACCAGAATTCGATCTTGTATATGTTGACTTTTATTTGGCTTTATTAATTTTGTAAATATTGTGATTTATTTGTGCCTAGTGTGCTACCTGTCCGTTTTTTACCGCTTTGATATTGTTGAACTGTACATATAAACTATCTTTTCACGCACTCCTCTGAGTCTTCTTGAAATCACATTAGGAATTTGTTTGACATAGCCTGCTTTCTTTGAGATAGCTGATGTGCTTGTCACCCGGTGAAGGATTTTAGTCACACATGGTTTAGGCAGGGAACACCACCAGCTAAGCTGGAAAGCAATGCTACCGGTACGCTGACCCTCCTTGGCTCGAGTTGTCTGCACGAGTAAGCGAGTCTAGATACCTTCTCCACCATGATTTAAACCTAGAAGAACAAACCTCATGCCGGATATCCCTAGTAGGTTCGCTTTATTTGCATCATGTGCATTTGACTTAGCAGCGCTCAGCACATGAGCCGGGTTATGTTTTAGGACAGGTATCTTGTTCAGACCAATATGTTCATGTTATGTGCTATCTGTTACATTATTTGGGAGGCTTGCATGTTGACCGGCTTTATGATAAATTATGTTGAATGAACAAGAGAGAAATTCTTCGATTTTTGTACAAATGCCCGTTAAAAAAAGGGGGAGAATGTGGCCTAGTTCTATGGTTTTAAGGATTAATTTTTATAAAAATGAAAGAGAACATAGTCGGTTTTTACCGAACTATGTGGGTTTGATTCTCACCGGATGTGAGATATGTAGGAAACCTCCATTGGGTTCGGCCTACATTTTAAAAAAAAAGAAGCATAAAAAATTACGCTTGTGCATAAAATTTTCGAAAAAAAATATTGCTATTGTTGGTCACCTTATACTGTTTTGCCCTCATATCGGGCCGTTTTGCCGAGACAGCCTTAAAATCTTCCTCGGAAGTGCTGAATGGTCATTTTTGTAAAAATAGTTGCTTTGTCCATTCTTTTTTTTTTCTTATCCTTTAACCATTTTTGCCCGTATGTCCAGTTATTTTTGTCGAGACAACTTTAAACCTTCTACGGAAGTACCGAAAGGTCGTTTTCGCAAAAATAGCCATCTTATCTAGTTTTGTCCGGCCATTTTGCTGAGACAACCTTAAAATCTTCCTCAGAAGTGCTGAAGGGCCATTTTTGTAAAATAGCTACTTTGTCCATCTTTGTTTAACTTCTACTATTTTGCCCTTATGTCCGACCATTTTTGCCGAGACAGCTTTAAACTTCTACGAAAGTACCGAAAGGCTATTTTTGCAAAAATAGCCATCTTTTCTAGATTTTTTCGGTCATTTTTATGAGACAACCTTAAACCTTCCACGGAAGTACTCAAGGGTTGTTTTCATAAAAATGGTTATTTTGTCTATTTTTGTCTGGTCATATTTATCGAGACAACCTTTGAACCTCTCTCAGGAGCACCGAAGGGTCGTTTTCGTAAAAATAGCCTTTTTATTTATTTTGTCTGCTTTTTATCATTTTATCCCTATGTTTGGCCGTTTTTGTCGAGACATCCTTTAAGCCTTCCACAAAAGTATCAGAGGGCCGTTTTCGTAATAATAGCCATCTTCTTTGTTTTTATCATTTCTCCCTTTGTGTTTGCTAATTTCAAAAAAATAAAATAATGAAAAATAGTTCGAGTCCTAAATTGGTAAATCCTACCCCTCTTTTTTAAATCTTATTCTTAGGTTCACCATGAGTTCTCCACAAAGAAGCAGTCAGCAAAGGGTAAGGGACGAGACACCTCCTATGTTCTTGATCAAAGATAAGACCCCGAGTAGTCTCTGTAATTGGTAGGCTAATTATGCTACATGGGAACGAAATAAAGTATTTAAGCACCTCAAGTTCCTCACAAACATCATGGGAATTAAGCCTAACAGAGATTTAATCGAGGCCCTAGTGGGTTTTTGGGACCCCGTGAACAATGTCTTTAGGTTCAAAGATTGTGAAATGACGCCTACATTAGAAGAACTAGGTGGGTTTACCATATTAGGGAGAGACCTTCGTGGGAAAAGCATGTTTCTCTGAGAAAAGTTGGTGTGAACAACTTTTTGAAAAAATTATGCCTCCGTCGAATTCCAATGGTTTTCTTGGACGAATGTTGGATTCCGTTGGAATATTTCTATGACAGATTTGGGGAAGATAAAGGGTTTGAGAACTTCTCGGACACAGAATTCGTCAACCAATTGAGTTACGACTCCTGGAGGGAGTTAAGAATCTTCGCATTCATGATATTATTTCTGGGGATCACGGCCTTTCTAGAGTGTGGTGGGCGCGTCAGAATTCGATTGGCTGTGGTAGTTTTGTTTTTGCAAAGTAGTGAGGATCATACAATTCTTCCAATGATTCTGGGAGATATTTTTCGATCTTTGACTCGCTGCCAAGTGGGTAAAGATTTCTTCGAGAGATGCAACATTCTGCTGCAGATGTGGTTCGTAGAGCATCTTTATCATCATCTAATAGTAATAAATTTCAATGACAATTGGTTGAATTACATTGGATGTCACCCATACATGGCCGCGAGTTGTAATCTTCCAGAAGGGGTGAGGGCCTGGCGGACATTACTTGGTTCATTGAGTGCTAATAGAATCACTTGGAACTATTGTTAGTTCCCTTCTGCTAGGGTCATACATATGTCAACGTATCACCCATTCTTCATACTCATGGGTTTCAGAGGTTTCCAACCCTACACACCCATGCGCGTCATGCGCCAGCTAGGGAGAGAGCAAAATAGCCCCCCCCCCCGATTGAGGACATGCGTCCGTTCGTGTGGGAATTCAAGGGAGAGGAACCTCCAAGGGAGTCATATGCACAAAAGGTTTGGTTCGATTGTCGATTTTCCGACTTGGACGAGATGGTAGCTGATCGTGAACGTGGGGATTTAAGCATCACATACCTTGAGTGGTTTCACAACCAGGCTATCCCGGAGCAAAGGCCAGAAAAATCCATACGGAATGCATTTGATTGGGAGGAGGAGATCGAGGCCAGAGTTAAAGAAACCGAAAGGGGAGTGGCACAAGAGTTCCAACCCCGTAGTGACATTTTACAAGAATATAAAGGCATTCTGGAGATAGCCATGGACATACAACAAGCTAATTTCGAGCGGGAAAAGGCTCAGTGCGCATAAGAGAGGCGAGCACTCAAAGATCAAATTAGACAGAAAAAAGTGATCACTACTGCTCAACAACAAGAAAGAGAAGCCAGTTCAAGGTGGTCCGTGATCATGAACGTAGAGGTTTTGCTTCATTAATCCAATGTTTGAGGGATCAGATAGGGGAAGTTGAGTCAAGCAAGGAGTGCCATATCACAGAGTTTGAAATAGAAAGACATCACTACCAAAGTATGATCAGTCAGTTGGAGGGGGAGTTGCCAGGGAATGACGCCTGAGCGATTTTGGCTCAGGAGCACATTAAGGTACTGATCCTCGAGGTAGCCACATACACCTCCCGAGCATGCAGGAGTTGCCAGGGAATGACGCCTGAGCGATTTTCAGAAGTATCATTGAACATCGCCCGTCACATATCTGCAGACTTAGAGAGGATATACCATGATGTTGGGGGTCAGCCGCAGGAATAAGTGCCTTGACTACAGTGATGTCGTTGGATTCTCCCGCAAAGATCAGAGTTTTCTTTTACTTGGCAGTCATTTTTGATTGTTCATTTGTTGCCATTGAGTCTGTAAGAGTCTTTTGGTGTATTGAATCTTGTTGTTTTAAAAAGTCTGTTTGAGCCAAGTTTGGTCTTATTTAGATGTTTGTCTTTATGTAATTTTTGTTTTTGGGTCTTGTATAAAAAAATAGTTGAAAATCAATGAAAAATATTTTGTTTTAGAAAAATTCAAAAATGGACCAAAAAGATTTTTGTTTTGTAAATATAAGTTTAAAAAAAATTGGTCATGTCCTTGAACTACGTAATGATCTTATTCATGCGGCGATATGATACGTAGGCAACCCCCAAAAGGTTCGATCGAAATATTTTTCAACGACTCTAAAATGAGGGATCAAAGTGAGGCAAGTGAAAAAAAGAGAGAGAGAGATGAAAAATTAAAGCGTTAATAAGCAGTAACCTTATAAGCCGGAATGAAATATGAAGCCTTCCGAAAGCATGTTAGAAATTATGATAATATTAGGAGCATGACATATTACGTGTGATTCATATATGTAAAATGCTTAACCCTAACATGTTTGATGTCTCTTATATAGTAAGGTTAATGTGGTTGGTTTGTGGTGAAACTGGCAACACATCATTACTTCACCAGATCTAAGGGAAAGGTAGCAATGACTAACAATGATGAAATCGAGTTGGTCAGTGACAACCCCCAAGGTCAGCCAGTTGAGCAAGAGTAGGAGGAAGTAAGAAGATTGAAGCAACAACTGTCTGATGTGTATCAGGCCTGGGTCTCCGGTCAGCCTCCACCTCAGGGTCCCTCAGAAGGAACTTCCATTGTCCCCCTGGATACTCAACCACCTCTCAATGCAACGAGCGATCACATTCTATCACCAGGGTATGTGCCAAACTACAACTTCCATGCCGCCCCTGGTACCTCTAATGTGCGACCTCCAGTCGCACCGGTCAGGAACACCCCTCTTGTCGTGTCTGACGCGTCAGTATAAACAATCCCTCCACCACCTCTTGTGACGAGGCCAAACAACGAGCCACCATCACATGCTTATGATAGCCAATACTACTATCCAAATATGACTTTTAGGGTCTCGACTCCATACAATCAGACTCCATACAATCAGACTCCTCAGTACGAGTCACCAGTGGAAAATAAAAAGCCTGCCAAGACAGGTGAGCTAGATGAGATGGCCAGGAAAATAAAAATTCTTGAATAGAATATAAATAACATACAAGGACTAGGTGGTCACAAAAGTGTTTCGTTAAGTGATTTATGCATGTTCCCTCACATCCATTTGCTACTAGGGTTCAAGACCCTAAAATTTGAGAAGTATGATAGACACGACGACCCTATCGCCCACTTGAAAAGGTACTGCAACTAGCTGAGGGGTGCAAGTGGAAAAGAAAAATTGTTGATGGCTTATTCTGGAGAAAGTCTTGTGGGGGTAGCCTCCGAATGGTTCATTGACCAAGATATCTCTCACTGGCATATTTTGGGACGACATGGCCCAGGCCTTCATCAAACAATTCCAATACAACATTGATATTGCATCAGATCGCAATTCCCTATCAAATATGAAGAAAAAGCTGACTGAAAGCTTTAGGGAATATGCTATCAAGTGGAGGGAGCAAACGGCTAGAGTTCAGCCACCCATGGATAACCACGAGTTGATCGCTGGTTTTTTGGAGGCTCAAGATCCTGATTACTTTTAGAACATAATGTCCGTAATGGGTAGATCTTTTGCAAAAGCAATCAAAATAGGGGAGATGGTCGAAAATAACCTCAAGACTGGCAGAATTGTAAGTCAAGCTCCTCTCAAAGCCACCATCCAAGCAATCCAAAATGGGTCGAGAAGTTTGGCAAATAGAAAGAAGAAAGATGAAGGGTCCACGATGACCTCAGGATCCAGGGAAGTTCAAAGAGGGGCATGACACCCTTATATGCTAGTTCAGCTAGGGCAATCCAATTACCCTCAACATTATTGTCCCCCGCCAATTCCTCAATACTCTATGGGTCCACCACAATATACAATATTTAATGCTAAATCCTATACTCAGCTTCCCAATCAATAGGTACGGGCACCAGTTTCAAGGATCCCCCGACCTCAGCAGCAAAATTTTCGGGCACCCTACAATGTTCGCCCCAGGTAGGATTATGGTCAAGAGTAGAGGCCGGTAGAAAAATTCACTCCATTGGCTAAATCATATTCTAGTTTATTCCAGAAGCTGAAGCAGATGGGCGTGATTGGACCCATCGCTCCCCACCATATGCATCCTGATTCATATGGATTTTAAGCAAATGCTAGATGTAAATATCATTTAGGTGCCCCGGGGCATAGCATTGATGATTGCTGGACTCTGAAAAGAGCCATAGAAAGACTCATCATGGAAAAGTTGATTGTGCTAACAAATGGCGAAGACCCTCATAATGTTACAAATAACCCGCTGCTAGGACACAACGATGTTCTTTTCGTGGGAATAATTGGCCGAGATCAAGAATACAAGCCGATTGGTCGGGTACAAATGACAGTAGGAACGATTCAAGAAATAGCATGACTGGAAGTAAGTCTAAGCTGAGATGCGCCGTTGATTGTGAAAGGTGCCCCAAGCTCAGAAAAGGTAACTTTATTTGTCCCCAAGGTCTCGAGGTTGGAAGTTCCCTCTAATGTTCCAAGCCCAAGGTTGTATGTCCTTGGAGGCCACCCTATCACAAGGCAGCATCAGGGCGGTATGAAGGGTATAACAGAGCCGATCATAATCAAACCTGCCGTGCAACCCCCTGTGACAAACACGAAAACCACTCCTTGGAACTATAAAAAAACTGTGATGACCTACAATGTCAAGGAAATCATAGAGGAAGTGGGGGAAACTGGAGGTTTGACTCGATTTGGGAGGTGTTACTCTCTAGAAGAGTTGAGGAAGGCCAAGCAAATCAGAGAAGGCCAAATGCCAATAAAGAAACCAGTCACTGAAGAATAGGCGGAAGAGTTTTTGAAAAAGATGAAAGTTTAGGATTACTCAATCATTGACCAACTGAGAAAGACTCCTGCCCAAATCTCTCTACTATCTCTGCTCATACATTCAAAAGAGCATGCCCGTGTACTAATCAAGATCCTGAACGAGGCACATATCTCAGAGAAGACCACAGTGAATCAGTTAGAGAAGATGTCCAACAAATTTTTTGAGGTGGACAGAATCTCCTTTTTTGATGATGAACTTCCCGATGAGGGAGCCGGGCACAATAGGGCTTTACACCTGATTGTCAAATCTAAGGGGCATTATGTAAAGCAAGTCATGGTTGATGGAGGCTCGAGTGTAGATATATGCCCTCTCTATACCTTGCAAAGTATGAAGATCAATACAAATAGAATCCGACCCAGCAATGTTCGCATCCGTGCTTTTGATGGCTCAACGAGAGATACCATTGGGGAGATCAACCTCACCATGACGATTGGGACCAGTTGATTTTGAAATTGTCTCAAGTAGTGGACATGGAAACTTCTTATAACTTTCTTCTTGGAAGGCCATGGATCCATACGGCCCGAGCTGTGCCATCCACTTTGCATCAGATGCTCAAATTCGAACATGACAAGCAAGAAATTATTGTTCACAGAGAAGACGAGTCATCCATTTATAAAGACCCGTTAATCTTGTGTATTGAGGCCAATAAAGGGTGTGAGTCCATTGTCTATCAGGCTTTCAAAGTGGTTGTTGTGGACCATGTTGAGGAAGGAAAGCCCATTCTGCATCCTCATTTTTTTGCCACATCTGTAATAGTGGCTGCACTTATGCTGAGATAAGGTTATAAGCCAGGAAAAGGCCTGGGGGCATCATTGCAAGGAATTTCAGAGCCTATTTCTCCATTCAGTAACAAGGGTACTTTTGGTTTAGGTTTTAGGCCAACATAAGCAGACGAAGACAAAGAAAAGCACCGCAAAAATCACGGGTGGGTCTTGCAACAACCTATCCCTCGCATTTTCTATACTTTTGTCAAGCCACGACTCCAAGAGGGTCAAAATTCCTCGGCGCAAGCAAACATTGATAAAATTTGCCATGGCCTCAGCCATATATTTTATTAAGTGAATATGATCTAGAATGGTGAAGGCACTAGTCGTGCCGATATGCAACTAATTGGCCCATACACCATGCTGAACAACTGGAAAGCAACTCCTCTCCTTACAAGGAAGGAGTCTTGGTAGTTTGCTTTTGCAGCTTCTTTTTTGTACTTTGGGTTACTTTCAGGGTTGTAATCCAAACATCTCAGTATGATTGTTTTGTTTTGATGTTAACCTTTCTATCCTTTCAAATTCAATGAAATGCAGTTCAGTTTCGTATTAAGTATTGTATATTTTACCTTTTCCTAATTCCTGTCATTTTGTTCCATTTCAGTTATGTTAATGCCGACTTTAATAATATGACATGTATGCGAAATTCACGCCCAGATATTAAAAAGCTGTCTAATTTCGAAATAATGCATCAAAAGTTTGGATATGATGAAGATGAGGCTATTAAGGAAATAAAAAGAGAGTTGGAACAATTTGAAAACAAGCCTAAGCCCAACCTCAATGAAACTGAGCCCATTAATATCAGAAGTCATAAAGAAGTTAGAGAAACAAAGATAAGCATTCACACTGAACAAAAGCCCAGAGATGCCTTGATTCAACTTTTATTTGAATACATAGATGTGTTTTCTTGGTCTTATGATGATATGCCGATTTTAGGTATTGATATAGTGGTTCATAATCTTCCCACGTATCCTGATTTTCCATCAGTCCAACAAAAGCAACGAAAATTTAAAACATACATGAGTGGCAAATGTTATCCATGTGCCAAAGAAGGACGGAAAGACTAGAGTATGTGTTGACTACAGAGACCTGAACAAAGCAAGTCCAAAGGATACTTTTCCTTTTCTAAACATCCATATTCTTGTAGATAATTGCACAAAGCATGAGATACAATTATTCATGGATTGCTATGCCGGGTACCACCAGATTCTGATGGACGAGGATGATGCAGAAAAGACCGCTTTCACCACTCCATGAGGTACTTATTGTTACAGGGTCATGCCATTCGGTTTGAAGAATGCAGAGACGACTTACACGAGGGCCATGACCACCATTTTCCACGACATTATACACAAGGATATTGAAGTATATGTCGATAATGTCATCATAAAATCAAGGACACGGGCTGATCGTGTGCGCGATCTGAAAAAGTTGTTTGAACGGTTGCGAAGGTATGACCTTAGGCTTAATCCATCCAAGTGTGCATTTGGGGTTTCGTCTGGGAAACTCCTCGGTTTTATAGTTAGACGGAGAGGCATTGAATTGGATCCATCTAAGATAAAGTCCATTTGAGATCTGGTACCCCCGAAGTACAAAACTGAAGTCATAAGTTTTCTCGGGAGATTGAACTACATCAGTAGGTTCATTGCTCAGCTCACAACCATGTGCGAGCCTATCTTTAAGTTTCTAAAAAGGATGCTGCTATCAAGTGGACGGACGATTGCCAAAAAGCTTTTGACAAGATCAAAGATTATCTGTCAAAACCCCTTGTACTGGTCCCACCTGAACCTGGTAGGCCTTTATTTTTATATGTCGGTGATGGATAATTTCTTTGGATATGTTCCGGGGCCACATGATGCGACAAGGAAAAAGGAACAGACAATCTATTATTTGAGAAAAATGTTCACCAATTATGAGGTTAAGTACACCCTTTTAGAAAAGACATGTCGTGCCTTGACTTTGGTCGCTCAGAAGCTGAGGCATTATATTTTGTCATACACTACTTACCTTGTATCTAGAATGGATCCTTTGAAGTACATTTTTCAAAACCCAATTCCCACTGACCGACTCACAAAATGGCAAATCCTGCTCATAGAGTTCGACATCGTCTATGTCACTTGCACTGCAATGAAAGCATAGGCTTTGGCAGATCATTTGGCAGAGAACACAGTTGATGATGATTATAAGCCACTGAGCACATACTTCCCAGATGAAGAGGTCAACTCAATAGAGGAAGTAGTTTCGAACGATAGCCATGTATGGAAAATATATTTTGATAGGGCTGTCAATATCAAAGGAGTTGGGATCGGGGCAGTCCTCATCTCACCTATTGGACAACATTACCCTGCAACGGCCCAACTTTGTTTCTTCTGTACCAATAATATGACAGAATACGAGGCTTGTGTCATAGGTCTAAAAATGGCCCTCGATCTGGATGTGCATAAACTATTGGTTATGGGAGATTCGGATTTGCTTATCCGGCAAGCCCAAGGCGAGTGGGAGACTCGAGATATCAAGCTTATTCCATACAGAAAATGTGTGCAAGACCTGAGCAAAAGATTCAAATCTATCGAGTTCAGGTACATTCCCAGGTTTCACAACGAGCTAGCCGATGCCTTGGCTATTTAGCCTCGATGCTCCCTTATCCGGGAAACACTCATATTGATCCACTGTAAATCCAAGTTCGGAATCAACACGGTTACTGCAATACTATCGAGACAGAACTAGATGGTGAACCATGGTATCATGACATAAAACAATTCCTGAAAACAAAGAAATACCCAGAGCATGCCAAGGGAGATCAAAAAAGAACTATAAGGCGGCTCGCGTCTGGTTTCTTCCTGAATGGGGAAATTTTGTACAAAAGGACCCCAGACTTGAACCCGTTGAGTTACATAGATTCCACAGAAGCTGAGCAAATCATAAGTGAAGTGCATTCGGGGGTATGTGGGCCTCACATGAATAGATACGTTTTGGCGAAGAAGATTCTAAGGGAAGGGTATTATTAAGATTCTAAGGGAAGGGTATTATTGGCTTACTATGGAGCGGGATTGCTTTAGTTTTGTTCGCAAGTGTCACCAATGCCTTATTCATGGCGACCTGATTCACTCGCCTCCGTCTGAGTTACATCCCATATCCTCTCCTTGGACTTTCGTTGCTTGGGGAATGGATGTTATTGGAACAATCGAGCCAAAGGCTTCAAATGGTCATATATTCATTTTAGTCGCCATTGATTACTTCACCAAATGGGTGGAGGCAGTTGCTTTCAAAGCAGTCACCAAGAAAGTAGTGGTAGACTTTGTTTATTCCAACATCATCAGTCATTTCGGTATCCCAAAGACCATTATCACTAACAATGCAGGCGATCTAAATAGTCATCTGATGAAGGAGGTATGCGAGCAGTTTAAAATTGTGCATAGCCATTCTATCCCTTACCGACCAAAGGCCAACAGAGTCGTTGAAGTGGCAAACAAGAACATCAAGAAGATTCTCTGGAAGATGATCCAAGGGTCTAGGCAATGGCATGCAATGTTGCCTTTTGCTCTTTTGGGATACCGCACGACTGCTCGCACATCTGTTGGTGTAACTCCTTATCTTCTGGTATATGGGACGGAAGCTATAATACTAACTGAAGTCAAAATTCCCTCTCTCTGGATCATTGTGGAATCAGAGATTGAGGATATAGATTGGGTAAAGACCCGTTTGGAACAGCTGATGCCGATTTATGAAAAACGGCTAGCATCAGTATGTTTCGGCCAATTATACCAGCAAAGAATGGCACGCGCTTACAATAAGAAAGTGCATCCAAGGCAGTTTGAGGTAGGACAACTCGTTTTGAAACGCATTCTTCCACACCAATCAGAAGCTAAAGAAAAGTTTACCCCGAACTGGCAAGGACCGTACATCATCAAGAAAGTGTTACAAAAAGGGGCCTTGCATTTGGAAGATGAAGAAGGACGGGTACGAGACATGACTATTAACGCAGATGTAGTCAAAAGATATTATGTTTGATATATACCCACTATGGAACTTTCACGCATGATTTTTTTAGATCGAGATGACGAAGGCTATCATTGCTCACTATCCTAAATATGTGTCACCCTTTTGTTAACCCTTTTGAGCCAAATTTGTCTTCTTTGTTTTCCCTCTTTTTGGAACCTATGTACTTATAAAAACAAAAACAAAAAAAAAATAAAAAAGAGAAGAAAAGAAAAAAAATCAAACAACAAATCTTCTGAGTTACTGAACTACGTTCGACCTGATTCCGAAAGGATACGTAGGCAGCCTTACCCTGGGTTCGGTCCCATCACAACAAAAAATCCATATTCCCAATACTCTAAAACTGGGGCAGAAGTTTGTTTTATTTTACATTTTTTTCTATAAAAACGGTTCCAAAAGTTGTAATTCAGTTCAAGGTTCTTTTCGCCTATTCTCTCTTAGGAACTTCTAATCGATCTTTGAGAATGTTTGAAGTCCACATGCCAAGGGCATTTGGCAACCTTCCGCATGCAGTATCTTAGTCCAAAAAAAAATTAAAAAAAATGAGAGAGTCTTATCGGTGAAAACCCTTATGGGCACTGTAAGGCGACAGTGAGTAGAGAAGTGAGAGAGTCTTATTGGTGAAAACACATACGATCACCATAAGGCGATGGTGAGTAGAGAAACGAGAGAGGTCAGTTAGCGAAATTCACAAAGGGCGCAACTAGCCGAATGAGGGTCTTCGATACTCCGACATGAGCACAACCAAGATAGTTTCAAGATGAACATTTGCGACAGATTTGATAATTAGACAGCTCATACGGATCATGCGTCTAGTCCAAAATGGATGTCATAATTTATTGAAGTTGGCACACACCTCCAGATAAGTTTCCCCATTCCTCTCCTTGAAAGGGTGTCACGCCCCAGAACCGAGGGGCACGACCGGCGCTCAACTGAGTGAACCCGACTGAGCAAGCCTGTTAGATTTCATTCTACCCAAATTCATTCATGAATAAAGAGGAT
Source organism: Nicotiana tabacum (assembly GCF_000715075.1). Classification (NCBI taxonomy): domain Eukaryota; kingdom Viridiplantae; phylum Streptophyta; class Magnoliopsida; order Solanales; family Solanaceae; genus Nicotiana; species Nicotiana tabacum. The sequence continues at coordinate 122,191,946 of NC_134088.1, read as the reverse complement.
ATGTACTCCGTTAATCAAGTACTGAAGAGATTTCATTAACCGCTTCCATTTCATTCCCATTAATAACATCATTCAATATTTTCAAAATAGTACGAGTTTATAGATTTAATGAATAACATGTGGCCAAATACCAACAGTTCTAATCCAATTCCCAACATCAAATACCACCCACAATCTGTCTACGGAGCCTCTAAGTACAACTGAAGAGTAATATGAAAATGCCGACAACAAGGCCTCGGCTATACCTCAACCACAAAGTGCATGAGAAACAAAAGATACATGACCCCAAAATGAAGTGGGGCTCACCAAATCGGCTGAAAAGAGTGTACTGCTATTACTGATCAATGCCACCTACTGTAGATCCACCTGCATCTATTAAAGATGCAGCGCCCCCGGAAAAAGGGATGTTGGTACTGTCGAATAACACTAGTATGTATAGCTAGAAATCCTCTTTCAAAATAGAATGCCCATATGATCTATACGTGGAACACATAATATAATGTAATTGAAACAACCTGTACAAACAAGGACAACAAAAGGGGCACCTATTGTCTGCATTAATAATGTTTCTCATTAGACCGTCCTTAGTGTTCACATATCATATTATACACTTATGCGTTTCATAGACAGTCCATAGTGTTTATCCATACCGTACATCTATACCTCTTATACACAATGCACCTATGTGTTTCATAGACCGTCCACAGGATTTCATATCACAATAGATTTTATAACACAATGTACCTATGCGTTCATAGATCGTCCATGGGATTTCATATCACAATGTACCTATGCGTTCATAGACCGTCCACAGGATTTCATAACACAATGTACCTATGCATTTCATAGACCGTCCACAGGATTTCATAACACTGTGTACTTCATAACACAATGTACCTATGTGTTTTATAGACCGTCCACAGGATTTCATAACACAACATACCTATGCATTTCATAGACCGTCCATAGGGTTTCATAACACAATATACCTATGTGTTTCACAGACCGTCCATAGGGTTTCATAACACAATATACCTATGTGTTTCATAGACCGTCCATAGGGTTTCATAACACATTGGAAACAAAAGTACAAATACGTACATCTCATAACCTTTCACACCACATATCACCTAATCCGTACTTTCAACCACTTATAACATTATTATTTTATTGGCTCTCTTGGCCATACATATGATTCTTTATTCATGGCGCAATGGCCGTACTTCATATTTTACACTTCCATTTCTTCCCTTTCATAGATCATCATCATAATTATCAACAAGTAGAATATTTCGAAAATCACAACTTTAAATTCATTAGTAATGAAGGCTTTAAACACAATCGATTTCTTTCCAATAAATGGAGTAAAATGATTGGCAATCGAAGTACAAGTTAAAATCATATACAATTTCCACTCACGAATATGTAAGAACGCAAAACACATTGAAAATTACTTACAAAGCATAGCATTAGCTAAAACAGCAACATATGGGCATCACTTGGGTTCATAAACTTTTAGCCGATTATATTGTCGAAGTCAATTTTGGAATAGTTGAGTCAAAGCTTATTTCATTATCTTTCTCACATTATTTCATTTCATTGGCACCATTGGTCACAAGTATAACTTTCACTATTGGCACGTTGGCCACACTTTATATTCCCAATTAAGACTTTAGGTACACATATGAGCAATTAAGAGTCTTAAGAATATTGAGATTTTCTCACACAATTTGGCATACTAGCTTTCATTTGAAATACGATTCAAGCCACCACATTTTAATACGCAACCTATACTTTGAAACTCACGGAAACATTATGGAATTCAATTCTAAGAGAGAAAGTTTAGCCAACATACCTCAATTGAGCTTTCCTTAAATTACTACAACGTTCCGAAAATTCTAGCAATCCCAATCTATTTGAGACATAATAAAATTGAACCATAATTAGGAAGATATTCATGGTCTCAGCTTATTTGAGCATTTTATCAAACACTAAGCGTGAATTAAGGTTCAATGTCCTTTTATGGAGGATTACATCATCCCACAACCCAATCTTTACCATTTTTAGCTCAATAATATTTCTACACCCTTTGATAACACATGCATATAAAATAAACAACCATCTTGCCCAGAAATTATCTTTCTTATTACTCATTTCTAGACAAAATTCGAAATTGAGGGTTAGGGTGTAGAATCTTACCTTTAGGATGAAGATCTAGTGAGTTTCCCTCCTAAATCTTCCAAAACTTGAGCAAGAATTGAAGAATTAATTATTGAGGAACACCTTCTCACTCTAGTGCACTCTCTCTCACTCTAAAGTATCAGATTATATCTCAAAAATAACCCAAAGAGTGTATTTAATGAAATAGGGCCGGGTTTTAAAAACCCAAAAATGAAGCTCCAGAACAGGTTCCGCGGTCGCATATGCGGACCGCATATCGGTCACATAATTGATGTCCAAAATGACCAAAAATCTGTATGAGTTTGCGGTCACTATGCGGTCCGTATAACTGTTATACAGTCGCATAGTATGTCACATAACAGTTATGCGGTCGACTAATTGCTTCCAACTGACCCAATTAGCTGCTTCACTCTGCGGCCATTATGCGGTCTTCAAAGTGATTCTGTGGTCGCATAATGGACAGCATAAATGCACTTTTCTGCCAAAAATTTTCCTTTACTTTCCCGTGCATTGTTCAACCCAAAAGCACGTAATCCTAGTCCGGCACCATGAAATATTATTTTCTTTACAAATTTTACTGGGCTTTACACTTAAGTTCTTCAAAACAATTTGGGGTGTTACAAAGGGACACATTTTGTTTAGACACAATTCCTTTTTTACTTTCAATTCCTATTCTGTTTTCCCATAATTTTTCTTTGAGTCCATTTCGGTCTAATCTTGCATCAAAGGCGAAGCAAAGAAATGGCTGCAAAACTGGCTGCAATTTTCCCATAATACCGAGCATAATTTGGGGCATATACGACATTGACAAAGGCACGAATCCGTCTATGATCTCTTTTGCTAAGCCGAACAAAGTGTCTCAAAGAAACTGAAAAGGTCTCCTAAGCAAGAGTTGCTTCATGGAAAAAGTTGATAAGCACTATAGACACAAACTGATATTGTGTACAAGACAACTAAGTTTGATTTTAAAGAAAATATTTCCTCGCTTTAGGGACAAGGATTAGCGGTACTATGGACATCTGGGTATGAAACAGCCGAGGCAACATCGGAAAGCCAAGGTCTCCAAAAAGTGATACAGAGTATCCGAGCATATCGGTACCACTCTGATAGAATCAGTTCTTCGATAATGGAGTGACCGTGAATTCAAACTCCTTAGGGTATCAAGGCCACAAACCGACCACTGCTTTTAACACTCACAATTTTTCTTTGTTTTAAGCAGGAACAAAGTAGTGCAGAATGACGATTTTCAAAGGACAAATATCACCAAAGGTAAGTTTCTCAAAATCTCCATTTTCTTTTATTTTCAATGTGCATCACTACTATTTATACCTCACATTTACGTAGCTTAACTCAGGTAGAACCATTTCGCATAGGGGGATCCAACTCATAGTTTCGGGTAGAAGTACTCTTCGCTCAGGATGTTTTACGTAGCATAACCCATGTAGAACCTTTTTGCCTAGGGGGATCCAGCTCATAGTTCCGGGTAGAAGTACTCTTCGCCCAAGCTGTTTTACGTAGCTTAACTCAGGTAGAACATTTTTGCCTAGGGGGATCCAGCTCATATTTTCGGGTAGAAGTACTCTTCGCTCAGGATATTTTACGTAGCTTAACCCAGGTAGAACCTTTTCTCCTAGGGGGATCCATCTCATAGTTCCGGGTAGAAGTACTCTTTGCCCAATCTGTTTTACGTAGCCTAACTCGGGTAGAACCTTTTCTATCCAGCTCATATTTTTGGGTAGAAGAACTCTTCGCTTAGGCTGTTTTCGTAGCTTAACTCAGGTAGAACCTTTTAGCCTAGAGGGATTCAACACTCTATCAGTAATACATGGTGTCAACCTCTAGTTACATTTCCTTTCAGTAATATAAGGTACCAACCCCTGGTTACATTCATTCCTAGTGATACAGGGCGCCAACCCCTGGTCACATTTTCTTTAAGTAATATAGGGTGCCAACCCCTGGTTATATTCCTCTTAGTGATACAGGACACCAACCCCTGGTTACATACATTTCTCAATGATGCATGGTTCCAACCCATAGTTACATTCCTACCTAGTGATATAGGACGCCAACCCCTGGTTACATTCCTTCTCGGTAATACAAAGTGCCAATCCCTGGTTACGTTTCCTTTCAGTAATATGGGATACCATCCTCTGATTCCATTCCCTTTGGGCAACACAAGTTACTACCCCTCCCCCCCGTGGTTGCATATCCTCACATAGCTAGTTTATACTAATGTCTTTATCTTTCTTTCAACAACTTAGATAGTTTATAACTTTCTCTAATAACTCACAAAATTTTCCTATTGCTAAGTTGGGGCAAATTTTTTTTGTTCATTTTGTTCGTTTTTGATGGCTTTACAGGACCCAGCCGTAGAGCACATATTGCGATGACTTTAAGCTTGTAGTTCCAATTCCCATCATAAGAAAGAAGTCTTTCGATCACAACATAGTTGGAGTCAACTTTGATAATGTGCCAGCAACTCGGCGTCTCAAGATTTATCTTCTCAATTTCAGATCAGGAAAATGAGCAACTAAGATTGAGTCATAATCTTTTCTTCAAAGAGCATCAAGATCTAGTCTAAGGTCAAAACAAGCGAGCAAGTCAAGAATCAAGATTTGACTCCAGAAGATACATAGATAGGAATTTTGTAGTCTTAGTTTGCAGACATATGTAGTTCTCTTCTCTTTTCCTTTTGATGTAAGCGGCAAGTAACGATAACAGTAACAGTAACAACAACAATAACAACAACAACAACATCATTCTTAACTCCAGTATCTGGTAGTCCCAGCTACCAAATATTTTCAGAACTACACTGACCTGATTCCTTTACAGCCAAGGATATGCAGGGAAACTTCGAAAGCAAGGTTAGGTCACCTTTTTTTTTTTAAAAAAAAAAATGCTTTCATTAGAGTCATATGTGAGCAAAAATTAGTCTTGACATTCACTATCTTTGCACGAAAACTCTTCATGTTCTCGAGTAAAGAGGGGCAACTATAAATTCCTAATTTTGCAATTTCTTTTTCTTTCCCTTTTATGTTTATTATGTATGTATGTGTAGGAAATATGAGTTATTTATAGTTAATTAAAAGAGAATAAGAACGTGGGCTAAGTTGTGTTCTTAGCTGGAGTTGGGCCAAAATTGGCCTCAGAATCAGAGCCCAACAGCGCAGAACTCGGTCCAAATGGGTTGTCCTAGAAGACACCAAAAATGACATCATTTTAGCCAAGCTATTGAGATGCAATCTCATCCGTTCAAGCTCCCATGATCCAACCGCTCAAGATTAATCCCCCACTCAGGTATTTAAACTCCTAATTCCCCAAAGTTTTGCCCCATTTCCCCATATTTTCCCTTTTCTTCTTCTCTCTTCTCACTCTCTCCTCTCTTCCTCAAGACCTAGCCGCCGTCGCCATATACACCGGCCGTCCACCTCTAATCTATCCCAAATTCACACCACAACATCCTCTCACTCCTATCTTTCCAAATCCATGAATCAAATCCTCCAAATCCCGACCAATCCTCATGAATCTTCATAAATCCGAGAGAACCCTAGCCGCCGCCTTAAAATTTTTCGAGTTTTAGCCGCCCCCATACCATAACACATACATAAATGGATAGATCTCAAAGAAATCTATCAATTCCTACCAATTTCACCCCTAAAAGCACCACCACCACCGGCCAGCCTCCCTTACTATTGCGACCACCACTGCCCGCTGCCTCTGCCACCGTCGCTGTTTCTTCGTCTTTTATTTTTTTTTGAACTAAAGGCACTTTTTTCCTTTTGGCAAGATGTTAGAATCTATTGGTTTAATGTCTGCCAATGAGAAACATGCGCCTCGGGGTTGGACAGCCACCACTTGGCATCCTCAGCATCGTCTCGTTGCTCGATTTGACATCGGATGCCTCAGAGTTTTGTATAAGCTCGCACCTTAATCTTTTCCCCTTTTTTTCGTAATTTTTTTTCCATCCGAGTATAAGTTTTAGTTTAATTTTCTATTTTCAATTAATTGTTAAGCCGTGATCGTTAGTTCAAGTTTACTTTCATTAGCATTCTTCAATGTTAGTTGTTGCTTAATATTTTCGAATGAGGTACTTAGTCGTTTGTTTAGGTTGCTATTAATCGTTGTTTGATAGTTTATCAATGTTCATTTAAGTTGTATTTTAGGCAGCGTTTCCTAATTTCAGTCGTCTACTGTTAATTCTCAAAAATCGATTGGCTTTAGTTTAGTTTGTGTGAATACATCGTTTGATTACATTTTAAGTCTTGTTTCTGCTTTGCTAGTTCATAGTTGGTTTGAGTATGAGTGTTTTTGCTGAATTTCAGTCATGTGTGGATTTAAAAGTTGAGTACTTGAGTTTGAAGTACATGGTTGTTAGGTATTTTCCTGTTTAAGTTATAGTACAACTGCTTTGCTTTGTGTCAGAATTTGGTTAAAAGAGGACTGTTTAGTCACACAAAAGTTAGTCCTTTTGGACAGATTTTTGGTGAACCAAAATCTGTCTAAAAGGACTTATTTTTCCTACTTAAAGAACTCATCTTTACAGACTTCATCTTACACTTAAAAAGGAACAGAAAGTTTGAGAGAAAAGATAAAAGAAACTTCAGCAACCTTTTATCCTAAAACATTTTTTTCAGAAAAGCAAAAAGAAAGGTTATGTGGTCTCCCTTGGTTCTTTTGTTTTTTCAAGCTTGTTGATTTCTGGGTTTCATTTGGTTTAAGTTGCTGTTGACTGCTGCGGTTTGCTAGTTCTTGCTGTGTTCATTGAGTAGATAGCTTGAGAGTTATCCATTGTTGGGTTTCTTTCTTTTGTTTTAAGGATTCTGCCGCGCTTAGGTAATCCTATTAACTCCTTAGTATAATTTTAACTATTACTAATAATAATAAGCATGCAGTTTTGAGATGTATCTTGACTCCCCATCTATGTGTTTGAATAATGATGAGTGTTTTTGAATGTTTATTGAATATGCTCGCTTTGTTTTGATTCAGCCTTTTCCTATTATTTATGAATCTTTGATGTCATTTGAGTTCATAAAAGAGGTTTGGTTTGAGTTAAATAATTTAGAACCATATGTAATCTTTCTCTGTCGGCATTGAAAGTGATGTTTGGCATATTTCGATATGTGTTGATGTTACTTTACCCATGTTTTAACCACTTCTTGATGTTATTTAATCTTTAAAATGCCCAACATGGTATAATTATTGGTTTGATGACTAATTAAGTTATGTGTGACGATTTAAGGTGTTCGGAGTGCAAAATATGAAGAAAAGATGGTTTAGCCAGAGGAAGAAGAGTTGGATGCGTCGCATCCAACCTAGGAAAACATCATCCTGCGTGCAACCTTAGCAGTGAAGTTGGGCCATAGCGTTCGCCATCGCGTGCGAAACTGGGAAGTAGAAAAGAAGGCTGGATGCGTCGCATCCACCTTCGCAGGCAAAAATTGAAATGGAGGACAAGGTGGATGCGTCGCATCCACCTTAGCATCAATCCCTGAAGCCGAATTGGACTAGGAATAGGAGAGCTTTGGCCCACGACTTTTGTACGCAATATATAAGCTAAAAACGCCTCTTTTAGGTTATCTAACATATTGGGAAGGGGGAAAAAGCCACGACAAAGCTGTGGAGGCCGGAATTCATCAAGTTTCATCTTTCTCCTACCAAACTTAGTAATTTTTATGTTTCTTTGTATGATTTGTTGTTTGGCTACCATGTCTATATGGAGCTAAACTTCACGTTCTAGGGTTGTGGTTCTTTCATGACTATTGTTATTCGGATATTGATTTTGACTTCTTGATTTATCATATTAGTTTATTTATTCAATCTTGCGCTTAATTATTTAATTGCTTGATCACCAATTGAATATTATCTACGAATCTAGAATTGAACTCGAAAGTGAGAATTCTATATTGCATATAGGATTGAGTAGGGCAAGTTCTTGAACTCGGGCATCGGGGAACGGATTCGTGGTTAGGATAGACATATACCTAATTGCCTTGCTTGGTTGATTTACAGGAATTATAAATGCGTTCTTGTTGATTCTAACTCCATAGACATATAGGCGTTAGGTTAGCTTGAATAGGCGAGTAAGAACTCGACAGATTCTTATGAGCAATATTAACCCTGTCAACCAATAAGCTAGATAAATTAGTCGGTCAATTCAATTGAAGAATACAATAGGATTGTTAGATAGCCCATAACCCTAGATCGTTTTCATTACATTGATATCATTAAAATCTGCTCTTTCTCTGTTCAAAGTTTATTATTTATATTTTTCTTATTTAATTAGTTAGAATAAAATATTTTTAGATTTAATTCTTGTTTAGATAATTAAGATAGGCTAATTTAGTTAATAGCTAATCATAAGTCCTCGTGGGTTCGACATCCGACTTTTAGTCACTTTATTACTTGACGACCGCGTATACTTGCGTGAGTGTGTTTGGTCGCAACAAGTTTTTGGCGCCGTTGCCGGGGACTTAGAAATTTGCTATTTTTCTAGATTAGACATTTTTTTATCTATTCATGTTTTTTTTATTATTTTATTTTAGTTAGTATTTTTTATTTATTTTAGCATGGCATCTTGGAATAAAAATTGTTCGAATGATGGTTATTCTTATTTTGATGATCCTTGTCCATATTGTGGAGGACCCCACTGGTGGAAAAATTGTCAGAATGTTCCCAGGAGCGAGTTGTGCGCACAATCTCAATCCTTTGAGTGGAATATTTATAATATGTGTGGTGGTCAAGATGGCCATTGGGATGGTTGTCCTAATTTTGTTCATCCTTCTCTGAGCCCTTATTATGATCTTTCTAATGATATTTCTGAGTTTGATAGGGGCAATGAAGTGCAGGATATGGAGCCTGATGCATATATTAGGGATATTCTGAGGCAAGTAGCAGAGCAACAGGATGAACTCAAAAAAGATATGAAAAGAATGAGGGCAGCAATCACAAGAATGAAGGCCAATATGGAAGAATTGAATGAAGAGAGCGAGTACCAGCAAGAGAAAATTTTTGAAAAAGAGGAGATTTTGAGCCAAACTTGGCTGGCAGAACAGGCTGAAAAGTTAGAAATATATGAAACTCAACATGAGGAACTTACTGATGGGATGAGACACTTTATAGAGGGAAGATCTAAACTGGGACAAGGGATCTATAAATTTGTCACTACTATTCACGACTTGCAAGATAAATTAAATGCAAAGGTTGTTGCGTCTATCGCCCAACAAAATAGTAATGAGTTGTTAGAAGCTGAAAAGGAGCTTATACGCCAAATTGAGGAGCTAAAAGTGGAGAGCCAATCATTCGAGCATATTTCTGTTGATGATGCCCATGTTGAGAAAAGTACACTAGAGCCATGCGAGGTAGCAGATAATGTTATATTTGAAGAGTCTAATGTGTGCACATATGAGGATATAAATAGTAATACAATTCTAAAGTTGGGGCGTGTTGGTCCTCATTCTAAACATTTTTCGACATTGTATTTGGATGATGACATGGAAATCGAGTCATCTAAGCCTTTGGAGGAGTCAATGGAAGAGGAACATGATGCCTATATTTTTGAATTTGTCATGCCAAAAAGCAAAAAATACATTCCTCATCTAAAGGCCGAGAAGTGTAGAGTGAAAAATTTATTACTTGGCCTGGTTATCTTTGTAGCCCCACCACTGGAGCATAGCCGCAAACTGGATGCCATGTTAGGGGCTCAATTCATAAGTTCGAGGTGGAGGCAAAAAGTGGTTCACGTCGTGCCGCTACGTTAAATCAGGCACTTGTTGGGAGGCAACCCAGCGTTACTGCTTTCTTTTATTTTTGTTTACTTTTTATTTTATTTTATTTTTATTATTTTGTAGTATTTATTTTTGTTTTGTAGGATTATGAGCATAGGAAGCAAAGCCATTAGAAGAGTGCAAAAGTGAGCTAGATGGTGAGGACTAAGTGTGGGGTGCCCACACAAAGGACGATGTCTGGGGGAAGTCTGAGTACCTCGTGAGCCGCTATTGCTTCGGCCTTTGGCCTACCAGGGAGTCTCGTTTACCCTCTTATTATTTATAATGTGCATTGAGGACATTGCAAAATTTTAAGTGTGGGGTGAGAAGATCGTTTGGATGAGTTTCTGTGCTATTTTAGCTTAGTTGTAGTACTCATTCTTAAGTGTAGTAGCTTTTGTGAAAAAAAAGAAAAAAAAAAGAAATTAAAAAAAAAAACGAAAAAGTAGAAAAATTGGACTTTTCCCGACGATTGATCTCCTAGACAGTTTTCTTGAGGGATTAAAGTCTAAACAAAAATTCAAAATATATCTTTTAGCTTTCTTTAGGTAGTAATAATCCCCTGTGATTTTTCTTTGTGCCTCAGTTCTTTTCCATGGGATGTAGTTTGAACCGAGTAATTTTTTTCTTTCCGAGTAGATTAGGAATTTAGGGAATAAAAGGAGCAAGAATGATGAACCTAGGCGCCCTTGACTTGTTTGATAGTAACATATTTATACTTTCGCATGTGTAGTATCTTCTGTATGATTTGAATTTATTGATGATGCCTTGTTAAATTGGATAACATGTTTTGTGGCGCCTATGTCTCGTTTACATGACTTATGTTCACCTTGTGTTTAATACTTAATATCTCGTGGCTCCGTGAATACTTGCATTGCTTGAGAGTCGGAATGTGATCGTCCTTAGTGAGTCATGTGCCATGTGTGGTGAGTTTTTTTTGTGTTGTCCATGTATTGTACTTGTGTCTAGAACTTGCCCTGTATGTGAGTTGAAGCGAAATTTTAGGTGATGCTCGGTTTGAAAAATAATTTTAGGCTTTCTTTGATCTTTTTGAGCTTATTGCTTATCACAAATAAAATCTATCCCTAGTTAACCCTTTTTGAGCCTGTAGACCTTTTATTTGGTACCCACATTACAAGCCTATACCCTTTTTATTCTTAATTGACATTGTTTTGATCCTTTTACCTCTTAAAGCACTTTAATTGTTAGATGAGCGCTAAAAGAAGTAAGAAGGGACTAAGTGTGGGGTGACTTTTGAGTGGAACCAATGAAAGAAAGAAGGGTGCACTTATTTTGTAAAATAATACGCCACTAGCGAAAAAAAAAAAAAAAAAGAAAGAAAAATATAGAGGAATAAATTGTTGTCTTATTCTTGCTAGTGGGTATGAATTAAAGTAGTGCTTAAAGAAAGAGGAAATATTGTTGGGGTGATATTATTTGTGAAATTGAAGTGGTGTTGAAGAATTTGCGCTTAAGTTATTTGATGATGTGTTAAAGTGCTTAGGAAGTTGAGTCACTATTCCTAAAATATATCCTACCCGTCCCTTAGCCCACATTACAACCATGAAAAAGTCCTAATTGATTTTAGATCGAGCGAGCTTACATTAGTAGAGATTTACATTAAGGGCATGCCTATGGTACCAACTACATGCATGTGACTTCTTTTGTGAGAGTGAGCGATTTTCTTTGTGAGCATGAGATTCGAATGTGTGGATTGATTTTACTCTCTCTGCTTTTGTTGTGAGGGCACATGGTTTCACGAGGGATAGGTAACGTTATTAGACTTCTCTATGATGTTGGTTGTTCAAGCCATGAGTGCATTGTGACATTGAGTCGGTTTTTGAGGTTAGGATTGTTGTGAGCATGTTGTCTTTGTTCGAATATGTTTAAAGAATGGCATAAGTAAAGGGAAGGGTATGTGATGCATAGCCTAGAGCCTAATTGTTGCAAATAACCACGGTCATAGGTGCAGTGTGCTTTGAATGATAAGAGCTTAATTTTGTTTCGTCTACTATAGGATGGTTTGTTCGAGGACGAACAAAGGTTTAAGTGTGGGGTAGTGATGTTTGGCATATTTCGATATGTGTTGATGTTACTTTACCCATGTTTTAACCACTTCTTGATGTTATTTAATCTTTAAAACGCCCAACATGGTATAATTATTGGTTTGATGACTAATTAAGTTATGTGTGACGATTTAAGGTGTTCGGAGTGCAAAATATGAAGAAAAGATGGTTTAGCCAGAGGAAGAAGAGTTGGATGCGTCGCATCCAACCTAGGAAAACATCATCCTGCGTGCAACCTTAGCAGTGAAGTTGGGCCATAGCGTTCGCCATCGCGTGCGAAACTGGGAAGTAGAAAAGAAGGCTGGATGCGTCGCATCCACCTTCGCAGGCAAAAATTGAAATGGAGGACAAGGTGGATGCGTCGCATCCACCTTAGCATCAATCCCTGAAGCCGAATTAGACTAGGAATAGGAGAGCTTTGGCCCACGACTTTTGTACGCAATATATAAGCTAAAAACGCCTCTTTTAGGTTATCTAACATATTGGGAAGGGGGAAAAAGCCACGACAAAGCTGTGGAGGCCGGAATTCATCAAGTTTCATCTTTCTCCTACCAAACTTAGTAATTTTTATGTTTCTTTGTATGATTTGTTGTTTGGCTACCATGTCTATATGGAGCTAAACTTCACGTTCTAGGGTTGTGGTTCTTTCATGACTATTGTTATTCGGATATTGATTTTGACTTCTTGATTTATCATATTAGTTTATTTATTCAATCTTGCGCTTAATTATTTAATTGCTTGATCACCAATTGAATATTATCTACGAATCTAGAATTGAACTCGAAAGTGAGAATTCTATATTGCATATAGGATTGAGTAGGGCAAGTTCTTGAACTCGGGCATCGGGGAACGGATTCGTGGTTAGGATAGACATATACCTAATTGCCTTGCTTGGTTGATTTACAGGAATTATAAATGCGTTCTTGTTGATTCTAACTCCATAGACATATAGGCGTTAGGTTAGCTTGAATAGGCGAGTAAGAACTCGACAGATTCTTATGAGCAATATTAACCCTGTCAACCAATAAGCTAGATAAATTAGTCGGTCAATTCAATTGAAGAATACAATAGGATTGTTAGATAGCCCATAACCCTAGATCGTTTTCATTACATTGATATCATTAAAATCTGCTCTTTCTCTGTTCAAAGTTTATTATTTATATTTTTCTTATTTAATTAGTTAGAATAAAATATTTTTAGATTTAATTCTTGTTTAGATAATTAAGATAGGCTAATTTAGTTAATAGCTAATCATAAGTCCTCGTGGGTTCGACATCCGACTTTTAGTCACTTTATTACTTGACGACCGCGTATACTTGCGTGAGTGTGTTTGGTCGCAACAAGTTTTTGGCGCCGTTGCCGGGGACTTAGAAATTTGCTATTTTTCTAGATTAGACATTTTTTTTTATCTATTCATGTTTTTTTATTATTTTATTTTAGTTAGTATTTTTTATTTATTTTAGCATGGCATCTTGGAATAAAAATTGTTCGAATGATGGTTATTCTTATTTTGATGATCCTTGTCCATATTGTGGAGGACCCCACTGGTGGAAAAATTGTCAGAATGTTCCCAGGAGCGAGTTGTGCGCACAATCTCAATCCTTTGAGTGGAATATTTGTAATATGTGTGGTGGTCAAGATGGCCATTGGGATGGTTGTCCTAATTTTGTTCATCCTTCTCTGAGCCCTTATTATGATCTTTCTAATGATATTTCTGAGTTTGATAGGGGCAATGAAGTGCAGGATATGGAGCCTGATGCATATATTAGGGATATTCTGAGGCAAGTAGCAGAGCAACAGGATGAACTCAAAAAAGATATGAAAAGAATGAGGGCAGCAATCACAAGAATGAAGGCCAATATGGAAGAATTGAATGAAGAGAGCGAGTACCAGCAAGAGAAAATTTTTGAAAAAGAGGAGATTTTGAGCCAAACTTGGCTGGCAGAACAGGCTGAAAAGTTAGAAATATATGAAACTCAACATGAGGAACTTACTGATGGGATGAGACACTTTATAGAGGGAAGATCTAAACTGGGACAAGGGATCTATAAATTTGTCACTACTATTCACGACTTGCAAGATAAATTAAATGCAAAGGTTGTTGCGTCTATCGCCCAACAAAATAGTAATGAGTTGTCAGAAGCTGAAAAGGAGCTTATACGCCAAATTGAGGAGCTAAAAGTGGAGAGCCAATCATTCGAGCATATTTCTGTTGATGATGCCCATGTTGAGAAAAGTACACTAGAGCCATGCGAGGTAGCAGATAATGTTATATTTGAAGAGTCTAATGTGTGCACATATGAGGATATAAATAGTAATACAATTCTAAAGTTGGGGCGTGTTGGTCCTCATTCTAAACATTTTTCGACATTGTATTTGGATGATGACATGGAAATCGAGTCATCTAAGCCTTTGGAGGAGTCAATGGAAGAGGAACATGATGCCTATATTTTTGAATTTGTCATGCCAAAAAGCAAAAAATACATTCCTCATCTAAAGGCCGAGAAGTGTAGAGTGAAAAATTTATTACTTGGCCTGGTTATCTTTGTAGCCCCACCACTGGAGCATAGCCGCAAACTGGATGCCATGTTAGGGGCTCAATTCATAAGTTCGAGGTGGAGGCAAAAAGTGGTTCACGTCGTGCCGCTACGTTAAATCAGGCACTTGTTGGGAGGCAACCCAGCGTTACTGCTTTCTTTTATTTTTGTTTACTTTTTATTTTATTTTATTTTTATTATTTTGTAGTATTTATTTTTGTTTTGTAGGATTATGAGCATAGGAAGCAAAGCCATTAGAAGAGTGCAAAAGTGAGCTAGATGGTGAGGACTAAGTGTGGGGTGCCCACACAAAGGACGATGTCTGGGGGAAGTCTGAGTACCTCGTGAGCCGCTATTGCTTCGGCCTTTGGCCTACCAGGGAGTCTCGTTTACCCTCTTATTATTTATAATGTGCATTGAGGACATTGCAAAATTTTAAGTGTGGGGTGAGAAGATCGTTTGGATGAGTTTCTGTGCTATTTTAGCTTAGTTGTAGTACTCATTCTTAAGTGTAGTAGCTTTTGTGAAAAAAAAGAAAAAAAAAAGAAATTAAAAAAAAAACGAAAAAGTAGAAAAATTGGACTTTTCCCGACGATTGATCTCCTAGACAGTTTTCTTGAGGGATTAAAGTCTAAACAAAAATTCAAAATATATCTTTTAGCTTTCTTTAGGTAGTAATAATCCCCTGTGGTTTTTCTTTGTGCCTCAGTTCTTTTCCATGGGATGTAGTTTGAACCGAGTAATTTTTTTCTTTCCGAGTAGATTAGGAATTTAGGGAATAAAAGGAGCAAGAATGATGAACCTAGGCGCCCTTGACTTGTTTGATAGTAACATATTTATACTTTCGCATGTGTAGTATCTTCTGTATGATTTGAATTTATTGATGATGCCTTGTTAAATTGGATAACATGTTTTGTGGCGCCTATGTCTCGTTTACATGACTTATGTTCACCTTGTGTTTAATACTTAATATCTCGTGGCTCCGTGAATACTTGCATTGCTTGAGAGTCGGAATGTGATCGTCCTTAGTGAGTCATGTGCCATGTGTGGTGAGTTTTTTTTGTGTTGTCCATGTATTGTACTTGTGTCTAGAACTTGCCCTGTATGTGAGTTGAAGCGAAATTTTAGGTGATGCTCGGTTTGAAAAATAATTTTAGGCTTTCTTTGATCTTTTTGAGCTTATTGCTTATCACAAATAAAATCTATCCCTAGTTAACCCTTTTTGAGCCTGTAGACCTTTTATTTGGTACCCACATTACAAGCCTATACCCTTTTTATTCTTAATTGACATTGTTTTGATCCTTTTACCTCTTAAAGCACTTTAATTGTTAGATGAGCGCTAAAAGAAGTAAGAAGGGACTAAGTGTGGGGTGACTTTTGAGTGGAACCAATGAAAGAAAGAAGGGTGCACTTATTTTGTAAAATAATACGCCACTAGCGAAAAAAAAAAGAAAAAAAAAAGAAAGAAAAATATAGAGGAATAAATTGTTGTCTTATTCTTGCTAGTGGGTATGAATTAAAGTAGTGCTTAAAGAAAGAGGAAATATTGTTGGGGTGATATTATTTGTGAAATTGAAGTGGTGTTGAAGAATTTGCGCTTAAGTTATTTGATGATGTGTTAAAGTGCTTAGGAAGTTGAGTCACTATTCCTAAAATATATCCTACCCGTCCCTTAGCCCACATTACAACCATGAAAAAGTCCTAATTGATTTTAGATCGAGCGAGCTTACATTAGTAGAGATTTACATTAAGGGCATGCCTATGGTACCAACTACATGCATGTGACTTCTTTTGTGAGAGTGAGCGATTTTCTTTGTGAGCATGAGATTCGAATGTGTGGATTGATTTTACTCTCTCTGCTTTTGTTGTGAGGGCACATGGTTTCACGAGGGATAGGTAACGTTATTAGACTTCTCTATGATGTTGGTTGTTCAAGCCATGAGTGCATTGTGACATTGAGTCGGTTTTTGAGGTTAGGATTGTTGTGAGCATGTTGTCTTTGTTCGAATATGTTTAAAGAATGGCATAAGTAAAGGGAAGGGTATGTGATGCATAGCCTAGAGCCTAATTGTTGCAAATAACCACGGTCATAGGTGCAGTGTGCTTTGAATGATAAGAGCTTAATTTTGTTTCGTCTACTATAGGATGGTTTGTTCGAGGACGAACAAAGGTTTAAGTGTGGGGTAGTGATGTTTGGCATATTTCGATATGTGTTGATGTTACTTTACCCATGTTTTAACCACTTCTTGATGTTATTTAATCTTTAAAACGCCCAACATGGTATAATTATTGGTTTGATGACTAATTAAGTTATGTGTGACGATTTAAGGTGTTCGGAGTGCAAAATATGAAGAAAAGGTGGTTTAGCCAGAGGAAGAAGAGTTGGATGCGTCGCATCCAACCTAGGAAAACATCATCCTGCGTGCAACCTTAGCAGTGAAGTTGGGCCATAGCGTTCGCCATCGCGTGCGAAACTGGGAAGTAGAAAAGAAGGCTGGATGCGTCGCATCCACCTTCGCAGGCAAAAATTGAAATGGAGGACAAGGTGGATGCGTCGCATCCACCTTAGCATCAATCCCTGAAGCCGAATTGGACTAGGAATAGGAGAGCTTTGGCCCACGACTTTTGTACGCAATATATAAGCTAAAAACGCCTCTTTTAGGTTATCTAACATATTGGGAAGGGGGAAAAAGCCACGACAAAGCTGTGGAGGCCGGAATTCATCAAGTTTCATCTTTCTCCTACCAAACTTAGTAATTTTTATGTTTCTTTGTATGATTTGTTGTTTGGCTACCATGTCTATATGGAGCTAAACTTCACGTTCTAGGGTTGTGGTTCTTTCATGACTATTGTTATTCGGATATTGATTTTGACTTCTTGATTTATCATATTAGTTTATTTATTCAATCTTGCGCTTAATTATTTAATTGCTTGATCACCAATTGAATATTATCTACGAATCTAGAATTGAACTCGAAAGTGGGAATTCTATATTGCATATAGGATTGAGTAGGGCAAGTTCTTGAACTCGGGCATCGGGGGACGGATTCGTGGTTAGGATAGACATATACCTAATTGCCTTGCTTGGTTGATTTACAGGAATTATAAATGCGTTCTTGTTGATTCTAACTCCATAGACATATAGGCGTTAGGTTAGCTTGAATAGGCGAGTAAGAACTCGACAGATTCTTATGAGCAATATTAACCCTGTCAACCAATAAGCTAGATAAATTAGTCGGTCAATTCAATTGAAGAATACAATAGGATTGTTAGATAGCCCATAACCCTAGATCGTTTTCATTACATTGATATCATTAAAATCTGCTCTTTCTCTGTTCAAAGTTTATTATTTATATTTTTCTTATTTAATTAGTTAGAATAAAATATTTTTAGATTTAATTCTTGTTTAGATAATTAAGATAGGCTAATTTAGTTAATAGCTAATCATAAGTCCTCGTGGGTTCGACATCCGACTTTTAGTCACTTTATTACTTGACGACCGCGTATACTTGCGTGAGTGTGTTTGGTCGCAACAGAAAGTAAATGTTTTCTGATGCAGTGGGCATTTGATTGCTCGAGCTATTTTATTAAGATAAAGCAGCACGTTTTGTCCATTTTCTCTCTTTTAATTTATGATAAAAAGTGATTAATGAAAGGTTAAGGACTATGTGTTTGTTGGGAAGCTAACTGTTGTTTTGGCATGTTCTGGTGTTAAGTTTTGGTCGCGTGCGTTAGGCTTCTTGTGAACCAAATTTGACTGCTTGAAAGTTTTCTTACTGCTGTTTGAAAACCAAAATATTTTGAACTACATTCTTGTTACTTTAGAGCCAAATTTCTTAAAGTTCATCTTTCTTAAAGGATGAAAATGTTGTTACTGTTAAATAAGTTCAATGTTTGAAAAGATTTTTCTTTCCTTTTCTCTTCAGTTTCTTTCTTTTCTTAGGTCGAGTCAATAGTTTATTCTTGGAGTTTTTGCTGAATATTTGAGTTTGGAAAAAAACTATCTTTAGTTCTTTAGTATTCCATGTCAGACACATATCACATATACTTGAGAAAAATGGACCTAAGTATTTTATTTTAATCTTTGTTTAATGCTAGAATGTAGTTAATAATACATTAGTTGTGATTATTGAAAAATACTCCTTTGGTTAAAATCCTGATTGGAGCGGGGTGTTCTTTTTTGTTGAATCTTTGAAAACTAAGAACTTTAAATGGCTCCTTTTAGCTGTAATTCATTTTTGCAACTTGATTATGTAAGCATTCTTTGGATGTTTGGTCCATAGGAATACTTCTTTGTGATGTTTTTGTACGCCGGTTTCATGGGCGAGTTTGAATTATTTGAGCCATGTAAGCTTTAGTCTAACTAGTTAGCCAAATAACTTAAGAACTTTTAAATTAGTTAGTTAAATATTTCTCAAAAGCGCTAAGCAACTAGTAGGCGCGCTTTAACTTTTTCATTCACGGATTCGCTTGCGTAGTGTGGTGTTTAACATTCAATAAATTAATAATCTCATACCATACCCATTAGTTTTAGTTAATTTTTAATTTAGTTAATCCTTTGCTAAAATTGCAAATTCGCTTGCGTAGCGCAATAGTTGACTTTTAGTAATTTTTAAGACTTAATTTTCTCAAATGAAGCAATTTCTCAAAAGTACTACAAATAATTGATTGTCATGATTTCGGATTCTCTTGCGAGGCACAATTATGATAAGTTAATAAATTTTGTTATTCGATCATACATTCACTTGCGTTGCGTGGTTATGACAACATAATATTATCCAAATTATTTTTTAATAATTCTAATAATCAAAAAATAAAAGCGGATAGGTAAAACATAAAAATCATAAAAAACACAGTTTTGTCCAAAATTAATTCAAGCCAAGTTTAAGTCAATAAAGCAACCATGTTAGAACCACAGAACTCGAAAAATGCCTTACACCTTCTTCTCGGTTAACAGAATTCCTTACCCGAACTTTTTTTCACAGACCAATTAATAATAGAGTCAAATCTTCCTTTGATAAGGAATTCAAAAGGTGACTTGGAACACCGAAAAATAAATTCCAAGTGACGACTCTGTAACTAAAATAATCCTTACTCAAATTTGTCACTTCAAATGGAAAAACTCTTTTAACCCAATAATCCATAACACATACATATCTTTTGGGGGTAGAAAAGGGGTGTGACAATATCTGTACTCATAAATAAATCTCGAGTTAAGCATGTGTTAATTGATTCAGGTAGCTCGACCAATAGCATCAGATCGAGGGTCATAGAGCAGTTGGGTCTACAAGATCAAATAGTGCTTGCAGTCCGGGTTTTAAACGAATTCAACATGGCATGCAAAACTACTAAAGGGGAGATAACCCTACCAGTGAACACTATAGGGACCATTCAGGAAATGAATCAAAGGGAATATGAGATATAACGATGTAGTCGAAAGGCCATGGATTCATAGCATGAGGGCAATGCCCTCGACACTACACCAGGCACTGAAGTTCCCCACACCGGGAGGGATCAAGATGGTTTATGAAGAGAAATCGGCTGCAAAAGAAATGTTCGCGGTCGACGAGGTGATCCTGATGTCCGCACTCTCGACATCAAAGAACACAGAGCTAGTTAGGAAGGAAGAAACTAAATAGCAATCACCGATACCAGCCTCAACCGAACCGGAGAAGCAAGAAGCAGGTGAGGATGACGATTACAGAATCCATAGGTTGTTCATCGCCCCTGATGATTCTGATGCCACAAAATCAACGGTCGAGGAGATAAAGCACGACATATTGATCGAACACCTGCCCGATCAGAAGGTATACCTGGGCACATGGTTAACTCCCAAGCTCAGAAAAAGCTCATTGAATTCCTTATATCTAATATAGATTATTTCGCTTGGTCCCATCTTGATATGATAGGGATCCCGCCAGAAATAATCACTCATAAGCTGAGCTCGAATCCGAAGTTCCATCCGGTTAAACAGAAGATGAGGCCTCAGTTCGAAGTCAAGAATGCATTCATCAAAGATAAGGTATCCAAACTCCTTAAAATAGGTTCCATTCGGGAAGTTAAGTACCCGGATTGGCTAGCTAACATAATGGTATTGCCTAAAAAGGGGAGTAAGTTAAGAATATGCGTAAATTACAAAGACTTGAACAAAGAGTGTCCTAACGACTCTTTTCCTTTGCCTAAAATTGATCGCATGATCGATACGACGGCCGGGCCTGAGATACTCATCTTTCTCGACGCCTACTCCGGGTACAACCAAATTCGAATGGACCTGGGAGATCAAGAAAAAACTTCATTTATCACTAAATTCGGCACCTATTGTTGTAACGTAATGTCATTCAGACTAAAAAATGCAGGTGCCACTTATCAACGCCTAGTACACTAAATATTCAAAGAATAAATAGGAAAATCAATGGAATTTTATATTGACGACATGTTAGTTAAGTCCCTGTGAGCAGAGGACCATTTGAAACATTTGCATAAAATCTTTGACATACTGAAGAAATATAATATAAAGCTGAACCCGGAGAAATGTGCATTCAGGGTCGGATTCGGGAAGTTCATTGGATTCATGGTGTCCTACCGATGGATTGAGATCAATCCTGATAAAATCAAAGCTATAGAATATATCACCGTAGTGGACATTGTCAAGGCCATTTAGAGGCTAACCAGGCGCATAGCCGCCCTAGGCTAGTTCATATCGAGGTCTTCCGATAAGAGCCATCGGTTCTTCTCATTATTGAAGAAGAAGAATAACTTTTCTTGAACCCCGTAATGCCAACAAGATTTGGAAGAACTCAAAGAGTACCTTCCAAGTCCACCCTTGCTCCATACTCCAAAGGCAGATGTACCTATACTTAGCTGTATCCGAGGTAGCGGTAAGTGGAGTCGTAGTCCGGGAAGAGGAAGGTGCGGAATTTCCTATCTATTATGTTAGTAGGACTCTAGGCAAGGCCGAAACGAGGTATCCTCACCTAGAAAAATTGGCGCTCGCATTGCTAAGCGCCTCCAAAAAATTAAAGCCGTATTTTCAATGTCACCCCATATGTGTCGTAACTTCTTACCCACTAAGGAGAATAATGCACAAACACGAGCTGTCGGTCCAATTGGCCAAATGGTCCGTATAAATTAGCGGTTATGATATCGAATATCGACCCCGAACTGCCATCAAATCATAAATTTTGATAGACTTTGTAGCCGACTTTACGCCTGCCTTAATACCTGAAGTCGAAAAGGAATTGTTGTTAACCTCGGGACTTCCCTCGGGAATATGGACCCTCTTTACGGATGGTGCCTCGAACGCAAAGGGGTTCGGACTTGGCATCGTGTTGAATCCGCTTACGGGTAACGTAGTTAGGCAATCTAGTAGAAGTGTGAAATTGACTAACAATGAGGCCGAGTATGAGGCCATGATTGCAGGTCTTGAATTGGCTAAAAGCCTGGGGGCGAGGTGGTCGAAGCCAAGTGCGATTCCCTCATCGTGGTAAATCAAGTCGATGGGACGTTCGAAGTAAAAGAGGAACGAATGCGAAGGTATTTAGACAAATTACAGGTAACAGTGCATCAATTTAAGGAATGGACCCTACAACATGTACCCCGAGATCAAAATAGCGAGACTGACGCTCTAGCTAACTTGAGATCATCGGTTAATGAAGATGAATTCAGCTCAGGAATGGTCGTACAACTCATGAAATCGGTAGTGGAAGAAGGCCATGCCGAAATAAACTCAACAAGTTTAACTTGATATTGGAGAAAAACGTACATAGACTACTTGAAGATAAGGAAGTTGCCCTTGGATCCTAAAGAATCGAGAGCTCTACGCATGAAGGCAGCCAGATTCAGCCTGTCCGAAGGGACTATGTTCAGAAGAACATTCGACGACCCGCTCGCCATATGCTTGGGACTGGGAGATACCGAATATGTTTTGAGAGAAGTTCACGAAGGCACATGCGAGAATCATTCGGGGGAAGAATCTTTGGTTCGTAAGATAATCAGGGCCGGTTATTACTGGATCGAAATGGATAAATATGCAAAGGACTTTGTTCGAAGATGTGACGACTATCAGAGACACACACTGATGATCCACCAACCCGGAAAGCTACTACATTCGGTCTTGCCACCTTGGCCGTTCGTGAAGTGGGGAATGAACATTGTCGGTCCCCTGTCGTGGGCACCTGGTAAGGCTCAATTCATATTGTTTATGATCGATTATTTCTCTAAATGGGTCGAGTCTCAAGAGTTCGAGAAGGTCCGAAAAAAAGAAGTCATTAACTTTGTTTAGGACCACATAATATGAAGGTTTAGGATACCAACCGAGATAGTATGTGATAACGGGAAGCAGTTCATCGACAACAAAGTAAACAAGTTTTTCGAAGATTACAAGATCAAAAAGATATTGTCAACACCCTATCACCATAGTGGGAATGAACAAGCGGAGTCAACAAACAAGACCATACTTCAAAACCTAAAGAAGAGATTGACCGATGCCAAAGGAAAATGGAAGAAAATTCTACCCGAAGTCTTATGGGCATACCGTACAACCTCTAAATCTAGTACGAGGGCCACTCCATTTTCATTGGTCTATGGTGCCTAAGCACTAATACCGGTCAAAGTGGGAGAACCGAGCCTCAGGTTTCGATATGCGACCGAAGAATCAAACGATGAGACTATGAGCACGAGCCTAGAACTATTGGATGAAAGGCACGAGGCCGCCTAGAAACAACATATAGAAAGGTATTACAACCGAAGAGCCAACCTTCGACACTTCAAGATTGGGCACTTGGTGTTAAGAAAAGTAACACCGCACACCTGGAACCCGAATAAGGGGAAGCTAGGGCCGACTTGGGAAGGACCATATTGAGTCATCAGGATTACCAGCAAAGGCTCGTACTAACTCGAAGCAGGAAATGATGCACAACTACCGAACAACTAGAACCTGACGCACTTAAAGTGGTATTACTATACGATCTCATTTACCCTTTTATAATATTATGAACCGGACTAACACTTGCAAGAAACAACCAAAGGAGAATGTGACTATTAGGTCTGAAAGAACACGTTGCACTCTTTTTCTCTTGAACCGGGTTTGTCCCAAATAAATTTTTCAGCAAGGTTTTTAACGAGGTAACAATAAATTGTGCTAAATTATATTCGAAGACCACTTTTAAACCGGGCTCAATGGTCGCATCAACAGTATCCGAGCCCTCTCAAGATCAACCTTGAATACTGGGGGCTATCACTCTCGAGTTAGACTCCTTAGTAGGGCTGCTTATCGGGCGGATTGGGCGATTATTTACTCTTAACGGTTTGGATTATCGGTTATCGTCTTTTAAATGTATAAATTCGCTAGCCACCCGATAAGATATCGGATGGATTGGTATCGGTTTAGCTCTTATCGGGCGATTTATCGGATTGTTTGTTGGCCACTGTTACTCAAAATAAAATTCCTATGCTAAGCAGACTACATTCCAGTCTATAGAATATGGCACCTAAGAAGAGAGCTAAATAGAAGAAATATAGAGCTACATTCCAGCGTATTTCCCAGTAGAATCATCTCTGGGGATGAGCCTATTAACAACTTATAACTATCAGAAGAAATAAAAGAGAATACTGGGTATAACACATGGCATCAAAATTATCTAATAGTAACTAATTGGAATAATAAATTATAACTAAATGTCTAATAGTAAATTAGTAATAGATAGAGTACTGAAAGTGGAAGAAGGGTTTTTGATTATTTAATATATATATATATATATATATATATATATATATATATATATATATATATATATATATATATATATATATATATGGATAAAAATAAATTTTATATACATATATATATTCTTAACGGGTTAACGGATTATCCGTTAAGAAAATTGAATAATCCGCCCCCAAACCGATAAGCCTTTAATAAAAAAATTTTAATTCGTTCCCCGTCCGTTAAACCGTTAAACCGATACCAATAAGCCATTAAGCTTCGGTTTCGGTTCGATTTTCGGTTTCGGTTCGGTTTTGAACACCCCTACTCCTTAGCAAGGAAAGAAGGGAATTTTGTACTCGAACAACTTAGGCAGGTGGTTAGAATTTATTGTAAGGGCCAAACTGTCAAATGAATCGTGCACGTGTATGCTACCGTAGGCATAATGCAAGCATTTACACGCTTTCGATCATGTACTTTACATACAGAAATGAAAGAAAGTTCTCACCTTGCTATTACATAGTTTTGCCTTTTAAAGCATCGTGCCTAAGGGCTATCACTAGTCGGGGACTATCGAGCCCAAGGGCTACCCCTACCCGAGTCTAAGAGCTATCCTTATTCGGAGACTATCGAGCCTAAAGGCTACCCCCGCTCGGGGACTGTCATCCGAAATAAGTTCGAATATCTCGGGCTATCAAATACCGGAGGCACAGAACCTATTAGGTGGTGCCTAAACCCAAAAGGCTACAGCCATGGTAAAAATGGCTCGGACACATCCGAAGCCCATAATCAAAACATAAGGCCTTCAATAAAAATTTAAAACCTGCTAAAAGGTTACCCTCGACAAAAGTATCGTCTAAGAACACTTAAGCATTTTGAGAAAACTTCCGGTCACTTTGAGTTTTCAAAGCTTTGAGTAAATCAAAAATTGCATCGAGGTCAGGTATTGTTTGACACTAAAACCAAATCCACGACCATCAGTTCTTTATTGAGGAATCCCAAACATATTTACTCCATCAAACAAAACCACTTATATAATCCATGTTATGGATTTCATCATGTTCCTAATATCTCTGTTGAGAGTACTCGATCTCCTCCCTGAAATATTGCTGAGCCACTCTTTTACTAGAGACAAAGTGTGGTAGCCGAGACCCGATGACGAAGCAAAATTGCAAAAGATTGCAAAAATTAGGCTTACGAACCCTACCACAAAAGTGTTATTCTTCTATTTAACCAGCAAGTTCAATGTATGTTGATTTCCTGACTTCTTTCTGTGGAGTTAATTTTTTTCCCTTTCAAATGGTTCCATTTTCTTTTGAAATATGCATAAAGTGAGTCCAGAATCTGAGTTTTTCCCTCAATTATGCTGCAAAATTCCTGATTTTTCGGTTTGACTTCTTGAATTTTGGCCTTGAAAATATAAAACAAGTTTCATGAATTACAATCTCAAAGAAAGAGAAGTAGCCAACATTCTTCATTCTTCTTACTTCTAATTTTTACCTATTTTCTTAATGATAGACTTGCATAGCAGCGTTATAAAGGAATAAAGAAAGTAATGGCAATTAATGCTGCAAGGTATTTCGTCATTTTTGTAATTGTTATTTTCGCTATTATACTTTTAAATATGGTTAGTTGAAAACTAAATTAATGTATTACCGAGAAATTGTCTTCAGTATTATTCTTTATCATTTCGATCAAGAAAGCTTTCATCACCTCTCATGATCGGTGGTTTATGGATGGCGAGCTCAGTTCATTAAACGTTTCAGTTTAAGAGCATTTTAAGTAACACTTTTAATTGATTCTTGCCGTTCCAATTTTCTTTTATGAGTATATACTTTATCATATTACTGACTTGAATGGACACAAGTTTACTCTGATAAAGTATCATCAATTACATTGAACAAGTATTTATATAGTTGTAATTCGAACAAGAATTACATTATAAACTATACTACTTTGGATTCTTTATTTGCCTTGATATCAATTTTTTGTTATGCATGATCAAAGCAGTTTAACATAAATTATTTAGATGCTTGAATGAGTCTTTAGAATATATTTAAATATTTTGCTATTGCTAAATAATCACTTGGGGCAATTCCTCATTCATGTTCAAAAGGCTATAATGGTTTGAGAGTTCCGGAATTAAATGGGATAGCGAGTTGACCTTTTATCCAAGGTTTTAGCTATGCTATCAGATTTACATTAAAACATAGTCAAAGTGAAATAGTGCACTCACAATGGTTGAATTGCCACCCTAATTTATGTGAAGGAAAGCTAATCGGGGATCTCTCATTGTGGATTATCAGAAGATTGACAGAATTGAAGCTCATTTAAGAAACGTGCTCAAGGGGATAATAATATTCGAACTGCTAAAACATCAGTTCCTATGGTTGTCACACATACAGAAAGAAGACTTCACTAAATGGTAAAAGAAAGCCAGTGACTAGGACTAGCAATGATGCCCTGATTGTATCAGTTTTGAACTCCTTGGGAAAGGGTTATTCCGTAGTAAATATACAGTGCAAAGATCAAACTAAGCTTCTATTTGATGTCATTAGCACGATAGGAGACATGCAATATGTCGCGTTCCATGCCAGAGTTAATACAATTGTGGACAGTGAATACTTGGTATATATTCCTTTACCTTTTTTTCTAATTTTAATAGTTTTGTATGAATGTACATTTGCTCAAATTTATCACAATCTTGTCTCAAGAACTCTTCATTAGGTATACCCCAATTATATCAGATGCTAAAAGCAACAATAATTCTATGTCTACAAGCTGCAATCGAAGGAACAACATCTGAGGTATTCTGCTCCTCCCTTCTAACTGTTTGAAAGAAACATTCAACTAGACATTTCAGAGTGTGTTCGAATGAGAGGCGAATGCGACAAAAAAAGGGACTTCAAAGAATTACATATTTACTCCCAAGTTTCATGTTTTTTAACTGTCCACTAATTCACCAGTAAGATGAAGACTGATATAGATTTGGAATTCTTTTGGCACATGTAGGCAATAGAACTTTCATGAGATAAAATTTGACAATGAGACAGTTCTACTACTTCAATATACAACAAAGACTTAATGAGGGGCACACTCTTCTACAAGCTGGTAGACTATTACTGCAGTACAAATTGGACAGTTACGTGACAAAAGAGGGAGAAAGATTTCGTTGTATATGGAATAATAAAAAAGAACTTAGGCCTGATCTTTTTTTCTAGATTGATGGATACCATTGTCCAAGGTGATTATGATTGTTCAATGATGGAAAACTATTATCTTACCTTCGTCGAACACTGGGTAAACTCAATATAGGGTAAGATGCAATGACAATCTTTTGTTGGGATTGATATTAAGATTGTTCTTTACATTCACTTGAGATTGCCGATTTTAACTATACTGGTCCTTTCTTTGGTTTTCTGTTTTCATTCCATATTTAAGTTTCTTTAGTATTTTAACTGTTCAAGTGTAGTTTCTTTGTTGAATCTGTTGATGAGATTTTACGAGAATGTAGTATGGTTGTTTACTGTGTACAATCTATTTGTTTTTTGTTTTTTTTTGTGATCTACCTTTGTATTTTGCTTTATTCTTTTCTCTTTTTTCCTTGCGTGTTCCTTAACATTATCCAGAGAACTAATGTTAAGATTCCAACAATGACCTAAAGGGTGAACATTATTGGAAAAACGTTTTGTTCGTCAATTTCCAATCAAGATTATCATTGGTTTAATTTTTAGTCAATTTTTTTATGTTGTTTATTAACAGGTCCATCTTATTTGAACTCACCTGTGATCTTAAACAGTGATGATTTTAGGAAACCTTCACATCATGAGGCTCTTGCCAGTGAGTAGCCGTGAAATTGAATATTCTATATATACTTTTTGTGTACATAAACATAGAAAAAGGGGTGCTTGATTATTTTATGAAAAATCATTGAATATTGAGAAGCCAATTGTATCAAGAAACAAATGTAGCTATTGGAAAATATATTAGAAGATAAAATAGATCAAAAAGGAAGACTTTACTTATCATTCATTAGAGCTTCTTTGGATATGTGACAATACTAAATCTTCTTATTTTTGCTGAATGTTCTTACTATTTTTAGTTTTTTGAAGAATCTATCTTCTATTATTTTTAATATTCGGATATTAGCAAAGGATCATTCGTAAACTTAATGAGGTCATTTAAGACGCGCGAAGCACGGTCAAATTACCTAGTTTTATATATTCTGGAATATCTTTACAAAGGCCCAACAAAAACGACCTCAAAATGAACAAAATATATATACACAAAAATTTAAAAAATTCTAAGGCATTCACGCCTTATCTTCACCGGAGCCCGATTCGTCACCAGAATCCTCGGGGTCTTCAGATCCTTCGGATCCCTCGGAGCCCTCCGCACCTTTGGGCTCGGATAGTTTCTTCGCCTCGGTCTCAAGGCTTTTAGCCTCCTCGATCTCGGCTGACAGGTCGAAGCCTCGGGCATGGATCTCTTCGAGTGTCTCCCTTTGAGACAGTCGCTTCACATATTCAGCATTGGTCTTCACGGGGCTTGGCTGCTTCAACATCCGGCCTTGTATTGGGCCACCATCTTATCGGCATAGGTAGAGGTTGTCTCCATCTTGGACCTTGTTGCTTCGAGCTCTTTACCAAGGGCATCTCGTTCTGTTGTGGCCGAGCTCAGCTGTGCTTGGGGATCTTTATTTAGCTGAGCCCGTTTATCAGCTTTCTCATTCGCCACCCGAAGCTGAACCTCCACCAAAGACAGCTTTGCCTGGGCGGTTTCCTTCTCCGAGGCCATAAGATCCATCTTGCTCTACCACCCATCGGCCATGACTTGGATCTCGTCTATTTCCTTTCGGAGTTGGTCGATCTGGTCAATATTCTGCTGGACCTGCGAGGTTTTTTCGTTAGCCACCACAACTAGTTCCTCGTTTCTAACTTCAAAGACCTTTACCTTTTCAACTAAGTCGGCATGCTCCCACCTCAGGACCAATGCTTCTTTCTGAGCCTTATCCAGCTCGGCCTGAAGGTCCTTAATGACCCCTTCTTGTTGCTCGCCGAGGAGCTTGTATATATCCCTTTTTTGGGCCTGCTCCTTGACCTCGAGCTTGAGCTTATTGACCTCGACCCGGTACCGGAGGAAGCTCTCATGATAAAGTACCGAGGCCTGCAAAAAGGCGAAAGATGTGAGAAATATCAAAACCTAAGTAAAGTTCAAAAGGACGTAATGATGCCTTACCCGGTTCAGCGCCTGATGCGCCTCATTGAACATGCATGACACGTTCACCTCATTCATTTTTGCCTGGTCCTCCTCGGTCACTAGGCATCAGAGGTAGTTGGCTATCCCCATGGGAGCAGACAGAACCCGGGCATCCTCTAGGACGGTAAGAATAATCGATCTCTTACAACCGGGGTCCACACTCGGAGCAGGGAACTGATTGATCAATTTCGGGCTCGAACTTGGCCTGCCAGCTTCCGAGGATGTGTCCTTCTTCGGAACTTCCATATCACCCAGCCCGAAAAAATCTTCAGAGCGGACGAGTCCACACCATCAAAAAAGGAATGAAGGGGATCGTCCGCGCCATGGACTCCTTCGTTGGACTTCTCCTTTCCTGCTTGGACCTCCTCGAGCATGGACTCGGTGTAGGAGGGTGTCCCCGAAATCTCTATTACACCGGGCACTTCTTTCGGAGCGGAGCCGGCGTCCTAGAGGGTCTCAGCCCCCGTATCAATATCAATCTCCCGAATCTGAGGAAGGTCGGCCTCACGAATCTCCCCCTAGGCTGCCGATTGCTCCCTAGGAGGGGTCGATCCATGGACAATAAAAATGTCGTCTTCTTCGGGCTCGTCTCTGAGCCGAAGATGTGAATCGGAATTCGACACCCGAGAACTAGAGCTCTTCTTAGGCTTTCGAGACACTCTTTTCTTTGGCTTCACCACGGAGCTCGGGGAGCCCGAAGCCTTTCTTTTCTCCCATAGCAGCCCCGGGATGCCCCGTAACGGGGGGATCAACAGACAAGGACACGTCCCCGTCCCCTTCTAAAGGCCTATGTTCGGTGTGTGTGTGTGGGGGAGGAGGGGGGAGGGGGAGTCAGTATGATGTAAGTTTAAAAGCATGGTATTAACTGTTCAAGGAAAGGCATTATCGTGAGAATAGGCCTCCCATCGGCCCCATGTGCGCTCGGTATAGGTCAACTGTGTGCAGATTCCCTCGATCCACTCCTTTAACCAGGGGATCGCATTTGGAACCCGGGCAACAACTACATAACCACAAGTATAAATGAGAAGAAAGAAAATGAAGATAAAATTGACGCTTACGGAGAGACTACACTTACGAGATGCATTCCACTTCTCAGGAAATGGCATGAACTTGGGAGAGATCAAGTCTTCGGTTTTTACCCGAACGAAGTGTCCCTCCCAGCCCCGGTTTCGGTCTTCATCAATGCTCGAAAAAGGGCCTTGCTGGCCCGGTGGGTGAGCTTGATTAGTTCCCCTCGAAAATTCGGGGACTGTATAAACGGAGTAGATGATCGATGGTGAACCGACGAGACTCGGTCTTGTTCATGTAATAACGAAGGAGGATCAGGATCCTCCATAGAGGCAGATGGATTTACCTGAGGCACACCTCTTACCCCTTGCAAAAACCTAAACACAATCGGGTCCATTGGGCCCAGTGTCTTCGGGTAAGTGTAAATACTTAAGTACCCCTCCACGTGGGTAGTAATGGCGTCCTCGGGCCCGGGGACTACAACATCCTTACCTTCCCAATTACAGTCCCTTCGGACCAGGGGAGGGACGTCTTCGGTCACTGAGCATATGTACCTTGATGTTCCTTCACCCTGGTCCTGTTTGCGTGAGAGGTTTTCAACCTTAAAGTTGTCCGCAGTTAAGCAGCCCCCGGGAATAAACGTTTTCAAGGGAGGCTCGGGGCCCGGTTCGTTGACAGCCACCTGGGGAGCATCCGTTTCGAGGGCAACTACTTCAGGGGCAACCGCCTTAGTACCGGCGGCCGATTGAAAAGATAAAGAAGCAACTTGTTGAGGAACAAATTTAGATATTTTAGCCAATGTTATCTGGAGAAGTTTGAAGATTTAAAAAAAGAATACGAAGGTTTGAAAGAACGAGTTTGAAGGATGAAGAACAGAGTATGAAGATTTGAAGGAAGTCTGGGTAAAAACCTGGGAATCAATATGAAGATTTAAAGATCAAAAGATGAAGGTATGAAGGTTTGAAAAAAGTTTGATGATAGCTGGGAAGCTCGAAGGTAAAAGCTTGGTCGAAAAGTAGAACAAAAGAACAAAGGATGGAAACTTTTATAGGGAAGCAGGCGACGCTTCGCATTCGGAGGCAACCAGATGGTGATTGACACATGTCCAAAGTCAGAACGATGTGACTGATGGGACATTTCGTCTCATTCGTCGTAACGTACAGAGGAAGGAATCGGAGAACATATATCGTTTTTCATCATTTCGGCAAGCCTACTCTCTGAGAAACGAGGGGACTATTTGTATACGGGTAGTGAGTACCCCGATTTCTCGGTGGGGCAAACAAGGCAAGGACATAACTGTAGGGAATCGAAATCGAAGCCAAGAGCCTCTCTCATCAAGGCCCGAGCAAAACACTTGCCCTTAGGGCCATCGAGACTACGCCCCCTAGGTCCGGTTCGAGTTCCAAGACCTCGAAGAGCATTGTCGAATGACCACACATGATTAACAAAGGGCCGTGATATCCATGTCCAACCGAATATCACAGCATGAATCTCGGCCCGTATCAGCGGTAGATCAATGATTAGCGAAAAGGAAGATTTTTACCTTTTTTAGAGTTGTACTTAGGATAAAACTCCCCTACTATATAAAGGGGATACTGATTATTCATTAAACACACTGTAACATGCATACATCTATTTTTCTCTGTTTCTAAAGG
The DNA here is from genome assembly GCF_000715075.1 of Nicotiana tabacum. Classification (NCBI taxonomy): domain Eukaryota; kingdom Viridiplantae; phylum Streptophyta; class Magnoliopsida; order Solanales; family Solanaceae; genus Nicotiana; species Nicotiana tabacum. The sequence continues at coordinate 122,159,774 of NC_134088.1, read as the reverse complement.
TTGTTTAAAGTTCTTGTTTTGGTTCAAAGTTGTGAGCACCTAATTTTTGAATATATTTAAATTTTTACCATCTTTTACTATGTAAATATTTTTAGAAATTTAATATATATTTTTTAGCTTTGTTATATTTTTTTAATATAGGGTAAGAATTAAAAATAAATTAAAAGGTCAAATTATTACTATTAGTATTATTTTTATTTTTTATCTTTATTTTAAAATAAAATAAATTAAAATAATACTGAAAAAATTAAATATTTTTTTTAATTTTTATATGGGAATAAAATAATAGGAAAATTAAAAGTATGGAATAAGAAATTAAAAGTAAAAGTAGGTGAAAATTATTTTTTTGTTTTTTAAAAAGTAAAAGAAAGTGAAAAATTAAAAAAATAAAAGTAAAAGAATATGAAAATTTTAAAAATGAAAAGTAAAAGAAAGTTGAAATTAAAAAATAAAAGTAAAGGTAGCTGAATTTTGTTTTTAAAAAAGTAAAAGAAAGTAGAAAATTAAAAAAAGAAAGTAAAATAAGTGGGAAAAAAAGTAAAATAAGTGGAAAATAAAAAAAAGTAAAGTAAAAAAAAAGTGGAAAATTAAAAAATAAAAGTAAAGGAAAGTGGGGAATTATTTTTTTTAAAAAGAAGAAAAATGGGAAGTGGGAATTCTTTTTAATTAAAAAAATAATAAAATGAAAAAAAATCTGAAAAAAATCTGAATTCTTTTCTATAAATAGAATAGAAATGTGAGGACAAAAGAGGGGAAAGAAGAAGGAAAAAAATAGAGGAGAGAATTGAGAGAAAAAAAAAATTTTCTTCTACGCTAAGGGAATTTCTACTCGTTTCATTCTTTCTTTCGAAAATTCAAGCAATTCATCACCATGTTTAAGACCCAAAAATGCCTCAAATTTAAGCCTAAAAACACCTTGTGAAGCTTCATTGATAGTCGCCTCTCTCACGCCAAAAACCAGCAGCCTCACGAGGTATAGTCAAGTTTCGGTCCGGGCTCGAATTTTAGAAGGTTCGTCGCTAGATTTTCGGTCCGGGTAGAAGTACTCTTCGCTCAGGTTGTTTTACGTAGCTTAACCCAGGTATAACCTTTTCGCCTAGGGGGATCCAGCTCATAGTTTCCGGGTAGAAGTACTCTTCGCCCAGCGTATTTTTCGTAGCTTAACCCAGGTAGAACCTTTTCGCCTAGGGGGATCTAGATCATAGTTTCCGGGTAGAAGTACTCTTCGCTCAGGATGTTTACGTAGCTTAACCAAGGTAGAACCTTTATCGCCTAGGGGGATCCAGCTCATAGTTCCGGGTAGAAGTACTTTTCGCTCAGGTTGTTTTACGTAGCTTAACCCAGGTAGAATCTTTTCGCCTAGGGGAATCCAGCTCATAGTTTAGGGTAGAAGTACTCTTTGCCCATGCTTGTTTTTCTTAGCTTAACCCAGGTAGAACCTTTTTTCCAAGGGGGATCCAGCTCATAGTTTCCAGGTAGAAGTACTCTTCGCCCAGGGTATTTTTCGTAGCTTAACCCAGGTAGAACCTTTTCGCTTGGGGGGATCCAGATCATAGTTTCCAGGTAGAAGTACTCTTCGCTCAGGATATTTTTGTAGCTTAACCCAGGTAGAACCTTTTCGCCTAGGGGGATCCAGCTCATAATTCCGAGTAGAAGTACTTTTTGCTCAGGATGTTTTACATAGCTTAACCCAGGTAGAACTTTTTCGCCTAGGGGGATCCAGCTCATAGTTCCGTGTAGAAGTACTCTTTGTTCAGGTTGTTTTTCGTAGCTTAACCCAGGTAGAACCTTTTCGCCTAGGGGGATCCAGCTCATAGTTCCGGGTAGAAGTACTCTTCGCCCAGGATGTTTTACGTAGCTTAACCCAGGTAGAACCTTTTCGCTTAGGGAGATCCAGCTCATAGTTCCGGGTAGAAGTACTCTTCGCCCAGGATGTTTTACGTAGCTTAACCCAGGTAGAACCTTTTCGCCTAGGGGGATCCAACTCATAGTTCCGGGTAGAAGTAATCTTCGCTTAGGTTGTTTTACGTAGCTTAACCCAGTTAGAATCTTTTCTCCTAGTGGGATCCAGTTCATAGTTCCGGGTAGAAGTACTCTTCGCCCAGGATGTTTTACGTAGCTTAACCCAGGTAGAACTTTTTCGCCTAGGAGGATCCAGATCATAGTTTCGGGTAAAAATACTCTTCGCCTAGGCTGTTTTTCGTAACTTAACCCAGGTAGAACCTTTTCGCCTAGGGAGATTCAGCTAATTGTTCCGGGTAGAAGTTCTCTTCGCCCATGCTATTTTTCGTAGCTTAACCCAGGTAGAACCTTTTCGCCTAAGGGGATCCAGCCCATAGTTCCGGATAAAAGTACTCTTCACCCAGGCTGTTTTTTGTAGCTTAACCCAGGTAGAACCTTTTCGCCTAGGGGGATCCAGCTCATAGTTCCGGGTAGAAGTACTCTTCGCCCATGCTGTTTTTCGTAGCTTAACCCAGGTAGAACCTTTCGCCTAGGGGGATCCAACTCATAGTTCCGGGTAGAAGTACTCTTCGCCCAGGCTATTTTTCGTAGCTTAACCCATGTAGAACCGTTTCGCCTAGGGGGATCCAGCTCATAGTTCCGGGTAGAAGTACTTTTCGATCAGGATGTTTTACATAGCTTAACCCAGGTAGAACCTTTTTGCCTAGGGGGATCCAGCTCATATTCCGGGTAGAATTACTCTTCGCTCAGGTTGTTTTACGTAGCTTAACCCAGGTAGAAACTTTTCGCTTAGGGGGATCCAGCTCATATTCCGGGTAGAAGTACTCTTAGCCTAGGCTCTCTTTTCTCAGTTTAACTTAGGTATAACCTTTTCTCCTAGAGGATTCATTTTCATTTCAGTAATATAGGGCACGAACCCCTGGTTAGATTTCTTTTCCATAATACAGGGTGCCATCCCGTGGTTACATTTCCTTTCAGTAATATAGGACGCCATCCCATGACTACATTCTTTTCAGTAATACAGGGTACCAACCCCTGATTACATTCTTTTTCCGTAATACATGGTACCAACCCCTGGTTACATTTCCTTACCAGTATCAAGGTACACCAATCCCTCGTCGCTTTTTCAATATAGGGTCTCCACTCCCTAGTTTCTTTCATCTCCACTCCCTAGTTTCTTTCATTCCCTAGTCTCTATTTTTTTTTCGGGGTACACCATTCCCGACCTTTTATTGCTTTCAATAAAGAAGTAGTTTAGAATTTTGTTACAATAACTCACGAAATTTTCCTAGTGCAAATTAGGGCAGAAAAATTTCGTTCGTTTGTTTGTTTTGGTGTCTGAGTAGGTTTTACCTCGAGGCACAGGGCTCGAGATGACCAAAAGAAGAAGTCTCAATTCAGAATAAAAGAAAAAAAAAGGTGAATCCAAAATGCAAAAGCAGTTGAAAAGATGTGGAATGCTCAAGACATGACTGAAGCCACGAGCATTGGGGTCCTGTTTTGATTAGAAGAAGCTATAGAATAATGAAACTAGCACCTACAGCTAGCAAGCATCAAGGTTTAGATCAGAGTCTGCATGAAGAACCAGTCAAGACTCAAGATCAAGTTTCAAAAGACTCATAGATATGAATCTTATAATTCATAGCTGATAGGCTCGTTTAGTTTCTTTTTTTATAATAGCAGAACCGCAGACCGGAGCCTCGACGGAACCTCATCGACTCCTCAACTCATCATTCCATTATTCTCCTTGAACTACACGTGACCTGATTCCCCTATAATCCGGGATATATAGGCTGTCCAAAATTAGGACTCGGTTGCACCCTATCGTTTATTTCTTTTCCTTTTGAATAACGGTTTGGTAAAAAATTAGTCACATGGCTCACCTAGCCTTTGCCCGAAAACTCTTCATGTTTCCAAACAAAGAGGGGTAGCTGTGAGCACCTAATTTTTGACTATATTTGAATTTTTACCACCTTTTACTATGTAAATATTTTTAAAAATTTAATATATATATTTTTTAGATTTGTTATATTTTTTTTAATATAGGGTAAGAATTAAAAATAAATTAAAAGGCCAAATTATTACTATTAGTATTATTTTTATTTTTTATCTTTATTTTAAAATAAAATAAATTAAAAAAAATACTGAAAAAATTAAATATATTTTTAAATTTTCAGATGGGAATAAAATAATAGAAAAATTAAAAGTATAGAATAAAAAACTAAAAGTAAAAGTAGGTGAAAATTATTTTTTATTTTTTAAAAAGTAAAAGAAAGTGGAAAATTAAAAACATAAAAGTAAAATAATGTGAAAATTTTAAAAATGAAAAGTAAAATAAAGTTGAAATTAAAAAATAAAAGTAAAGATAGCTGAATTTGTTTTTAAAAAAAAGTAAAAGAAAGTAGAAAATTAAAAAAAGAAAAGTAAAATAAGTGAAAAATTAAAAAAGTAAAGTAAAAAAAAGTGAAAAATTTAAAAATAAAAGTAAAGGAAAGTGGAAAATTATTTTTTTAAAAAAGAAAAATGGGAAGTGGGAATTCTTTTTAATTAAAAAAATAATAAAATGAAAAAAAATCTGAAAAAAATCTGAATTCTTTTCTATAAATAGAATAGAAATGTGAGGACAAAAGAGGGGAAAGAAGAAGGAAAAAAATAGAGGAGAGAATTGAGAGAAAAAAAAAATTTTCTTCTACGCTAAGGGAATTTCTACTCGTTTCATTCTTTCTTTCGAAAATTCAAGCAATTCATCACCATGTTTAAGACCCAAAAATGCCTCAAATTTAAGCCTAAAAACACCTTGTGAAGCTTCATTGATAGTCGCCTCTCTCACGCCAAAAACCAGCAACCTCACGAGGTACAGTCAAGTTTCGTTCCGGGCTCGAATTTTAGAAGGTTCGTCGCTAGATTTTCTGCTCATCTGCCAATTTGCCCTTGGTTTGGTGTACTTGCTCGGCTCAGAATTGTTTTTGCATTAATCAAGTTCTGAAGGAAATTTTTTGCTTAAAGGTTCATTACTTATCCTCTCTTTGTTAATTATTTTATTGTTTTGTGTGATGTTCTTATAGAGGTTCATGTGATAATTTTTTGTATTATTTTTATTTATACACATTATCATGTTGTAGTTTCTTTTTACATGTTTTAAGCAATTTTTCAACAGATTATTTGAATAGAATTTCATCTTAATGAGATTTGCTATTTAAAATTAAGAATGAAGATCTTGCCATATTAATGGGCCATGCGTTGGAGTTCAAGTAAGTGAACCAGAAATGAGTTACCACATTTAATAGGAAAGAAAGAATTAGACATGGGTTGGGTTGAGTATAAATATGCGAGGCCCAATAATTTTATCACTAGACTAATAAATTAGTTCATTCTTCCATAATGGATAAATGTCTCTTAATTTCAAAGATAGAGTAGTAAATTGTAAATGTTTCTAAGTGTGGATGACTTTTTAATACTTTAAATAACTAATATATTTCCCGACTTCCAAATAATTTTCTATCCATAAACTCTTGGTCTTATAATAATTTCAAATTAGTTTAGAAAAATAATACAAGTGCGCGTTCACGTAACTTGACCAATCAACTTCGAATAATAATAAATGTGTTATTGATTGTGTACACATACGCATGACATGATTCTTGACGCCAAACAAAAATGAGTACACGTACGCGTGACTTATTTCAAGATAATTTTCATAAATCTAATCAAGCAATAAAAGCGGACATAGGTAAAATATGAGAACTAATAAAACACAGGTTATCCAAAAATAATATAAGCCAAATGTAGTCAATAAAGCGACCGTGCTAGAACCACGAGACTCGGGGAATGCCTTACACCTTCTCCCCGGTCAACAGAATTCTTTACCCGGACTTTGTTTTCGCAGACCAATTGTGAGCACGTGATTTTTGCCCAACTAAAATTACTCCTACAAAGTTCAAAATAGATTTTTTTAATTATTTTTTTTTATTTTTATTTTTTTAATAGAATTTTTAGAAATTTCTTATTAATTGTTGCTTGCATTTAATTGCATATTTAATATTTTTAAAATCATGAGAAAATACCAAAAATGTATAAAATATTTCATGCATAGCATTTTAAGTCTTAATTATATTTAAAATTTAATTACATAAGTTAATTGCTTTATTAAACAAAAAAAAAATCAAAAAATATTGGTCATTTTTATATTTTTAGCTTTTAGTTGCAAATTAGTAATTTTCTTTCATTAGTCTTAAGTTAATTAATTGTCTTTATGTTAGAAATATATAATTAATTTAATTTTATAAATTAGATTTGATGTAGAACTTAGTTTAAGATTTTAATTAATATTATTAAGCTAAAAATCAAGAGAAAAAAAAAAGAAGAAGAGAGAAAGCTTGCTTACTTCCAGATTGGGCCACAACCATTTTCAGTGGCCCAATTGCCCCAAAAATCCGCCCAGCCCAATACCTTTTCCCCCTACCCAGCTTCGGACCCGCCCTGAACCCATGACCCGCCCCATCTCCCTCTCTAAATCCTAGCCACCCACTAACTTAAATCCAACAGCTGACCTTTTTTCCTCACACCAAATATAAACCAAATATAACACAAACCCTAATCCTAAAAGAAACTAATCCAGCCGCATCTCCTCAACCCCACACCTCGGTCCGCCGCTACAACACGCCCAAACTCGCCGGAATCAGGCGAGTTAACTCGCAAACTCGTGCACATGGTCCCTCCTCATCTCCTTTCTCCACGTCACTCTAATCCTAACGGATTTCTGATAAAACGAAATTATTCTTTCCTGATTTCACGCACTCCCTCTTATTTTTCTGTCAGAGTTATATTCTTTTGGCGAAAATAGGAAAAATGTGGGGCGTAGGATCGAGTCACACTCGATCTACTCCTTACATCTGTCTTATCTCGCCAAACCGAGATTGTTTTTAGATTTTTGGGGGTGATTTTCTGATTCCTTGGCATCCAAGGGGAGAAGGTTCGAGTGAAGCTATAAATAGGAGGGATTTTTTTTTTAGGGAAGAAAAGGTTTGAGAAAAATTAAGGAGCGCTCTTATTCTTCTCGATTGTCCTCTACGGTTTTCTTTTAAGTTTAAGTGTCAAAAAAAAAAAAAAGGTTAAAAGGCCACTGCATCGTTTCAGTAGTTTTTTTGAGTTTCGCTTGGTTCTGGGCTAAATTCGGAAGTTATTCCTTCTGTACTGCTGCTGTTTATGCTACTCTGTTAAACTTGGCTTCATACCTGATTTTCTGACCTTTATTTGGTCCCTTATTTGCTGTTTCCTGCCACTAGGTATGTACAAATTTGCCTATTAGCTTCCTGTTGCAATTATGAATAAGTTTGGATTATCTAATGTTGTTTGTGTCTGATCTCCTTACTATGTTTCACTGCAATTGCTTCCATGTAAATTTCTGGTTTTGATTATTCATTTGAACTAAATATGGCGATTCAAGTTATTTTTGACTAGTTTACACAACTACTCAATGAGGTTTAATATCACAGATTCGTCATTGTTTTGGTTTACAAGTTTTATATGTTAAAATCATCTCATAATGAGTTTATTGTTTAGTGTATGATGGTTTATTCTTTGAAAATTAGTGGTTCATACTCAAAATGATATCTATACTAATAGATTAATCAAACTTGTTGCCTAGCCATTTAGTTGTTATGCATGAGAGAGCCGATTAATAAGAGTAGTCCAGTGGCTATTTTCTTATAAATCAGAGGTCTGCCCGAAGGAACAAGAGGCGTATGATTCAAGAATAGCAATGGTCGTGCAAGATATTGTGAATGGAATCATGGAATTCGTTGAACTAGCTTTAGATTGTTGAAATTTGTAATCTGAATCCCAAGCTCAATTACTGTATATGATTGTTAAATTCTTGACCCCATACATAGTTGTCGATAATGAATTGTATTTGTTTACTTGAAAATTTTCATTATTATTGACAAAATCAGCGTATAGATCCATATGTCTTTGAGTTCATATACTTGGGTTTCAATTTACGTATGCCCCACTGGAGAAATCAATTAGCTGAATTTATGCTCTTTTACTCCGAGACCATGGACTGTATTCATATATGGCCAGATTGTCAATTTAATTGAGCAAAGGCCAACATCTGGAACGTATTGGCCAAAATGATGAGAACTTTCTTTAAGTTAATATTAGTAAATACATGCAGCTAGCTCTAATTTTAGCAGAATGCTTAACCATTGTCAAATATTTTCCAAAAAATTTAGATACTTTTAATATTACTCATTTCCCTTAGCAAATTTACATTCATTTTTTCACGAAATCCATATCCATAATCATGACTTCCACAATAATCTCAAAGTAGTTTAGGAAAATAATTCGAATAATCGTAGTAATGCCTTAGGCGCGCATTTAATCGATTGTCGTAATTGTGTACACGTTCGCGTGACATGATTATGATTTTCCCAAAAATAAATCAAAGTACGTGTTCGCGCGACTTTGGCCAACAATCTTAATAAATTGTCATTAATTGTGTAGACGTACGCGTGACATGATTTTTGGCGCATCAAACAAACGGATTCACACACATGTGGTTCGTTTTCAAGATAATTCCATAATGCCATAATCAAGTAATTTAAAAGTGGTAAAAGGTAAAATGCACATAGGTTCTAAAATACGTAATTAAATAATTTAATTAAGCCATGTATGATTAAAGCGACTGTGCTAAAACTACGGAATCCGAGAGTGCCTAACACCTCCTCTCGGGTTAACAGAATTTCTTACCCGGTCTTCTGGTTTTTCGCAGACTTTAAACATAGTCAAAATTTCTCGATTTGGGATTTAAAATAAACCGGTGACTTGGGACACCATAAATTATCCCAAGTGGCGACTCTGATCAAATAAATAATCCCATTTCGAATATTGTCGCTTTAATTGAAAAAATTCCCTTATCCCTATCGCCCCTTCGGGAAAAAAGGAGGTGTGACATCAATAATAATAGAGTCAAACCTTCCTTTGACTAGGGATTCAAATAAATGGTGAATTGAAACACCCAAAAAATCAATTCCAAGTGGCGACTCTGTAAATAAAATAATCCATATTCAAATTTATCACTTTAATTGAAAAAACTCTTTTACCCACAATAATCCATAACACATATATCTTTTGGGGCAAAAAGAGGTGTGACATAAGTTCTTCATAAGCATTGGTTCGGAACCGAAGGCAAGGTTCTTGTTAAGCCTATAACTGAGCCCGAATTCAGTATCATCATTGGTTTGGTTATTCACTTTATCTTTTAATTGCATATCTAACGTCATAAATCATTTATATTGGACTAACCCACGTATCCTTAAAATCGCGTATAAATTCAATTGTTATCAATTTTTAAGGGTATTAGTTGCAAGCTTTTTAAAGGAATAAACCATAAAATCAAGAAATATCTAATGGTAATTACTTAAAAATCTAATATCAATGGGGGCGGTGTCCATTCCGTTATTCAATGCTTTCGAGAAAATGTAATTTGCGGAAGCGAAATTTTTCCCTTTTTCCATTTGAACATAAAATTTTATTACTCTTTTTCATAAAAAAAAAAAGAATTGAAAATATTATTTGTTCATGGAATTTCATTAGTTTTTGAAAAATATTTTAAGTTCCAAAAACTGATTTAGGTCAATTTTTCGATGAAATTTTTTCTTCCACTCACAAAACTCTACTTTTTTCCAAGTAAAGTAAAATGCATGTCCAAACACAACTTCAACTTCCAAAAATTATTTTTCAACGGAACTTCAAAAAACTCTTTTTTATTTAAGTTTCACCTAAATTTATGTTCAAACGCTAGCTAAGTCGTCGGGATAACTAAATAATAAATGAAAACAAGAAACCCATAATATAAATATTCAATTTAATTCAGTTTTAAAATAGAGAAAATAATCATTCCTTTTCACACAAGCAAACAGGCGAAATATTTTTCTTTGTTTTATACTTAATAAAAATGATTATTATGTATTTTCTCAATGTTATTGCAAAGTTCACAGGAAAAAATCGAAATGACTAAAGCAGAATCCAAGTCAACGAGATATTTTTAAATGAAAAATAATAATAGAAGCAAAGTATGCAAATCACAAGAAGTCTCTAGAATATAATAGCTTAAATTACGTTGATTAAAGGCATTAAGATAGATTTGGGTAGCATTACAAAATGTTGAAGAAACTGATTATTCATGTCATCTTTATAAATAAATGGAGAAGCTAGTGAAAGCATATGCAGAGTTAATTTTTGAAGCTTATGAGTTTGAAATTTTTTTTTTTTTAAAAAAAAAGTTATTATTGGATTCTAAAGTAATAATTTATATATATTCAATGAAATCTTTAAAACAAATATAAAATTTAGAATAAAGTTATTAGATTCGGTCAATCCCGTAATTGAAAGGGTAACTCCGCCGCTGAGCGAAAGCTTAGACAAGAAGCAAAGGGTGACTTATTATTAGTAATATTTTATAGCTGACTATGGACCAATTAACTTAATTTATAAGCGAAAATAAAATAATAGCAGCTTGAAAATCTTCTTGATCTGTTCACAATGGATGAAGATAAGGTATGAAGTTATTCTTTATTAATTTATTTACTTTTCTTAAAAAAATGTTTGTTTTATTTTAAGACAAGCTATGAACTTCATTGCAACGTGGCTCAAGACTAGAATTGAAGCAATTGGCATGTTTCGTTACAAGTAGACTTTGGGATAATTACCCACTTATTTATTTATTTATTTATTTATTTATTTTTGAATATAAATGAACAATGATATTTATTTGATGCTTCAGAAAGTTGAAATTTAAAGTCAAGAGATGATTTAATGCAACCACAGACCATCAATTTTTCTAATTGGAAATTGGGTCTTGTTTACATTGTTTTGTTGCCTCTAGTATCTTTTCTGGATTATGACTATCTCCAAGTCACTTTCTCAAGTGAAATCACTATATAAGATCATGCCATAGAAAATAATTTTACCTTTTCTACACAAATATTTTAATAAATTAATTAATTATGTTTTGCACTCCAGAGTACCTTAAATTTTTACTGCAAGAATCAATAGCTGGCACCTTGCGTCAGAAAACCTACAAATACTGTTGAAAATCGTGATAGACCGGTAAATATACCTTCATTCTTAACCATAAATCTCGTGTTAGAGTGCTAAATATTGAGTTACCATATTGGAAGCACTTTAATTACTCATCAATATGATATATTTTTTTTGGCGAGAATTCGATTTAATCGGTCCAGTATGAGTACTGACATGAATACGGGATGGAAAATCAAATAAAAAAGAAAGCCTAAGATGGCAGAGACTTAGTGCTAGTAAAAAAAAAAAAAAATCTCTGGCTAGGGATCTCAGAATTTTGAATTTCTTTTCTTTTATTGAAATTTATTCGATCCGCCAAAAAAGGTAATCTCACACACAATAGCATTAATCAGAAATTTCAAGTTCGAGCGTTGAATATGAAATTACTGTTAATCAGAGATTTTGAGTTAGAGAGTTGACTATAAAATTAATGATAAAATTACTGTTATTGGGAGCACTTTACATACCTCGAATATGGTATTTCATTTTTGCGAATTCGAAATTAATCGAGTCTCAATACGAACACCAACGCTAGGTGGAAAATCAAATCAAATGTAATAAAGAAAGCCTATAGATGGTAGAGGCTTAGTGCTAGTAACAAAATTTAATCTCTAGCTAGGACCTCAGAATTTTGAATTCTCTTTTGCTTTATTATTGAAATTTTACTAGATCTGCCAAAAATAATAGTCTAGTACACAACAGTAGCCATAATTGCTGTAATATAGAATAAATTGTTGTATCTTTAATATAAAGTTCCTTTAAAAAGAATACACAACATGAAAATGTTCATAAAATTAAGTAGTATCCAAAAAGTTATCACCTTTTTCAGAACTACTCAGTGGCGGATATAGTGTAGTATTACCGGTTCAACTGAACCCATAACTTTTGAAGAAGAGTAAAATTTTATGTGTAAAAATTCATTTTATAAAATAGTAGATATGAACCCATAACTTTTAAAATATAATAGGTTCAATGCTAAAAATTTTAAAAGTTGAATCCATAAGATTTAAATCCTGGATCCGCCTATGGAACTACCCTTTATATATAAAATTATTTACGGCACGTAAACATCTTGCATTTCTCTGAATGGATGCCTCTTTTAACAATTATTAGAGAATCAATAATATCGTCGACTGAAAAGGTTTAAAAGCCAAAACAAACAAAATTCAACTATTTTTGCGTTACTCGTGAATCGTGATATTGTTATGTTTGTTTACCGTCACAATCTAATTAATTATGCACGATACAATCTAGGTTGTTTTATTTTTGAAGGTTTATCTCAAATAAATACATTATTTAAATATAACGGAAAATGGTTCAAAATTTGTTGTATTTCGTTTTCAAATAAAAATAAAGATCTCTTGAAAAAATTCAAAACTATTTGTTGTCACAAACTAATTGACCCCTAGATATAGCAGTTGATTGCTGATGGTACTAACTACTACTACTACTACTATAACTGATTAGTAAGTTAGTAATTGCTTATTTGCCTTTGAGCTAGATTTATTTTAAGGCATTATTGAAGGTGAAACAACAGAAAGATCGATTATTAACTGTTTTCGTCATGCATAATACTATGATAGAATAATATTTAGGGTGTTCAAGAAAAATAAAAAAATTCGCAAATGATAAAAAGCGTTTTCTCTTTAACGGGGCTGTCCGAATTTGAATAAGTTTTAATGTGATACCGTTGTCTATCCATGTATCATAAAAAATGCAATGATTCATGTACAATTTTTCTCATTGAGAAAAATTTATTTATATAATATTAAGATCAGTGTCATAAAATAGTGAGTATTCATTTGTCATAAAAAGCTTTGAATGTATAACTACATGTCACATCCACTTAAGTACACTCCTTATGGTGTGGGGCCCACAAAAAGGCCTTTAAGCCAAAAGACAGAAACACATGTGTGTCAGAACTTCAATAACAAACGGATGGGGCCCACAAGAAAGCATTTAAGCCACAAGTACTGTCAACCAATGCACAAAACTGAGCCGCACAACCAAAAATGCCAGGCAAGTATGTTGATGAAATAGGCTAGTGAAGAATCGAAACAGAGGCGGATCCTTGTAAAATATAAAAAAAAAAGTGAAAAAATTTTCGAGTCAAAATGTTATTTAAAAATTAGAGTTGTATTTGGACATAAATATAATTTTAAGTTGTTTTTGAAGTTTTTGTGAGTGATCTGAGTGAATTTTGAAAAACAGTATTTTTGGAGTTTTTCAAATTTTCGAAAAATTTCAAAATTCATCTTTAAGTAAAAATTGAAAAATTTATGGCCAAACATTGATTTCGAAAAAAATATGAATTTTTTTCAAAAAAAGTGAAAAAATTCTTATGTCCAACCGGGCTCTAAGTTTATGAGTTCCTACAGAAATCTCAAGTTAATATACAATAATAATTGGATTAAGGGATTGAGTTCCAAGTTAAATATTCTTATATATTTAATGAATTTTTCAATACAAATACTAGATCTAAATAAAAGTTACTAGGTTAACGGGAACCACTGAATCCGCCCCTGCGGCTCAACTGTTGCTTCTATTATAAGAGAAATTATTTACAGCATGTAAGCATCTTGCAGTTCTCTTAATAATCTTGTAGAATGAAAAAGTTGAAAAGCCAAAACAAACAAAATTCAATCTTTTTTGCGTTACTCGTGATACTGTTATATGTCTGTTTACCATCACAATCTTATTATGCATGATACAGTCTAAACCGTTACATATATTTTTTAAGATTTATCTCAGATAAAAACATTATTTAATAATGCGAAAAATGGTTCAAAAATATGTTGTATTTCGTTTTCAAATCTCTTACGTATGAAAATAAAGATGATTTGTAGCCACAAACCAATTGAACCCTAGATATAGCAGTTTACTGTTGATGGTAGTAACTACTACTCCTATAACTGATACTCCTAGTTAGTAACTGCTTATTTGCCTTTGAGCTAGATTTAGTATTCTAAGGTATTATTGAAGGTGAAACAACTGAAAGATGATTATTGATTCACAATGCTGAAAACTGTTTTGGTCAATGGTCATGCATAATAATATGATAGAATACTATTTAGGGTGTTCAAGAAAAATAGAAAAATTACCCGATATTACCTATTGTATTTTATCGTATTGTTACTTTAAATGCAATATTTGTTTGATTGTTACTTAAATTTTATTATTTTGTATCGTTAAATCCATCGTTACGCAACGATGAAAAATGTCACTTTATGGAAAGACGACGAATTTGATGTGGTAGCGTCGTTTTCTTGCTTTTTTCTCTCATCTTGCCCTTCCTTATTATTAAATAATCATATTTTATCATTTATCTTACTTCTTTATATAATAATTCTACTCCATATACTATTTTTTCTTAGTAATGTTGCAAGTTTATTCTTCATATTGTTGGTGTACGATACAATTTATCAAAATGTTGTATTCATCAAATAATAAGATACAATGCAGTACAATACAATACGTAATATTATAAAACGACATGTAACAACAATCCAAATAAACTGTATATCACCGCCAAAAAATATGGTGGAATGTTAAAATCCTCCCACCTTAACCAGAGGACTCAAGTTTGAGTTCTAGGAATGAAATGTTTTTTTGGTAGAAAGCGCTTTCTCTTTAACAAGTCGTGGCCCAAGGATACAACACATCCGGTGAAAAACAAAAAAGAAAATTGATTAACCCCAAATCAAATCAAATCTACAACACTAAAATGTTGAATAATAGTATATGTTTTCCTTTATTGCAATTTTACTCCAACTGCTAAAAAAGAGAGTTAAACTTGTAGATTACGGTATGTCTTTGCTAAGCATCGCCACAATTGCCGTATATAGGAGTAATAAATTATTTTCTCTTGGAATACAATATATGGAAAGAATATACAACGTGGAAATGTTCTCAAAAGCATCCCAAAAGCCAAAAGTTAACACCATTTTCGTAACTACGCTTTATATTTGACTTTATACCAATATTATAAAGATTTTTTACACTCCCAATATAGTTTAATTTATTATAACATATTAGTTACTATTTTATCAGATTATTAATTAATGAATATCGTAGCAATTCACTTATAATTACCTTATAAGTGATTTAATTGCATAATCTTTTTGTGTATCATCAATATATGAAATTAAAATTATTTTCGACTATAATGATTTATTAGCTACAATTAGATCTTGTAAAGGAAAGAGAATAATAATTGCATCACTTCACTTTAAAATAGAGAGAACCATATAATGGAGAAGAATAAAGAACAATTTATATCCTCTATTTATATCAACTTTCTTCCTTTGCATTCTTTCTCAAAAAAATACAGAGAACCAAACAATGGAGAAGAATAAAGGAACAATTCTCTTCTTCCCATTCATGGCACAAGGCCATATTATACCATTCTTAACCTTAGCTTTCAAATTAGAACAAAAAAATTACAACATAATTTTTGTAAACACACCACTCAATATCAAGAAACTCAAATCATCTCTTCCTTTATATTCCTCAATTTCTCTTCTTGAAATTCCATTCAATAGTTCTCAACATGGTCTTCCTCCAAATATTGAAAATACTGATTCACTTCCTTATAAACTTACTTTACATTTTTCAACAATCTCCTCTTGTCTTGAACCTTCATTTAGAAATCTTGTTTCTAATCTTATTGAAAAACCACTATGTATTATATCAGATTTTTTTTTTGGTTGGTCAGCAAATATAGCTCATGATTTTGGGATATTTCATGTTATTTTTAGTGGGGCTAGTGGTTTTGGCTTGGCATGTTTTTACTCTATGTGGCTAAATTTACCACATAAAAAAACAAGAAACATTGTTTTTACTATGCCTGATTTTCAAGAAGCTGGAAATCTTGAAGTTAGTCAATTGAGTCCAAGTTTATTAGCAGCTGATTCTAATGATCCTTACACAAATTTCAACTGGAAAAATCTTCACAATTGGATGAACTCTGATGGGATTATTTTCAATACAGTTGAAGAATTAGACAAGCTTGGATTGGCATATTTTCGTCGAAAATTAAAACTACCAGTTTGGGCAATTGGACCGATACCTTGGCCAGTAAGTGGTAAATCAAGAGCTGGCAAGGAAACAAGGGAAGAAACAGAGAAATGCATCAAATTTCTTGATGAAAAAGAACCAAAGTCAGTACTTTACATTTCTTTTGGCTCTCAAAGTACAATTTCAGCATCACAAATGATGGAATTGGCAAAAGCATTGGATAATGCTAGTGAAGTAAACTTTATATGGGTTGTTAGACCCCCTTTGGGTTTTGACATAAATATGGAGTTTAGAGCTGAGGAATGGTTGCCTGAGAGGTTTGTTCAACGCGTTTTCGACGATCAAAATAGGGGACTCATAGTGCCAAAATGGGCTCCTCAGGTCGGAACTGCGTAACCATCTTATCTAAAAGTCTAAATTGTTAGGATTTTATGATTTTCGTGTTGTTTAGTTTGTTTTAGTTATCGTATTCTCGTGTTGTTGGTATTTTGGTACTACTTATTCTTCCCCCCTTCTCCCCTCTTTCTTTCTATTTCTTCTTTTCCCCCCTTCCGCTTCTTCTCCTCCTCCCTACCTTTCTGAACCGAGGGTATATTGGAAATAACTTCTCTACCTTCACTAGGCAGGGGTAAGGTCTTCATATACACTACCCTCTCCAAACCACACATGTGAGAATATACTGAATATGTTGTTGTTGTTGTTGTTGTTGTTGTTACGATTCTAATTACTTAATTATGTCATATCTCAACATGGTCCACTAGCATACTTTTATTTACCTAATTATGTTATGTTATGTCTCGACAGGTTGAAATCTTGGCTCACAAATCGGTTGGAGCGTTCTTAACACATTGTGGATGGAATTCAGTGTTAGAATCACTTGGAAATGGAGTGCCATTACTTGGTTGGCCTATAGCAGCAGAGCAATTCTACAACTCAAAGTTGTTGGAACAAGATGTTGGTGTTTGTGTTGAGGTGGCTAGAGGGAATAATTCTCAAGTTAAGCATGAGAATATATTGGAAAAGATTGAGTTGGTTATGGGGGAAAATGATAAAGGGAAAGAAATTAGAAAGAAAGCTTGTGAAGTTAAAGAAATGATAGGAGATGCTATTATAAATAATGAGGATTTTAAAGGGTCTTCTATTAAAGCAATGGAAGATTTTCTAAATGCAGCTTTGTCTATGAAGAAAATGCCTAATGGTGGGAGGACAAGCCAAGAAGAAAATATGAAGAAGATGTCAAATGATGCAAGTATTAATGGAAATATGTTGAAAAGCCAATAAGCTAATTTTTCTAGTTAGATGGTGGTAATCATAGAAAAATAAACAAAAAAGAAGGAAATATTAGATGAAAATGCATGTGTGCTAGTGTGTATGTAAAAAATAATATAAGAAAATTTGTGCTTCTTTGTGTTTATTGTGTATATCAGTCTTTGTTTTCTTCCTTCTTCACCCTACTAGACTTTTTACATTGTGTTTGGTTTTTGAGGGAAGAGGAGAATAGCATATTAGAAAAATTCATGTGTTTGCTTCTGCACAAAGATTATTAATTGGTCATTTACTTTCGAATAATTATCAGAAATGTGTACATATATATATATATATATATATATATATATATATATATATATATACTTCTTATGCGGAATGATTAACGAGTTAGCTATGACATAAAATAGGTCGATACGTACAACACCTAGTATCCATCGTTTACGGCTAGGACTACTGGAGCATCCAATCTCAATCGCTGCCCTAAATTTCATCTCTTGGTGTCAAGTGTCGGCCCAATAGTTCTTTCTCTCTTTTCCTCTCTCCCTCTCTCCCTTGCCTTTCATTAAAGTTTGGAGGGCTACAAACGCATCAGCAGATTCTAGAAAGGTATAATACACACTAATTAATTCATTCATTCAATGAAGTTATACATTTTTTTAATGAAGTTACGCATTGACTAGAGTGAATTAGTCTTTTTTAATTTTCTTGACAATGACTAACAATTAAGTTAAAATAGTGTGACGTTATATCAACTTGATCTAACTGATGCAATTAGAACCAAGTCAAAAAGAATATATTGGTTTTTAAATTAAAGGTTCTCCTGAAATCCCTCTCTTCGTTATTTTTTCTATTCCTGGAA
Source organism: Nicotiana tabacum (assembly GCF_000715075.1). Lineage (NCBI taxonomy): Eukaryota > Viridiplantae > Streptophyta > Magnoliopsida > Solanales > Solanaceae > Nicotiana > Nicotiana tabacum. Next base: position 122,141,584 of record NC_134088.1, on the reverse strand, counting down.
TATCTCGCAGCTTCTGCTTAAGTGTGCAAATATAGTATTTTTAGAGGACAAATACACCACTTATTATTTAGCAATGCGTGTAATTACCTTTTATATGACGTATGTATTTAGATAAAAGTATTGAAATTGATAATAAGCAGTTGACGTATATAGTAAAAAGTATTGATAAGCTATTCTTTTATTAAACTGACTAAAATACCCTTAAAGTTTTACATAATATAGTATAAATTAAAAAGTTTTTTCATAGAAAAAAGGAGGTACAATTCATATGGAATGAAGAAAAAATTAGGAACTTTGTTATGGAAAAGGTATTTTGTGAATTAAAAATATTATTAAGGATGAAATAGTAGTAAAACTCTTGGTCAAACTAAAAAGCCATAAGTTGAGGGTGAACAACTTATGGCTTATGGTTGATTTTAAGTGTTTATAAGCACTTTGAGTGATTACCAGATGTGTAGATAAACCAAAATATGCTTATAATCTAGTTTGACCAGCTTATAAGTGTCACGACCCGAATTTTCCACCTTCGGGACCGTGATGATGCCTAACATTTTACTTGCTAGGCAAGCCAACGTTAGAATATAATTAGCCATTTTTAACAAAATTTTGAATTAATTAATAACAAGAAAAGAAATGCGAAAATAAAGTTTGAAATAAAGTGAGTATTCCATAATAATCGTGATATCTAAATACCATCCCAGAACTAGAGTCACAAGTGCACGAGCTTCTAGAATAATACAAATAAAGGTCTGAATAAGATTCAAGCTATTTGAAATATAATACACAGCTGAGATAATATAGAAGGGGACCTCAGAGCTATGAACATCGTGCAGCTATACCTCAAGTCTCCACTGGTATCTGAATCCGAGCAAGTGTATGGTACGCCGCTGGGACCAACTCCGCAATCTGCACAAGAAGTGCAGAGTATAGTATCAGTACAACCGACCCCATGTACTGGTAAGTGCCGAGCCTAACCTCGATGAAGTAGTGACGAGGCTAAGGCGGGTCGCTTACATTAACCTGTACGCAATAATAGTAATAACAATAATAATAATAACAGGAATAGTAGTAAAACCAGTAAATAATATTAATAATTGAAATCAATTCAGCAGTCACAATCCCTCAACTTGTTTCCATTGCGGCATGCAACCCGTTCCCCCAATATAAACTTTAAATAAGTCTGTTGAGGCGTGCAATCTGATCCCCTAATATAGATTTTAAATAAGTCTGTTGAGGCGTGCAACCCGTTCCCCCATATAAACTTTAAATAAATTTGTTGCGGTGTGCAATCCGATCCCCCCCATGTATTTTAATAACTCTTAAATATAATAAAAATACTCCAATAAATACCACGTTCAATAAGAAACTATTAAGCATCAAGGCATACAATGATTATAATTTATTTATGAAACAAACAATGACAATTAGTAATTAATTGTGGAAATCAGGGAGAAAATAGGCAGTTTAATATTTAATGTGCTAAATGTCGAATAGCAATTAAGACACATAAGTCAAATAAGCATGTAACAATTATTGCAGGAATTCAAAAATTTATATTTGACAAGGAATATGAGTGAAATAATTATTATAACGATTAATTCGTGTCTTAAAATAATTTAAGATATTTAAATAATTAAGTAAATAATTAATTTGACAAAGTATAGGCACCCGTCACCTTGCCTATACATCGTTACACATGAAATTCACATAGCAAATAATTCAAGTGTTATATTCCCTAAAGTCAAAGTTAACCACGATACTTACCTCGCTTTGCAACCAAATTTCAAGAATCCAATAAACCTTTGCCTCGCGAATTCGTGTCCGAAATCCTCAAATCTAGTCATAAATAATTCAATATACTCAATACAAATCGTAGGAATTAATTCCATATGAATTTATAAATTTTTCGGATAAAAATCCGAAATTCATTTTAAAAATCAACAGTGGGACCCACGTCTCGAATCCCAAAAAACTCGCGAAATCTGAACACCCGTTCCGATACGAGTTCAACCATATAAAAATTATCGAATTCCGACATCAGATTGACTTTCAAATCTTCATTTTATATTTTTGGAAGATTTTGTAAAAGTCTGATTTTTCTTCCATAAATTCACGTATTCATGATGTAAATGAGCATGGAATCATGAAATATAATCAATATAGGATAAGGAACACTTACCCCAATGTTTTTCCGTAAAAATCACCCAAAAATCGTCTTACCCGAGCTCAAAATCGAAGATGGTGGAAAATGGGTCGAAATTCCATTTCCAGAACTTAAGTTCTGTTTGCCCAGATTTTTACTCATCGCGATCGCGGGAATTCGTTCGCGATCGCGTAGAACAATTTCTGCCTGGTCCATTTTACTCTTCGCGATCGCAGATAATTATTTGTGATCGCAAAGCATATTTTGGCTGCCCATATTTTTAACTCTACGGGATCGCATAAATGGTCATGCGATCGTAGAGAATATTTTTCTCAGCCTTACGCGATCATGTACTGACTTGTGCGACCGCGTAGAACAAATTTGGTGCTTCAGCTTCTGCCTCATTCCTTCTTCGCGAACGCGGCTTTGCCCATGCGTTCGCGGTGCCTTGTCTTTTCCAACTGTGCGATCGCGTACAATACTATGCGATCACATAGTACAAATTTTCATCGGTGATCAACAAGCCTTCGCGATCGCGGATGAAGCCACGCGATCGCGATCAAGGAAACCAGAAATGAGAAATACCAGATTTCCAGCCATCTGTTCTTGAACAAAAGTGGTCCGAGGCTCATCTGAAACTCACCCGAGTCCTCGGGGCTCCAAACCAAACATGCACACAAGTCCAAAAACCTCATACGAACTCGCTCGCGCGATCAAAATACCAATTTAACACCTAGAATTACGAACCGGACACCAAATCAAATAAAATTTTTAAGAAAACTTTAAAACTTATATTTTCACAACCGAACGTCCGAATCAAGTCAAATCAACTCCGTTTCTCATCAAATTCGACAGACAAGTCATAAATGACAGAACCGACCTATGAAAATTTTCAGAACTCGAATCCGACCCCGATATCAATAAAAGTCAATTTATCGTCAAACTTTGAAATCTTTAAGTCTTTAGGCTTCTAGTTTTTGTCAACTGACGATAATTCAAGTTAGGGACCTCCAAATTAAATTTCGGGCATACGCTCAAGTTCCAAATCACGATATGGACCTACCGGAACTGTCAAAATACTGATCCGAGTCCGTTTGCTCAAAATGTTGACCAAAGTCAACTCAGTTGAGTCTTAAGGCTCTATTTGATATTTTAATTAATTTTTCATATAAAACTTTTCGAAAAATTATACGAACTGCGCACGCAAGTCAGGAAATGATAAATACTGCTTTTTGAGGTCTTAGATCACAGAAATAATTATTGAATTTAAAGATGACCTTTTGGGTCATCACAATAAATTTAGCCAAACACCCTCTGTTCATTTATAAAATCAGTTTCAGTATTTAAAAGTGTTTTTCAGTACTTCAAACTTATAGCTATTTACAATAGGCTAAGTCAAACGAGTTCTTAATCATGTAAATATTACATAGTCGTCACTGCGTCAGACTTAAAACTCTTTACTAGTATTTCTACTTTTGTCTATCACTGGGGCAGCAGAAAACAGCAACAAATGAATAAAGTTGCCAGTAGTGAAAACAAAACGCAGAGAGTGTGCAATAGATACCAAAGAAGCAGCAAAAGCAGCACAATAAGAGAGTAAAAAAGGTAGCCCAATGCACAAACCATAGTTCACGCAGGGTCCAGAGAAGGGGCGTACCGCACCCCAAAGTGTGTAATATAAGCAGCCTACCCCTGATGCAAGTATCTCGCATGATTTCAGGGCTCGAACTTGTGATCTACATTGGTCACACAAAGAATAGCAGCAGGGATAAAGTGATCAGTAGAAAGAGACACTGCTGCTAGGAAATTGTTTGGGTTAGAATCTTGATACCATAATGTGATAGAACAAGGATCCTAAGCTAATTTGAGCGCATATATTATTTAGAAGAACACACACAAGAGAGACATAACACATATCCAGCAGAGACCAAAGAAACGTTGAATACATCAAGAATATATCTATAAGAAAGCATTAATTGAGATCATTACATGTAAACCTATAAAATCAAAATAAGTAAGAAAACATATGTATCTAATTAAAATGTAATTGTTCATCTTCGTAGATTTAGATAATATCCAATCATGCATCTTGACTATGACAAACAAGTCATCGTACAACAATCAACATTAATCATTTTAGAAACTAGCACTTTATTCTTTCGTGTATCATTATTAATTAAAATCTTTATTTTGATAATATTGATAGTATTTTATGAAATTATTTACAATATGGCTCGGTATACACGTGCAACGCATATACATATACATATACATATACATATACATATATATATATATATATATATATATATATATATATATATATATATATACACGTATATACGTATATATAGCATTGCACGGGTCGATGCATACAACGCTTAGTATCCTTATTTACGGCTAGGACTAGTGGGATATTTAATCGTATTCACTCCCCCAGCTTTCATCTGTTAGTGCCAGTGTCGGCCCAGCAAGTAGAGCGCTTTCGCCTGTCTGTGTCTTTTCGATTTCCGCGCATTTCACCACTCCACCAAAAATTTCTTCTGCCCTTACCGTACTCCAGCTTGGCAAATTCACACCGCTTGTCCAGGGTTGAGCCTTGGATTTGACGGCGGACTTAAAAAATCACCTACAAGCGCTTTACGATAATGCTTACCTCTAGATTAAATCAACCAAATTCGAATCCTGAATCAGTTTCTAAAAATAGTTGCCTTTCTTTAAAAAAGTTTGGAGGGCTACAAACTAGCATCAGCAGATTCTAGAAAGGTATAATACACACTAATTAATTCATTCATTCAATGAAGTTATACATTTTTTTTAATGAAGTTACGCATTGACTAGAGTGAGTTAGTCTTTTTTAATTTTCTTGACAATGACTAACAATTAAGTTAAAATAGTGTGACGTTATATCAACTTGATCTAACTGATGCAATTAGAACCAAGTCAAAAAGAATATATTGATTTTCAAATTACAGGTGCTCCTGAAATCATCCTCCTAGTTATTTTGTCAAACCTTTTTTTTCTTCTTTCTTTCTGGAAAGTCTCTCACTATTTGCATATCTTAGCTATTGCGTCATCCTCATTATCTTTGCCGCCACCTTTTGGATTAATTATATATGGTATTCAATAGGAGAAACTTTAGAATAAACTGCGTACGTCACACCTAGGTGCGGAGCCACAAGTTTCATTAAGGGTTGTCAAAGTATAAAAAAATTGAAGCCACAGAAAAAACTAAGTGAATTCAATATATAGTATATTTATATAAATAAAAAAAATTACTTAGCTATACAGTATATTTTCCGGCAAAGGAGTGTCAATTGGCACCTCTAGCTGCAAGATGGCCCCGCCGCTGATCACACCCCTTGAGGTGCGACCTTTCTCCGAAACTTGCGTGAATACGGAATATCTTGTACACCGATATCCCCTTATATTTTAATAGGAAAAACTGAGAAGATTTTCGGATCAACCTTACAATAAGAAAAAAGGTAAGTGTAAAAAAATTATTTTTAGAGGACAAATGTTCCACTGTCTCTTGATCACAATTTTTTTCTTTCTAATTTAGTCGAGTATAAATATTCGGTGCGGGCAAGTATTTACCGATGAAATTAGTCGGCTTGTTCTAGAAGAACATTTAGAAAAGGAACTTCCTGCATAAATTTGAGATCACTGGTAATCATAAGACTTCAATTAGAATCCGATACTTAAGTTTCTTCTAATGATATCTTTCAGCTCAGGTCTTTACCCTTTGGAGAACGGATAATAAGGCTTCACTATAATCTACATGAGAAATTAGGAGTGCACAAAGGTTCTAACAGCAGCTGAAGTATTGCAAACATAATTAATTAATTACGTAAGTAAAAGTATACTTCCTCTAACGGCTTAAGTTTTTAAACGAGTTTCACACGTACAACCTAACATGGTATTAAAACAGGTAGAAGCCGAGGTTCAAGTCTCGTTGCAATCCAATAAATATCAAAGAGAATTTCCATGAGCATAGTCGATGAAAAAGAACCAAACCCGGATGTGAGGAGGGAGTGTTGAAAACAAAATTAAATAAATTAAAATATTTTATCTCTAATGGCTTAAACTATATCATGACCACCTCTATGGTCGTGATCTGCTTTTGTGAAAAGTAACTACCGCTAACATTAATTATAACATTTGATCACGCCCAATTATGACTTATAAAAAGGAGTAAGCGGTCGTGGCAAATATATTTCGGTTAACAAATCCGGAGTTGAATCCTACAGGAAATTAAGCACAACTACTAGACTCGCACAAATTCACGCAATCAATATTCAGAAATATTTAAATAACAAATTGGATGTTTACTAACTAAATATCACGCAATGAAAATGCAGTAATAAATAACTAACTACGAATAAGTTGTAGACAAGAATTGGAATAGTCTAAGGTTCTGATTTTCCCTATTGTCGGAATCCTTTCCGCTACGTTTCCTATAAATTTATATAAGTTTTCTCTACCGATCATGAGCTCTTTGAGTGTCATAATTCTCTCCCGAGTAACTACCACAATTTACTAGGCATATTTTTCCGAATTACGCTAGCTGGCACTAAGTTACGGCTCACTCGGATCGCACCAAAATTTCATTATTCCTAATCCCACCTTTAAACCCTTCGTATTGACCCCTCATATACGTTATGAGTGATATTGTTCAACAACTACCTAAATATGCACTCTTTTCCGAGTAATACTGATAAATAGGGATTTTAGCCTATTATTTGCTCTCTTTTACTTAGGTTTTGGGCCAAAAATGCGTGAAGGTATTCCCGAAAACTAACTTAATGTGCTTGCTTGCATGATTTTGTTCGAAATGAGCCAAAGAAGTCATAACCAACTTATAAAGGAGTCAGACTTGAAATAAAACCAAGTCTGGACCAATACTGTGGAACGCGGACCGCGATAGAAAAGGGCGGCCGCGAAATTATCATCGATGAGGCGGCCATTATTCCGCGGACCGCAAAATAGAGATTCAGAGAGGCTGTTTTGAGCACTAAAATTGAGCGCTGAGAGTGGCAGAAAGACGCGGCCGCGAAGTGACTGGCGCGACCGCGGTTGGAATTTAGCGGATAACGTTTGTCGAGGTTCAAAGATTTTGCAAGATGGGCATAAATGAAGAAGGCGGTCCGCCTCCAAATTACGCGGCCACGAAGGAATCTCACGCGGACGCGGTGAACATTATGCGGTCTACGAAACGAAGATCTACCCAGGACCAGATATGAAGAAATGCGGACCGCGCTCACTATTACGTGGCCACGAAAGCCCAAGCGTGGACGCGGTCAGAATTACACGTCCGCGAAACCTCCACAGGGGCATTTTTATCCGAAATTTTTAGCCTAGTATAAATAGATCCTTTTATCAATTTAAGGTTAAGTTTTGTTTAGCAGAGCACGTGAACGACTGGTTTTTCTAGGTAGTAATACAAGCCTGTAGGCTACTTCACCCACCCTTTCAGGAATTTCAAAGGGTCCGATATACCTGGGGCTCAACTTGCCCTTCTTTTCGAACCTCATTACACCTTTCATAGGTGAAACCCGAAGCAATATTCGTTCTCCAACCATGAATGCAATATCACAAACTTTACGGTCGGCATAACTCTTTTGCCTAGACTAAGCTGTGCGAAGTCGATCCTGAATAATCTTCACCTTATCCAAGGCATCCTGGACCAAATCGGTACCCAACAACCGAGCCTCTCCCGGTTCACACCAACAAGCTGGTGATCGACATCACCTTCCGTATAATACCTCATATGTAGCCATTTGAATGCTCGATTGGTAGCTATTATTATAAGCAAACTCCGCAAGTGGTAAGAAATGATCCCAAGAACCTCCAAAGTCTATAACACAAGCGCGGAACATATCTTCCAATATCTGAATAGTGCGCTCTGACTGTCCGTCTGTCTGTGGATGAAATGATGTACTCAACTCTACCCGCGTGCCTAACTCACGCTGTACAACCCTCTAGAAATGTGAGGTAAACTGCCTACCTCGATCTGAAATAATAGACACGGGCATACCGTGAAGGCGGACAATCTCACGAATGTAAATTTCAGCTAACCTCTCTGAAGAATAGGTAACTGCCACTGGAATGAAATGGGCTGACTTGGTCAACTTGTCCACAATGACCCAAACTGCGTCAAATTTTCTCTGAGTCCGTGGGAGCCCAACAACAAAATTTATAGTGATATGCTCCCACTTCCATTCAGGAATTTCTAACTTCTGATGCAAACCACCAGGTCTTTGATGCTCGTACTTAACTTGCTGATAATTCAGACACCGAGCTACATATGTAACTATATCGTTTTTCATTCTCCTCCACCAATAATGTTGCCATAAATCTTGATACATTTTAGCGGTACCTGGATGAATAGAATACCTAGAACTGTGTGCCTCTTCCAAAATTAATTCACGAAGCCCATCCACATTAGGCACACAAATACGACCATGTATTCGCAGAAGACCATCTTCCCCTGCAGTAACCTGTTTGGCATCACCGTGCTGCACCGTGTCCTTAAGGACAAGTAAGTGAGGATCATCATACTGCCTCTCTCTGATGCCCTCATATAAAGAAGACCGAGCGACTGTGCAAGCTAGAACCTGACTGGGTTCTGAAACATCTAACCTTACGAACTGATTAGCCAAAGTCTGAACATTTGTAGCTAATGGCCTCTCACCAACTGGAATATACGCAAGACTACCCATACTCACAGCCTTTCTACTCAAAGCATCGGCCACCACATTGGCCTTTCCGGGGTGATACAAAATGGTGATATCATAGTCTTTCAATAACTCCAACCATCTTCTCTGCCTCAAATTAAGATCCTTTTGTTTGAACAGATACTGAAGGCTACGATGATCAGTAAATACCTCATACGAGACACCGTAGAGGTAATGCCTCCAAATCTTCAGCGCATGAACAATGACTGCCAATTCTAAGTCATGAACAGGATAATTCTGCTCGTGAACTTTTAACTGCCGCGACGCGTATGCAATTACCTTGCCATCTTGCATTAATACTGTACCAAGCCCAATGTGAGATGCGTCACAATATACCGTATACGATCCTGAACCTGTAGGTAATACCAATACTGGCGCTGTAGTCAAAGCGGTCTTGAGCTTCTGAAAGCTCAACTCACACTCGTCTGACCATCTGAATAGGACACCTTTCTGGGTCAATCTGGTCAATGGGCTTGCTATAGATGAAAATCCTTCCACGAACCGACGATAATAACCTGCCAAACCCAGGAAACTCTGGATCTCTGTAACCGAAGTAGGTCTAGGCCGATTTTGAACATCCTCAATCTTCTTAGAATCCACCTTTATGCCTTCTACTGATACAACATGCCCCAAAAAGGCAACTAAGTCTAACCAAAACTCACATTTTGAAAACTTGGCATATAACTGATTATTCTTCAAGGTGTGAAGCACACTTCAAAGATACTGCTCATGTTCCTCTCGACTGCTGGAGTAAATCAAGATATCATCAATGAATACAACCATAAAAGAATCTAAATAAGGCTTGAACACCCGATTCATCAAATCCATAAATGCTGCTGGGGCATTTGTCAACCCAAATGACATCACTAGGAATTCGTAATGCCCATACCAAGTTCAAAAAGCTGTTTTAGGGACATCAGAGGCCCTAATCTTCAACTGATGGTAACCAGACCTCAAATCGATCTTTGAAAATACCTTGGCACCCTGAAGCTGATCAAATAAGTCATCAATTCTAGGCAGCAGATATTTGTTTTTGATAGTGGCCTTGTTCAACTGTCGATAGTCTATACACATCCGCATAGAGCTATCTTTCTTCTTCACAAATAATACTGGTGCACCCCTGGGCGAGACACTTGGTCTAATAAATCCCTGATCAAGCAAGTCTTGTAACTGCTCTTTCAATTCTTTCAACTCTGGCGGGGCCATACGGTATGGTAGAATAGAAATGGGCTGGGTGCCAGGAGCCAAATCAATACAGAAGTCAATATCTCTGTCGGGTGGCATCCCCGGCAGATCTGCAGGAAATACTTCTGAAAATTCACGAACAACTGGTATTGAGTCCATAGAAGGGACATCCGCACTTGGATTATGAATATAAGCCAAATAGTCTAGACACCCTTTCTCTACCATACGCCGAGATTTCATATAAGAAATAATCCTGATGGGAGAATGACCAGGAGTTGCTTTCCACTCTAACCGAGGTAACCCCGGCATAGCTAGGGTCACTGTCTTGGCATGACAATCCAATATAGCAAGGTAAGGGGACAACCAATCCATATACAAGATGATATCAATATCTACCATATCAAGAAGTAGAAGATAAACACTAGTCTCAAGATTAGCAATAGTAACCACATATGAATGATAAACATGATCTACTACAATAGAGTCTCCCACCGGTGTAGATACATACACAGAAGCACTCAGAGAATCACAAGGCATAACCAAATATGAAGCGAGATAGGAGGACACATAGGAATAAGTAGATCCTGGATCAAATAGAACTGAAGCATCTCTATGGCAAACTGGAATAATACCTGTGATCACAACATCAGATGACTCGGCCTCAAGCCTAGCTGGAAAAGCATAAAATTAGGGCTGGGCCCCACCACTCTGAACTGCGTCCCTGGGACGGCCTCTGACTGGCTGGCCTCCACCTCTAACGGTCTGACCTCCACCTATAATGGCCTGACCTCCACCTCTAATAGCCTGACCTCCACCTCTAGCTGCCTGACCCCTAACTCTAGCCGGCTGAGCAGGAGGTGAAGCAACCGGTGCCGGTATAATGGCACGAGAATCTTGTCGAGATCTGTTACTCGCCAATCTAGGGCAATACCTCCTGATGTGACCAATGTTACCACACTCATAACACCCATCCTGATGCCGTGGCTGCTGAAGCTGACCCAGATAGGCCGGATAACCACTGTAATAACTCTGGAGTAGTGGTGCACTGATAAGAGCTGAATGTGCACTAATTACTGGCTGCCCAGAGTAAGGCATAATAGGGCCGTGACTCTCTGAACCACCGGAAGATACATGAAGTGCTGAATGAAACGGTCTGGGAGGATGACCCCTACCAAAATTACCCCTGCCTCCAGACGAGGCACCACTGAAACCACCGAACTGATGAGGCCTCTTATTGGACCTCTAACCTCTTTCCTATGCAAGAACCATCTCGATCCTCCTTGCGACATTAGCAACCAACCGAAAAGAAATCTCACTTCTGGTCTCCTTGGCCATCTGAAGTCTAATAGGGTGAGTGAGTCCCTCAATAAACCTCTTCACTCTCTCTCCCTCCGTAGGTAGTAAAAGGAGAGCATGACGGGCCAAATCCACAAAACGGGACTCATACTGAGTAACAGTCATACTGCCCTGCTGTAGACGCTCAAATTGCTTGCGGAATTCCTCTCTCAGTGTGATAGGGAGGAACTTTTCTAGAAATAGCCGAGAGAACTGCTCCCATGTAAGTACAGGCGATCCGACTGGTCAGGTCAATGTATAATCTCTTCACCACCTCTTCGCGGAACCCGTCATCTGAAATACAGCAAAATCAACCCCATTGGTCTCAACTATACCCATGTTACGCAACACCTCATGGCAGCGTCCAAGATAATCTTGTGGGTCCTCAGAAGGTGTACCACTAAAGTGAACTGGAAAGAGCTTAGTAAACTTATCCAGCCTCAATAAGGCCTCAAAAGACATGGCGGGCCTATCACCGATCTGTGCCGCAATAACTGGATGAACTACCCCAACTGGCGGGGCTGCTGGAGCCTGATTCTGGGGAGCCATCTGCTCTGGAGCGGAAGTAGTGGGAGTTTGTCTCCTCCCCCAACCTGTGAGACGGCTGGTGCCACTGGAAATGTACCATTCTAGGCCACGCCCTCCATAAGACTTACCAAACGGACTAGAGCGTCCTGAAGTACTGGAGTGGCTATGAATCCTTCCGGGACCTAAACTAGTCTAACTGGTATATTCTGAACTGGAACCTCCTCCTGAAGGTCCACCTGATGTTCTTCAATAGGTGCAGCTGCTCGAGCTCTGGACTGAGCTCTACCTCTACTTCTGCCTCGGCCTCTAGCACAACCTCGGCCTCGACCTCTACCCCTGGCCATAGTTACTACCGGGGGTTCTGGTCCCTGTCCATCTGTAGAGGTATTACGTGTTCTCACCATCTGCAAGAGAATAAGAGTAGAATGGTTAAATCATCGATGATAGAATAAAATCGCACGACAGAATAAGAAAGAAGTGATATTGTTACTAAACTTCATAGCCTCTAAGAGATAAGTACAGACGTCTCCGTACCGATTCTTCAGACTCTACTAAGTTTGCTCGTGAGTTGTGAGACCTATGTAACCTAGTGCTCTGATACCAACTGTCACGACCCGAAATTCCCACCTTCGGACCGTGATGGCGCCTAACATTTCACTTGCTAGGCAAGCCAACGTTAGAATAATATTAACCAATTTTTAAAAAATATTTAAAATATTAATAATCAAAGAAACAATTGCGGAAACAAATTTTGAAATATAGTGAAATAATCCATAAAACAACAATGGTGTCTAAATACCATCCAGAATTGGTGTCACAAGTGTAGGAGCTTCTAGAATTATACAAATAAAGGTCTAAAATAAAATAAAACTGTATGGAAATAAACACACAGCTGAAGTAAATAGACGGTTACTTCAGAACTGCGGACGCCATGCAGTTATACCTCAAGTCTCCTATGGTAGCTGATATCCAAGCAAGTCTATAGTACGCCGCTGGGATCAACTCCAAAATCTGCACAAGAAGTGCAGAGTGTAGTATCAGTACAACCGACCCCATGTACTGGTAAGTACTGGGCCTAACCTCGACGAAGTAGTGACGAGGCTAAGGCAGGTCACTTACATTACCTATACACAATATTATTAACAACAACAATAATAGAAATAAATCAGGTAACTCATTTATAATAATTGAAGCCAACTCAGCAGTCATAACCAATTATCATTTTCATCAATTCTGTTGCAGCGTGCAACCCGCTCTCACAATATATTCACATTCAATTCTGTTGCAGGATACAACCCGCTCTCACAATATATTCATTTTAATCAAGTCTATTGCAGCGTGCAACCCAATCCTCCAATATGAACTTTTAATAAGTCTGTTGCGGCGTGCAACCCGATCCTCCAATATTGAGTTTTAATAAGTCTGTTGCGGCGTGCAACCCGATCCTCCAATATTGAGTTTTAATAAGTCTGTTGCGGCGTGCAACCCGATCCTCCAATATTGAATTTTAATAAGTCTGTTGCGGCGAGCAACCCGATCCTCCAATATAGACTTTTAATAAGTCTGTTGCGGCGTGCAGCCCGATCCTCCAATATATTCATTATAATCAATCCTGTTGCGGCGTGAAACCCGCTCCTCCAACATATTTATTTACCAATTCTTATAGAAAAATTTTTCCCAATAAATGTAACAATTAATATAACATTATAAGACAAGAAGCATACAATAATTATGGTTTAATAATGAAGCAAACAATGACAAATAGCAAATTATTATGGAAATCAGGGAGCAAATAGGCAGTTTAATATTTAATTTGCTAAATGTCAAATAATAGTTAAGGCACATAATTCAAATAGCATGTAACAATTAACGCAGGAATTCAAGAATTAATATTTGACAAAGAATAAGAGAGAAATAATTATTATAATAATTAATTTTTGATTAAAAATAATTTATGATTTTTCAAGTAAGCAGGCAAATAATTAATTTGACGATGTATAGACACTCGTCACCTCGCCTATACGTCGTTCACATGCATTTCACATAATAAATAATTTAAGGATTCTATTCCCTCAAGTTAAGGTTAACCCCGACACTTACCTCGCTTTGCAAATTTCAATCAATTATTCAACCACAACGTTTCCTTTTAAGTATGCCTCTGAAAGCTTCAAATCTATTCACAAACAATTCGATATATTCAATACGAATCATAGGAATTAATTCCATATGAATTTACAAATTTTTCGGATAAAAATCCGAAATTTATTAAATTATTTGGCAGTGGGACCCACATCTCTAATTCCGGAAAAACTTGCGAAATACGAACACTCGTTCTGATACGAGTTCAACCATACAAAATTTGTCCAATTCCTATATCAAATGGACCTTCAAATCTTAATTTTTCATTTTTGGAAAGGTTTACAAAAATTCCAATTTCTTCCATCTAAATCCGAGATAAATGATGAATATAGACATGGATTTGTGAAATATAATCACTTTTGGTTAAAGAACACTTACCCAATTCAAAGTTGTGAAAATCCCCCTTGAAATCGCCCAAATCCGAGACTTAAAATTCAAAGATGAGTAAAAATGGCGACTTCCGAATTTATGGGTTCTGCCCAGTCATTTTCACATCTGCGGACGAAAGTTCCGCATTTGCGGACTCGCATTTGCGAGACAAAGCTCGCATTTGCGATGCTAGGCTGCCAGGTGAAGTTTCGCATCTGCGGACACCCCTGTCGCACCTGCGACATCCGCATCTGCGAAAAAAGGCCGCACCTGCGAAGACCCCAGGCCAGCCCAGTCCCGCATCTGCGATGGAAGTCTCGCTTCTGCGAGCTTGCACCTGCGGTCAAAAATCCGCAGGTGCGATTACACCAGAACCCAAAATTTCAGATTTCGCTTAAGTCCAATTTTTGTTCCGATTTCGATTCGAATCACACTCGGGTACTCGAGACTCCGTCCGAATATGCCAACAAGTCCTGTAACATAATACGGACTGACTCGGGGTCTAAAATCATGTCAAACAACACTGAAATTACAATTCACACCATGATTCGAACTTTGAGTTTTAAACTTTAAATTTGCAAATCTCGTGCCAAAACATATTAAATAAATCCGAAATGACTTCAAATTTAGCACACAAGTCATAAATGATATAACGGAGCTGTTCAAATTTCCAGAATTGGATTCCGGCTCCGATATCAAAAATTCAACCCCGTGGTCAAACTTGGAAATTTATAGCCTTTAAATTGCTAGTTCCGTTAAATGGTAATAACTTATGCCAGGGACCTCCAAATTAAATTTCGGGCATACGCCCAAGTCCCAAATTATGATACGGAGCTACTGAAATTGTCAAAACACTGATTCGGTTCCGTTTTCTAAAAATGTTGACCAAAGTCAACTCACTTGAATTTTAAGGCTCTATTTCACATTTTAATCCATTTTTCACATGAAAACTTTTCGGAAAATTTTACGAACTGTGCACGCAAGTCGAGGAATGATAAATGGTGCTTTTTGAGGTCTTAGAATACAGAATTACTTGTTAAATTTAAAGATAACATTTTGGGTCATCACAATGTAATGCACCGACTACCTTTCAGCGGTGTATGATGGCAATATTAACGGATATGGTGGAGAACTTCCTCGAAGTGTTAATGGATGATTTTAGTGTTGTGGGGGACTCATTTGAAGAATGCTTGGATAATATTAACAAAGTGTTGGCCCGATGTGAAGAGACCAACCTAGTGCTTAATTGGGAAAAATGCCACTTTATGGTCGAGGACGGCATGGTCCTCGGCCATAAGATCTCAAAGAAATTGAAGTGGGAAAAGCGAAGATTGAGGTTATTTCAAAACTCCCTCCTCCTACTTCCGTCAAGGGAGTTAGGAGCTTTCTTGGGCATGCGGGGTTCTACCGAAGGTTCATCAAGGATTTCTCAAAAGTGGTGAACCCTTTGTGCAAGCTGCTAGAAAAGGATGCCAAGTTTTTGTTCAATGAAGATTGCATGAAAGCTTTTGAGCTTCTCAAGTATAAATTGACAACCACTCCCATCATTACCGCATCCAATTGGAGCTTACCATTTGAGCTCAAGTGCGATGCTAGTGACGTTACTGTAGGAGCGGTTTTGGGGCAAAGGGTCAACAAGATATTTCATCCGGTCTATTATGCAAGCAAAACGATGAATGACGCCCAAGTCAATTATACGGTGACCGAGAAAGAGTTATTAGCCATTATCTTTGCCATGGAAAAGTTCAGTCCATACCTCATGGGTGCCAAAGTGATTGTACACACCGATCACGCGACACTCCGTTACTTGATGACCAAAAAGGACTCAAAGGCTAGGTTGATGAGATGGGTTCTTCTGCTTCAAGAGTTTGACCTTGAAATAATTGATAGAAAAGGAAGTAATAATCAAGTGGCGGACCACTTGTCCCGCTTAGAAGAGGAGGGGAGGCCCCACGATGGCCTTGAAATTAATGATTCGTTCCCGGATGAACAACTCCTCTCCGTGTCTTTGAATGATATGCCTTGGTTCCCCGATGTGGCTAACTTTGTTTTGACCGGCATTGTCCCGAGTGAGCTCTCTTCTAACCAAAGAAAGAAACTCAAACGGTACAACTTAGATTATTATTGGGACGAGCCCTATCTTTTCAAGATTTGCAATGATGGTGTGATCCAGAGATGTGTCCCGGAAGAGGAGCAAATGAATATTCTTGATGCTTGCCATTCCTCGCCTTACGGTGGTCATCATGGTGGGGCAAGTACTGCTTCAAAGGTTCTTAGCTGTGGATTTTATTGGCCTACCCTGTATAAAGATGCAAGTGAGCTTGTTAAGAGGTGTGATGAATGCCAAAGAGCTGGTGGAGTTTCCACGAAGGATGAAATGCCTCTCACCATTTTTCTTGAGATCGATATTTTTGACGTGTGGGGCATAGACTTCATGGGGCCATTTGTGAGTTCATGTGGTAACACTTACATTCTGGTTGTTGTTGATTATGTTTCCAAGTGGGTTGAAGCTGTAGCTTTGCAACAATGAGGCACGGAGTGTGGTGGCGTTCTTAAAGAAAAATATCTTCACAAAATTTGGCACTCCTAGGGCGATCATCAGTGATGTGGGCTCTCATTTCTGCAACAAGGCCTTCGACACTTTACTTTCCAAGTATGGTGTCAATCATAAGGTGTCAACCCCTTATCATCCCCAGGTTAGTGGACAAGTTGAGGTCTCCAGCAGGGAGATAAAGAGCATATTATCAAAAACTGTCAATGCAAACCGGGCGGATTGGTCAAGGAAACTTGACGATGCTTTGTGGGCTTATAGAAATGTGTACAAGACTCCAATTGGTATGTCTCCGTACCGGTTGGTATTTGGGAAAGCATGCCATCTTCCGGTTGAGTTAGAGCACAAGGCCATGTGGGCGCTCAAAAAGTTAAACCTTGAATGAGATGTAATAGCCAATCTCCGGGTAGAGCAACTCAATGAACTTGATGAATTCCGGTTTCATGCCTATTCCAGCCCGTCCTTGTATAAGGACAAGATGAAGTACTTACATGACAAATATGCCTGGAACAAAAAATTCAAGGAGGGTGACTTGGTTCTTCTTTTTAACTCTCGGTTACGACTGTTTCCGGGAAAGCTCAAGTCAAAATGGAGTGGCCCTTTTGAAGTGGTGCATGTAACTCCGTTTGATACTCTTGATTTGAAAAACAAAAATGGTGAAATCTTCAGAGTTAATGGGCACCGAGGGAAGCACTACCTCGGCAAGTTTGATGACAGCCACATGGTGGCCTTGATAAATTTCACATGATAATGGTAACATGTGTCGTGCCGCGACGTTAAATTAGGCACTTCTTGGGAGGCAACCCATGTGACGTTTTCTTTTTCTTTTCTTTCTTTTTAATTTTCTTCTTAAATTAGGCATTGTTTTGGACTAACTAGTTGTGAAGTTTGTGTAGGCATTGGTTGTGCAATGCAGGATTTTGACAGGGAAAAATCTGACTAAGTGTGGAAATTTTGCGGAGCGCGCTTAAAATTTCGCGGTCAGCGTTAGCATTTCGCGGTGGCACATTTTATCCGCGGACGCGTACTTGAAGAGCCCAAAAATATCAACTCTCTGAAGTTGAGTTCGCGTCCGTGTTCATAATTTGGCGGACCGCGGTGACATTCGCGGCCGCGCCCAGTTTTCCGTGGACCACGCCTAGGACTTTGCAGCAGCTCTTCGAAAGCTAAAAAGCGCGAACCGCGCTAAGGTAAGTCGGTGGGTCCCCATCGATTTGGCATATATAGAAAGTTCTTAGGACTTTTACACTTATCGAACCTCAAACTTTCACCACATTAGAGCACTATTCATT
Source organism: Nicotiana tabacum (assembly GCF_000715075.1). NCBI lineage: Eukaryota > Viridiplantae > Streptophyta > Magnoliopsida > Solanales > Solanaceae > Nicotiana > Nicotiana tabacum. The sequence goes on along the minus strand of NC_134088.1, from coordinate 122,123,305 downwards.
TTCCTCTTCTTTGACTGTCAATCTCATTTCATATCAATCAAGAATCCATTTTTCTCTACAATTTCACAACTGGTATGCTCAAATCTTTGCATTGATTTGATCTCTTTCTTTTCTTTTCTTCTAGTTTTAATTTTTCTTTTTAGTTAGGGTTTAATACATGCCACAATCTCAAAATCATGCTTAGTTGATGCTTAAATTCATGTGGGTAATTGTTTTACAAGCCTAATGGGGGATATGGTTATTAGCTAGGCATGTTAATTGCATTAATTTTTGCACTTAGTGAAAATCCTAGGTTTCAAATGTGCCAGTGCCCGTCTCCGCAGACCACGGTCCATTTTACGCTGTCCGCATTCTTTAATTTGTGAGAGCTGAGTATGGTTGCATGTTCGCGGACGCAGTGATTTTTTCGCGGTCCGTATTTGAACTTACATGGCTGCGTCCAATATTCGCGGTTCGCGTTCATGAGTTTGAGAGAGTTTTGGCAATTGCTTCCGCGGAGGCGTCCATTTTTACGCGGTCCGCGTTTGATCTTTCGCGGCCGTGTCCCAAATTATGCGGTCCGCGGAAGACCATGCTCAAAGAGTTGGTAGTCTGAGTCTAACCTCCTCGCAGCCGTGCCTATTTTTATGCGGTCAGCGATGGCCCTTCCGCGGTCGCACCTATTTTTCCGCGGTCCGCGGTGCATTATTTTGGGAAGCATTGTTTCATTTCATCTACATTTATTTAAGGATTCATTGAACCACAATACTAATAATCTTTCACTAATTGTGTGTGCAGATAATGGTGCGATCTCGTGGTGGTCCCGACAAATCAAAAGGGAGGGGAGAATCCTCCCGAGGCTGAGGCAAAGGGAAGCAGACTACACCCTTAGCATCTTAGAAGATTATTAGCAAAAAGGCCCCACCTGTGAGACCTCAGGCTGACTTCTCGGACACTAGTGAATACCTCCCTTCCTGGGAGATTTTTGAGGGAGAATCTGCATAACAACCCGAGGTTCAATCTCAACCTTTCCATCTCGTCAATTAACCCACCTCCTCATTTGAGTCGTCTGATGGCTCAGAAGGAGGTAGTGAGACTTCAACACCATTTCCCCCACCCACTGCAACTCCGGCCTCAACAACTGCTCCTATTGATATTGATGATGAAGAAGAGGTTTCGGATGGCGGGAGAGGAGGTGATACCCATGGGGAGGGGGGGGGTTGATTAGATCAAGGAAGCTAGCAGTTTGGCAAGATAGGTTCGTGAGTGAGAATGCCTACCACAAATTCTGGGAATGGTGGCCACAAAGGTCGCTCACCCTTGAGCGACATTTCATAGAAAGAGACTTTCTCCCTCACAACCCGAATGTGAAGAGACAATTTGATGAAAGAGTGGGATGGAAATTCTTCACTAGAAAGTTGCCGGAAGCAAATGAGTACCTAGTCAAGGAATTCTATGCCAATGTTGCCCACATAAAAAATGGTACCTATGTGACTAAGGTACGAAATAAGAAGATCCGGTTCGATGGAAAAACTTTGAATACATATGCCAGGTTTGATGATGTAGACACTGCTCTATACATACAGAAGTTGGCATTAGATGAAGCAGCCCGTCCATGGGTAGCAGAGGTGATAGCCATACCAGGGACAACACCGGCCTGGCTTACACCGGGAGTCTCAATTGCCAGAAACACCCTTAGCTTTGAAGCCAAAGGGTGGTGCACCTTCGTCTGCAGCTGCCTTGATCCGTGCCAGCATGGCAGTGACATTCCACTCTCCCGAGCGATCCTCATAGTGTCCATCATGGCGGGGTACCCAATAAATGTAGGGAACCTCATGGCCCAGAACATATCTAAGGCAACCGGGAAGGAAGAAATATCCTACCCTTACCCCAATTTCATCACTATGTACCTAGAGGACCAAAGGGTTGAGGGGAGATACTTTGACATGAAGGTAAAGACGAAAAGGCCCTTCTCTTTGTATAACCTTCAGGGAGAAGACAACCCGAAGTCCAAAGGCAAAGCCACTACCTCCACTGGCCAGTCTGAAGAGCCAAGGGTAGTGGCCACTGGTTCTGAGCTTTCCACAATGGAGGATTCTTCGGCTGCTATGCCACTTCCCTCATCCGGGCCATTTGTCACAGCCCCACTATCTGTGCCCTCATCTTCCGCATAGCCTCAGACTTCACTGCGGGTCTCTCAGACTCTATCCAGCGTCAACAACTGGTTGCAGGAAGCTACATCAAAGTTGTCTGTCTTATCCAGAGCAGTCGCAGCACAGGCAGCCCCAACACAACTTGAGGTACCTCTATCAGTGGAGGATTCATTGAAGGAGTTTCCGGACAACCAGAAGAAGCTCCTAGACAAACAAAAGAAAATCCTGGAGATATTAGATACTCATGGGAAGGTGATCAAGGAGCTGGGCAAGCAGGTCAAAAAGATGAAGAAGACTCAATCTTCAAAAAAGTCAGTGGAGCTGTTGAAGAAGGAGGTAGAGAAGTTCACTTCTACCGGAGATATTCCACTGGACCTGCTTATGGAGGAGACTACCCCTGCAGCACATACAACACAGGCATCAGACCAGGAGGCTGACAGAGAGTCGGTAAGAGGATTTGTGGTGCCCCAGTCAGAGGACCTAGAGATACAGTTGGAGGATCCGGAGGGAGTTGATGATCCTATGTAGTCTGAGGTCCCCACTAGTTAGCCTGACCCCATGCAGACAGAGACCACATAGGGAGTTTTCTTTACTCTCTATCCCTTCCCTAATCTTATTTTTGCTTTTAGCATTGAGGACAATGCTATCTTTTATTTAGGGGGTGGTCTTATTTTGATTTGATGACTGGCATGTAATAATTATGATACTATTTTCCTTTATTTTTACTTATCGTTATTTTCACTTTCGTTATTTTTCACTTTTGGTATGTATATAACTTTACCATTCCATGTATATATTCATCTCCATGTTATATATATATTCGGTTCACTCCGTTATTGTACATATTCATTTTACTTTCCATAGTTTACTTTATAACTTCCTTTGTATTTTCCTTAATAGCTTAGCTTCTTATTTCCTTTAGTAGCTTCTTTTTGAGTTTTTAGCTTCTTTTCATATTTTTGCGTGATCAATAAGCCTTTGGTTTTCTTAATACCAGGTTCTTTCCAAAGGTGGATATTGTGTGAACCGGGTGGCTCTTCCCAACGATGGATGGCGTGACAACCTTCTTAAGGTATTGAGTCTGTTTTTCTTTTTCCTCTGATATGTAGTAGTAATGAATAAAAGTGTCTCAAGTAGGCTTCACTTGGTACTAACACATTTACCTTCGACCTCATGGTTAGAAACAAGTTGATTGACAAAGAATAGCTCTAGTTGTGACCTTTAGACTCTTGAGTTGACTAAAACTATCATCAAGTGGTTTCTTTAAGCCATCTGTGATCTTCAATCTTAGCTAGGGTTGTTGTGGGCCCTCGACTCTGTTCTCTTGAACGATCCATTAGCTTGAGAGAGAGGTGAGGTATTGAATTACAAGTCCAAGTCCCGTGCCAATAAGTCTAGAACTTTCCCTGAATGTTTGTCTAGGCAAAATTCTAAGTGTAGGTCGACTTGAGAAGTGATTGTAGGCTCTCCTTGGTCCCATTTGAACTGTGAAAGCTTCTGTAGCCTACCAATATGATATCCCTAGTCAACCCCTTTGAGCCTAAGCCTTTTTCATTCAATAGCCACATTACAAGCCTTCATCCATTTTATAATGACCCTCTCTTGGCACCCAATCGTTTCTTAGCATTCATGATGAGCAATTAGCAAAAACATAAGTTTAGGGGAGAGACGAGGAATTTCAATGTGATGAAAGGTACAAATAACAAAAAGATTTGATTAAAAGGAAAGGCAAAGAAAAGGGCGAAGAGTTAAAAAGAAATATGTCAAAAAGAAAGAAAAGGTTGAAGGGATTCAAAGAAAACAATGTTGAAAGGCATGTAATGATGAGAAAAGGAGAAAAATGATTGTCATGAACAAGAAAGAGTGACAATGTGTCTCTCTAGTTCCCCTGAGGAAGAAGAAAATGACTCAAAGAGTCAAGAAAGTATGAACCGAAATGAAAAAATGGAGTGCTTAAGGAAAGATGAAACCATCATAGTTCATTATGTCATACCTTGATCCAAAAAGCCTTCATTACATCCTGCTAAAGCCCTATATGATTTCAAGTTGAGTGAGCTTATATTAGTGGTTATTTACATAAGGGGCAAGCTTATGGTACTTAGAGCCGGACTTGTGGCATTCTTTTGAGAGTGATGAGCGCACTTCTTTACAATCCTTGTTTTGAGTGTCACATTCTATAAAGTGAGATTTGCTCATGGAGAGTAGAGGAAGAGGAGTTTGGGATCCACAATGACCTACGTGAGAGAGCGAGCTTCCTTGATGAATTGAGTCAACTCTTAATGATTTTGTGCCACATTAGAACTATGGAACTCAAAAAGTCATAGCATGATGTTGTTGATAATGCATTTGTGTTGAGGGTAATTGTTAGTCGTAATTGATGCTTGATGAAGTCACCTTAGGACAACTGAAACTTTTATTTTGTGGAGGTGGGAATTACCTTATTTTCTTGAGGACAAGCAAAAACTTAAGTTTGGGGGAGTTGATAAGTAGAGATTTTAGCCTATTATTTGCTCTCTTTTACTTAGGTTTTGGGCAAAAAATGTGTGAAGATATTTTCAGAAACTAACTTAATGTACTTGCTTACAGGGTTTTGTTCGAAATGAGCCAAATAAGCCATAACCAACTCATAAAGGAGTCAAACTTGAACAAAAACCAAGTCTAGACCAAAACTGTGGAACGCGGACCGCGATAAACAAGGGCGGCCGCAAAATTATCATCGCTGAGACGACCATTATTCCGCGGACCGTGAAATAGAGATTCAGAGAGGCTGTTATAAGCACTAAAATTGAGCGCTGAGATCGACAGAAAGACGCGACCGCGAAGTTACTGGCGGGGCCGCGGTTGGAATTTAGCGGACATCATTTGTCAAGGTTCAGAGACTTTACAAGATGGGCATAAATGAAGAAGGCGGTCCGCCTCCAAATTACGCGGCCGTGAAGGAATCTCATGCGGACGCAGTAAACATTACGCGGTCTGTGAAACAAAGATCTACCCAGGCCCAGATATGAAGAAACACGGACCACGCTCACTATTACGCGGCCGCGAAAGCCCAAGCACGGACGCGGTCAGAATTATGCGTCCGCAAAACCTCCGCAGGGGCATTTTTGTACGGAATTTTTAGCCTAGTATAAATAGATCCTTTTATCAATTTTAGGTTAAGTTTTGTTTAGCAGAGCACGTGAACGGCTAGTTTTGGCCTTTTTGGGCAACGTTAGAGTAGATTTACCTTCAAACTTTAGATTTTCATTTTGTACTTTAATATTATGGCTTATATTTCATCTTTATCTTTGATTTCTACTGTTATTATGAGTAGCTAGACCTCATAGCTAGGGTTGTGACCTAACCCTATTGTGGGTATTTAATGGGACTTGAATTTTAGGGCTTAAGTTTTATGGGTTAGTGATATTTAGCCTAATTCATGCTAAAATTATAGAATTAGTGGTTGCAAATACTGACTCATGCCTTTATGACTTAGGATCTTCTTGAGAAAGAGGGACTAAGTCTAGGAAAATTAAGCTAACAAGGAATTGGGGTGAACTCAAGAGATTGATAACCCAATTAAAGGGTTAAACCTAGAGATAGTAATACCCGACTTGAGCCAATTTCACTTGTATTATATGAACACCCATTTGGGCTTGAGAAAGCCTAATCGGGAAAAGTCACTCAAACTACCGAGAGGTATAGGGTGAGCACTTATGTGTGATGGTTATATCACGACCCCAATCATAACAATATTATCCTAGATTCTTGATACTCATTAGATACTCACCTAGGCGGAAGTCACTTCCCTAGTGCCTTTTAACACTTGAAAACTTTCACCAAAAAATATTGTACTTAGCTTACACTTAGCATACAATAGTATAAAATTAGAATAGAATCAATCGCAACAATGTTTGGAAGTGCAATTAGGAACAACACGCACATCTAGATTAGTTAGATACCCAACTCCAAGCCAAATTAACTCCCTGTGGAAAACGATCCCGACCTCATTGGGTAAAACTGCATCGACCATCCTCGCTACTCTATAGTGGTGTAGGTTTGGCCTCGATCAAATACACACTAAATAGGCATAGTCGATTGGGGGCTCTTCAACCAACCACAATATAAACATAGTTGAACAAATAGAGAAAAACTACGGCAAATCTATATTAACGTAACAGGAAAATCATCCTCCAATAGGTTCCATCAAAACCCTAGATTAGAAGTTTAGATACTCCTACTCATAGTAACAATATGCCAAGTATTTTTCATAAATAAATTACAAAGTAAAGATGAAGGAATGTAGAAATCGATGATTCTATCCCCCAACGGGTGTTCCACGAGCTATTCTTGCCTCCGGTCGTAAAACTTCTTCAAAAATGGTGTTTAGTGTCTATTTATATGTGTAGGAAAAGACCTAAACGACATAGCCCAAGTCCTAGTCCAACAAGGAGACGAAATAAGCCTTCAAAATCCGGATCAGGCTCGCCTCAGACCGTGCCTCGCGATGTAAAACGCGAAGTGCATCTCTCCCCAGACCGTGCAGCGCCAGGCATTCAGCGTGCTCATACTCGCCTTACCCCTCATGTCGCCTGCTCCCACGCGAGCTCAGAGGCTCTCCTCGCCAGCTCTAACACGAGCTCCATAGCTCGCTTCGTCAGCTTCTTCATTTTTCCGCTACTCACTTCTTTCTTTCTTCTTTCCAACTGTTTTCGAGCAATCTTTATACTTTAAATCTTCCTTTTGCTCTAATTTCATCTCTAATGTACCTACACATAAAATAGACTCCATTACGCGCAAATAAAGTATAGTTTGGCATTGAATCACCTAAAATGTAAGGTGAATAATGTACTAAAATATGAAATTATAGCCGAACATCAATACCCCATACTTAAACGTTGCTCGTCCTCGAGCAATCAAACTACACTTATAGACACGACCTTTTTAAGCAATTCCCTTAACTTGTCATACCAAAAATCTTTAAAATATACTAAGAACAAAGGTGTAACATCCTCACCTCAAGATTTGACTCACAAATACCATGAATTATTCATAATTTACTTACTTACTCTAACATGGAGGTCAACGACATTACCTCTCCATCATGAATCACGTGCCCTCACACAACAAAAGAGATTAGTTCCACACACAATAAGTTTTAAGACTGTAGGAACTCAAGATATGAAGAATTCACTCGCTCTCAGAAATAACATTCATATGCCACAAATGATGCACCATAGGCTTGCCCGTAGTGTAATACTCTACTAATTGAGCTCATTCAGTCTAGGATCAAGTAGGACTTTAACTGGTTGTAATGTAGGTTGCGGGTCGGGTAGGATACTTTTGGATATGAGTGACTACACCTCCCTTAAGCACTTTAATACATATACTTTAACACTCAAGCCCATACTTATGTCAAACCAAAACTCCACCTTCACATCAATGTATATTACCCCATACTTTTTTAAGCACAATTACATCACTAACCACCACCATCAAGAATTATTCTTTTTATACAATACAACTATATGTATTTTTTTTTCTTTTTTTTTTCAAGTGGCTTTTATTGAAATATTTTTTTCTTCTTTCTTTTCAAAACGGTGCACCTTTCTCCTTATTTCATTTGTTCCACTCAAAAGCCAACCACCACCCCACACTTTAAGTTTTACATAATTAATCACAATTCAAGTGCTCATGAGAGGTGACAAGGTTCAAATATATGGCCAATTCAAACAAAGGGTAAGGCTTGTAATATGGTTACAAAAGAAACAAGATTATAGGCTCAAAGGGGTTAACTACGTTATATGACATTTAGGCGGGTAAACTATATATATATATATATCTAGCTCAACAAAAAAATACCTATATCACTTCCTAGACTGAACAAGACTACTATTTCCCTTTACACATACACGGGGTAAGTTCTAGACATCAACTGCCATGCACAGAATACATACAGACCTCACACACACATGGCACATAACTCACTCAGGATTGGTTTTATCACGACACTCTAGTCAAAGCAGTTAAGCAAATTTAAGAATCTACGATTTAAGATACTTATACTAGAGTCAAAACAGTGAGCCTAAGTGTCGCAACCAGAGTACTCACTATTCTCAAGGCATAACAAAGTCAAGAGATATCGCTGCAATTCAATTCATAGCACATTGGTTTCTAATCCTAAATATTAAAACGAACTACACCTGGTTCAACTAAAACCCTTGGAAAAGAACCGTGGTATATAGAAAAACCAAGGGGGCATTACTACACTACCTACAAGAAAAAGTTTTTGGTTTTTTTTTCTTTAGACTTAATTCCCTCAAGAAAATTGTCTAGGAGATCTATCGCCGAGAAGAGTACAACTTTTCTATTTTTATTTTATTTTTTTATATCAGGCTAAGAAGACACTAACTCAAAAAAATAACTAAAACAAGACTAATATTTACAAGTTACCACCCCACCCTTATTTCATGCAATGTCCTTAGTGCATACTCAAACAGACAAAACAAAAAAAAATAACAAGTAGGGTGTATGAAAACTCCCTGATCAAGCTTCATCATCGCCTTCATCCTCGAAGGCTGCACATTCCTCATCTTCCTCTTCATCATCATCATCCTCATCCGACTACTCCGGCTCGGCCTCGAACTGCTCAGCTGTGTTGACATCCTCATCCTCTGGGAGTCTGTAGCCATCACCAAGCCCAACCAACTACTGAGCATGAGCATTGAGCGGGAAACGCTCCTCCAATATGGCCCTCTCCTCTGTAGTGGCCGAACGTCCCCCAATCTGAAGCTGCAAGTCCATCATCCCATATAAATGGGCCATAAAGCTGTCATCATGAGCATTGCGCTCGGCACCTGTCATTGATGGCATGTCAGTCTCCTCCTTAACCCGGACGCTTGTAATATCCATTAGTCGTAGGGGCTGATCAATGATATGATCGAAAGCTTTCTCCTCCTCCACCTCTTCTTGTCTCAAATACTCTGTTAACATATTTGCAAAGGGCATTCGATAAATTCTCTTACTAGTTCTTACTTGAGTCATCTGGTAGCAGATCAAATGACCCACCTTCACCCTCTGGCCATTCATGAGGAAATATAGCACACACGTCCTCTCACAGTTAATAAGAGTCTCATGATTGCAAGGTAGAAGCCATGTATTAATCAATTTTAGCCATACTTGATCCTCTGCCCTCATCTTCTTCTTGGGGAATTTCCTATGACGATTGGTTTTCTTATCCCGAACCTACGCCGCCACAGAATTGACACCACAAAGAGTGTCTCAGGTCTCGATATGTAGGACGGGTGATGAAATTGTCCAAGGGTTCCTGAGGAACATCTGGAACACCTAAGAAATTGCATATTGCTGAGGCTGAAAAATCTATCAACCTTCCCTGAATGGGCACCATTTGCTCAGGATCCTTTGGATCAAAACCGGCATAAAATTCTTGAACCAGATTGACATTGATATCCCCGGTATTTTTGAACACATAATGCAGGCCTAACTCATTAATACCTCTCCAGATTGCTTGGTACTTGGCTTGTAGGCGACGCTCATGAATAGCAGATTCCGGATGTATATATCTCGGCCTATAACGTTTGTACCAGTCCTTAACATGTGGAGGTATGCTCTTGAGTCCAAACTCCCTCTGTCCTTGAGATTGTGGGCGAGTGGCTGCTATAGCTGCCACTGCTTGCAGTCCTTCAACTTGACTTGAAGTGGCTTCACCCCATTTTCTCTTCTTTGGTAGAGGTGCGGAGGGAGCCTTAGCCTTAGACGGAGCAGTGGATGTGGCCTTGCCTTTACCGGTGTCCTTCCTTGGAGGCATGTTTGTATCTACACAAGTGAGCATTAATCAGTTTAGGACGCATTGCAAAATTCAAAAAATGGTCTTGCGACCCCACACTTAAGAATTCAACACGTGATTTTCAACAATTTCTGAGGTTACTCAGACTTCACCTTATATTTTCTTAGTATGAGAATCAAGCAATGACACATGGGTGCTTCCCCCAATTTCGAAGCATCGGGCTACCAATGAGCCACCCCAAACTTCAAATTTTAAAGTGGTGCACGACTACATAGCACCAGTCTTACAATCTCGGAGACTCGATGTTACATACCGTACTTTTCTACAGAGGATTTGTGACCATAAGACCCCGTAAGTTTAATAACCTTGATACCATTAGATACATTTTGATATGGAATTTATATTGAGTGGAACATTTTTGTAAAAAGTTTGAAAAATATAATTTTATATAGTTATTAATATTACTACTTTCGAATATATTTTAAATTATACACATAATATGAGAAAGTTTATGAGATTTTCTTTATTGTAAAAGTTAGAAATTATTTTTTCACAACAAAAGAAGGTTATCTTTTTACCATTTTAAGAATTAAGCGTACGAAAATTTGTACTCTTTTTAAAAGTAGGTAGTGTGTTAACTAATTTGAGATAGTTTTTGATATGGAATTTATATTGAGTGGAACATTTTTGTAAAAAGTTTGAAAAATATGATTTTATATAGTTATTAATATTACTACTTTCGAATATATTTTAAATTATACACATAATATGAGAAAGTTTATGAGATTTTCTTTATTGTAAAAGTTAGAAATTATTTTCTCACAACAAAAGAAGGTTATCTTTTTACCATTTTAAGAATTAAGCGTACGAAAATTTGTACTCTTTATATGAGATTAGAAAAATATATATATATATTTGTACTCTTTATATGAGATTAGGAAAATTAGAATTTGAGAAAATATATGTATTGTTACATAGATGTTTTAATAAAATAATAGTGTATGTATTGATTTTATATGGTACCACATGACCACGATAGTAGGGTATATATAAAGTGTGTTAAAAGTAGGTAGTGTGTTAACTAATTTGAGATAGTTTTTGATATGGAATTTATATTGAGTGGAACATTTTTGTAAAAAGTTTGAAAAATATGATTTTATATAGTTATTAATATTACTACTTTTGAATATATTTTAAATTATACACATAATATGAGAAAGTTTATGAGATTTTCTTTATTGTAAAAGTTAGAAATTATTTTCTCACAACAAAAGAAGGTTATCTTTTTACCATTTTAAGAATTAAGCGTACGAAAATTTGTACTCTTTATATGAGATTAGAAAAATTATATATATATATTTGTACTCTTTATATGAGATTAGGAAAATTAGAATTTGAGAAAATATATGTATTGTTACATAGATGTTTTAATAAAATAATAGTGTATGTATTGATTTTATATGGTACCACATGACCACGATAGTAGGGTATATATAAAGTGTGTTAAAAGTAGGTAGTGTGTTAACTAATTTGAGATAGTTCTTAATTATGTGGATAATTAGTTAATTAATAATTTTTGTTAAAGATTAATTAGATAATCATAAAATTTTGGATCAGTCTTTTCCCCCCCCCCCCAACGTGGCAGCCATATAAGTGACACTTTGATGGGTTTAAAGTATCTTAGATTCATGTTTTGATGATCTAACAAACTTATTATTAAGAACCAGATAAAGGACCTGATGTACACTTGGTATATATCTCTATCAACGGACTCAAGCTAATGTGTGCTGTATGACTTCAGACAGAAAAGAATCAACTCAGGGACCTGATCCCTTTGAGTTTCCCTGACAGCAGTATGAAGTCAACTCTACAGTTGGAAAGTGACTGCCTGCACTGTACCATATACAGTGCAGAAATAGTGCAGCAGTCACTTCCCATTGGGAAGGGATTTTTTCACTAACCAAGTGTTTACATCATCCAAAGGATATTAACAAGAAGCCTTACAACAAAACATCACTTGAACACTTGTGAAATAATTCAAGCATTCAAGATCTGATAATCAAGAATTGAAGTCACAAGTGCATCAAGAACAAAGTACAACACTACTATGGACCAGTTCCTACAACAAGTCTTTTGTATGTCCTTAGTTGAGTTGTATCTTTGTATTAGTTTTTCATTATAATTCATACTTTGCTTATTTAGAAGCTTTAACTAGGAACCTCCAAAAATCATAAACCCTTAGAATTTGTGTCGTGACTAGAGTTAGTCATGAGTTGAAGTCTTTGTAATAGGTGTATTGCAAAGTGGCTTGTAATAGGTGTATTACAAGTTAGTGAGGGATTAAGAGTTTAATTCCTAGGTTACAATAGGATGTAATCTAAAGATTGCTAAAGTAGTGAAGTTTAAATCCTACAAGTGTAGGTTGTGATTTTTTATCCCCTCGAGCAGGGATGTTTCCACGTAAAATCTCATGTGTCATTTACTTACTGATTCATTAGCTATTTCTGTGGGAATTGGTATAGGACCAGGTCTCTATACAGTTTGGTGGACTCATACATTCTATTAATTGGTATCAGAGCAGGTTCTTTCTAAAAGGTTAACACCTAGAGAGGATCCTCACCATGGCTGCTCCACCAAACTTTGAGGAAGGACCATCAACCTACATGCCCCCGAGATTCAACGACCAATACTATGGCTGGTGGAAAACTCGAATGCATGACTTCATAATGGCAGAAGTCTCCGAGTTATGGGATGTTATTTGTGATTGTCCATACGTCCGAACAAAGAAGGTAGGAGAACCTGCTGTAATGGTGCCTAAAACCAGGAAAGAGTACAATGATGCCGACAGGAAAACTGTAGAAAAGAACTTTCGCGCCAAATTGTTTTTTGTGTGTGGCATAGGACCTGATGAATATAATAGGATCTCAGCCTGTCAATCCTCCAAGGAGATATGGGAAGCTGTACAAATGGCACATGAGGGAACCACTCAAGTAAAGCAGTCCAAGATCGATATGCTCACCACTGAGTATGAGCTCTTTAAAATGAAGGATGATGAATCCATTCAAGACATGCATACTCGATTCACTTCCATTATAAATGAGTTACACTCTCTTGGAGAAATTATTCCTAGGAACAAGCTCATGAGGAAAGTTCTTAGAATTTTACCCAGCTCCTGGGAGAGTAAAGTGAACGCTATTACTAAAGCCAAGAATCTGCAAACACAGACTATGGACGAGCTGGTTGGAAATCTGAAGACCTATGAGATGAAGAGAAAGAAGGATAGTGAAAGAAGAGAACCAAAGAAGGAGAAGAACCTGGTACTCAAAGCTGAAAACAATGATTCAAGTGAGGAGGATAGCGATATGGCATACCTTACCAGAAGGTTTCAGAAAATGGTTCAAAGGAATGGAGGTATACCAAAGGGAGGTAGTTCTAGCAAACCAAAGAATTATGACCTCTGTCATAAGTATGGAAATCCAGGGCATTTCATCAAGGACTGTCCTCTTCTGAAGCAAGAACATTTCAAGCATAACTCTGATAAAGCAGCCAAGAGGAACCTGGTTCCTGACAAACGCTTCAAAATAAAAAACACAGCTGACAATATTGTGAAGCAAGCTCTTGTAGCATGGGGAGACTCCTCCAGTGAGTCTGAAGAAGAAAATAATGCAGGTGATAGCTCCATGTTGGCAGTTGAAAGTGAAGCAAATGAATATGATTCAATATTCGCGTTGATGGCTTAGTCAGATGATGATGAAGACGATGACAATGATGATGTAAATTTTAGGGATGTTCAAAGAAATCTGAAATCCTATTCTCCTAAAAAACTCATGTCATTAGCTAATGTATTGATTGATGCATATCATAGTCTGGTGCATGATAAGGATGCCTTAACCATAGAGTTAGGAGATACTGAGCAGACTAGAGATGACTTGGTTGTTTGTATAGGTGACTTGAAGGAAACCATAGAAAATCTGAAAAATAAAAAGGAGGTTCTAACAAAAAAATTTGCTAGTGTAGAACATGGAAGAGATGATTTGATGGCAGTTGTAGTTTACTTGAAAGAAACCACTGAGAACCTTAGTAAAGAAAATAATGCCTTAGTGGAGAAGGATGCTATCACTGAGCAAGAAAGAGATGATCTCCTAGTGGTGATTGCAGACTTAGAGGAAACAATTGAGGAACTTAAAGCAGACTCTAGGCCTGGAAATTTTAAAAAAGGAAAGGAAATTGCTAGCGAGGCACATATTAAACTTGAAAATGATCTTAATATTGTGAAAACCAGTTTATGTGCTGAGCTTGAGAAAAATAGGCAGCTTCAAGTAGAATTGGAAAAAGTAAAAAATGATCTTGAGAAATCTCTTAAGTGGATCTGGTCCTCAGATGCTATTACTGCCATGTATTTTAACAATGGTAGAAACAGGCAGGGAATATGGTTCCAAAGGGAGAAAGTTCCCTATAACCCTCATAGTAAGTACGTCACTGTAACTGGCTTTGAACCCACTGTGGGAACAATGGGCATTTCAAGGAAAATTGCCAAACCAGAGTCCAGTCTGATCAGAAAAATAAAGTTTTTGCTGAAAAAGTAACTACTGTAAGAGGACCAGGTGCCACTCACAAAAAACGCATGTTGCCTGCATGGATTAGAAGAGCTCTCATTCATCCCTTTTCTCATTACAAGGGACCCAAACTTATTTGGGTTCCTAAATCTAACCCTTGAATTCCTTGTGCAGGGAACAGTGAGAGGAAGCAGTCAACAATGGATCATGGGCAGCAGATGCTCTAAGCACATGACTGGGAATACCATGGACTTCCTTTCACTGAAAGCCCTGCAAGGAGGGAATGTATCCTTTGGAAATGGGAAAAAGGGGTACATTCTTGGTGTTGTAAAAATTGGAAAGTCTCTCTCACACTCAATCGAGAACGTGTATTATGTCAATGGTCTGAAGTACAGTCTCTTGAGTGTTTCTCAAATTTGTAATAAGGGAAACCAATTGGAGTTTTTGTCAAAGATATGCATAGTTACTAATCTGGTAACTGGTTGTCACGCCCCAAAACTGAGGAGCGCGACCGGCGCTCAACCGAGTGAACTCGACCGAGCAAGCTTGTTAGATTTCATTCTACCCAAATTCATCCATGAATAGAGATAATACATATTATCATTAATTAGACGAAAATGTGTTCATGTCTACAATACCAATTCATTTTCAATAGTTTCATCATTTTTAACGTCTCAAATAGACAAGTAATAGGTCCACAACATAACATAGTTTGTCTTTCCCCAGCCCCAATACACAACCCACACTATGTCTACGGAGCCTCTATAGATAAAGAAGAGTACAGTGATAATGCCAGCAACAAGGCCCCGACTATACCTCAAACATGATACACAAGTACAAAAGATTCATGACCCCGGAATAAAGTGGGGCTCACCAAGTCAGCTGGGAAGAAGGTGCACTGCTATCACTGATCAATATCTCCTGCTGTGGAACCACCTGCATCCATTGAAAGATGCAGCGCCCCCGGCAAAAGGGACGTTAGTACCGTCGAATAGTACTAGTATGTATAACTAAACACCCTCTCAATATAATGACAATTAATACAAATAAGATTATCATAATATCAATGAAAGCCTTAATCAACATCAAACCTCAATTTAGGATCAAGGCAATGTTCAAATTAATTTCCATATCTCACATTGGGAGATTTTTAGTATCGATATACCACTGTCCGCAATACCAGTATTCATAATACTAATGCCACCGTACTTTTAGCACGGAGTCCGATCACGACCCGATCGGCTAGGCCATCCATTAGGGACATCAACCACAATTACTCTCAATATCAATACCACCGTTTTTAACACGGAGTCCGATCACGACCCGATCGGCTAGGCCATCTCATTAGAGACATCAACCACAATTACTATCATTACCATTTTCCAGCACAATCACCACCATGTGTGCAGCATGGTGTCCGATCATGACCCGATCAGCTAGGCCGTCTTATTTGAGACATCAACCTTTTTATATCAATCATCGCATTTCATAATACTTTCACATCTTTTCATTTTATTGGCACTAGTGGCCATAATTATAAGATCATTCTTGGCACGTTGGCCATATTCAGTATTTCATGCTCACATTATCAATTTCAAATATCATCCTCATCATCAACAATAAACACAATTCAAATCAAAGTGTGTAGTACACATGTGAGCAATTTAGAGTCTAATGCACATAGAGATATTTCACAAAATTTGGCATAATAGCCTTCATTTGAACTTGACTTAAAGTCAAAACATTATTAATGCACAACCCATATTTTAACACATCCTCAATTGGTAACATAACATGAATAGAGCATTTGTGATGCTTGTTGAACATATATCTTTCAACCCAATCTTACTCGGAATAGCCAATTTCATAATGAATCACTCGGGACTTACATAATTTACATGAATATCGTGGGATTCAATTCTAAGAGAAGAGTTTAGCCAACATACCTCACTTGAGCTTCCTTACACTCTAAATGTTCCGAAACTTTTAGCAACTTCAATCTATTGTAGAAATATAACAAATTGAATCAAAATTAGGAAGATGATCACGGTTCTAGCTCATTTGAGTATTTTATCATATACTAGATGTGCATTAAGGTTTCAAGGTCCTTTCATGGAGGATTCCATCATCCCACAACCCAACCTTTACCATTTTTAGCTCAACAATCTTTCTACACCCTTTGATAACACATGCATGTAAAATAACCAATCCTCTTGCCTAAAAATTATCTTGCTTATTATCCATTTCTACACAAAATTCGAAATTGAGGTTTAGGGTGTAGAATCTTACCTCTAGGATGAATACCTAGTGAGTTTCCCTTCTTAATCTTCCAAAACTTAGGCAAGAATTGAAGAACAATTATTGGAGAACACCTCCTCACTCTAGGGCACCCTCTCTCACTCTAATATGTCAAATAATAGCTCAAAAATGACCCAAAGAGTGTATTTAACAAAATAGGGTCAGGTTTTAAAAATCCAAAAATGGAGCTCTGGAACAGTTCTGCGATCGCATATGCGACCGCATAATGGATATACGGACCGCATATCGGTCGCATAATTACTGATAAAATGATAAAAAAAAAAGCTATCTGTGTATGCGGTCATTATGCGGTCCGCATAACTGTTATGCGATCACATAATGCACCGCATAACATTTATGCAGTTGCATAGTCGACCGCATAATTTCTTCCAACTGACCCAATTAACTGTCTCACTCTGCGGCCATTATGCGGTCCGCAGAGTGATTCTGTGGTCGCATAATGGACCGCAGAAATGCGCTTTTCCGCCAAATATTTTTCTTTACTTTTCGGTGTATTGTTCAACCCAAAAAGTCCGAGCCTAGTACGATACGTAAGCCTAGTATGGTACCATGAAATATTATTTTCTTTGCAAATTTTTACCGAGCTTTACACTTGAGTTCTTTAAAATTTTCCGGGGTGTTACACTGGTGAAGTTGTACTTGTGGCCAAAAGATACAAGAACATCTACGTTGCTGATTTCGAGTCCCTACAAAGTGGTGACATGAGCTGCCTGAAAGCTGTTGATGATGATGCCGAGCTGTGGCATAGAAGGCTGGGACATACAAGCTTCTCTCTTCTCAACAAGCTGATACAGAAGGATCTGGTTCGTGACTTGCCAAATTCAAAGTTCAAAGAGCACAAAGTATGTGATGCATGTACTATAGGGAAGCATGTGAAATCTTCATTCATGCCAAAGAAGGATGTTAGCACATCAAAGCCACTTGAACTACTTCTTATGGATCTATGTGGCCCTATGAGAATGCCAAGCAGGGGAGGAAAAAGATACATTTTTGTGATAGTGGATGACTACTCAAGATTCACTTGGACGTTGTTTCTCAGAACAAAGGATGAGACCTTCGAAGTATTTGTAGCCTTTGTGAAGAAAATGCAAGTGAAGATGGAATCAAAAGTGGCTTGCATTAGATCCGATCATGGAACAGAATTTGACAATGCCCATTTTGATGAATTCTGCAGTGAAAATGGCATCACCCACAACTTCTCAGCTCCAAGAACTCCACAACAAAATAGAGTTGTAGAAAGGAAGAAGAGAACCCTTGAAGATATGGCCAGAATAATGCTTATTGACAGTGGGATAGCCAAAAACTTCTAGGCAGAAATCATAAATACTGCCTGCTACTTGGTGAACAGGTGCATGATCAGATCCTTCTTGAACAAAACTCCCTAGGAGCTTCTAAATGGAAGGAAGCCCAAGATGACTCACTTAAGAACGTTCGGGTGCAAGTGCTATGTTCTTAACCATGGAAAGGATCAACTTGGAAAATTTGATGGCAAAAGCGATGAAGGAATTTTTCTGGGGTATTCTTCTTAAAGCAAAGCTTACAAAGTTTACAATAAAAGGACTCAGTGTGTGGAAGAAAGTGTTCATGTAATATTTAATGATCCCCCTTCATCTGGTGAGAAGAGCAACAAGGACGATCAAGACAGTGAGCCACTGCTGGTTCCAGGAGAAATCATTGATATGGCAAATGGAAAGGCAGATATGATGAGTCAAGTGAAGGAGACAAATGAAGACAATGCAACCTCCTCCACTCCAACTCAAGAGGAACCAAGTATCCAAATCACAACCACTGAAGCTAAAAAAAGAGTGGTTGATGCAGTTCAAAGTACTCCACAAGTAGTAGAAAGAAGAATGCAAGGGAACCAGTCAAGATTACCTAGTTCCTCCACTAATGATATTCAAGTGCCAAACTGGAAACACAAAAGCTCCCATCCTCTCGATAATATAATCACCCCCCTTTATTCTAGAGTCCAAACTAGATCAAAAGCAAGAAATTCACTTGCCTTTTCAACCTCCTCTCCCAAATAGAACCCAAACATATTAAGGAAGCCTTGAAGGATGTAGACTGGATCACAGCTATTCAAGAAGAGCTTCATCAATTTGAAAGGAACAAAGTATGGCACCTGGTACTTAGACCCTCAGATAAAACCATCATAAGGACCGGATGGGTGTTCAGAAATAAGCTTGATGAGCATGGAAACACTAAAAGGAACAAGGCAAGGCTATTTTTTCAAGGCTACAATCAGGAGGAAGGGATTGGTTATGATTAGACCTTCGCTCTAGTTGCTCGTATGGAAGCCATCAGATTTCTCATTGTATTTGCATCACATATAGAATTTGCCTTGTTCCAAATGGATGTCAAAAGTGCATTTCTAAATGGTTTTCTCAAGGAAAAAGTCTATGTTAAGCAACCGCCAGCTTTTGAATGTCATGAACATCCTGAATATGTGTTCAAATTGGACAAGGCACTGTATGGTTTGAAGCAGGCTCCTCGAGCTTGGTATGAAAGGTTGTCAAAGTTTCTCTTAGAAAATGGCTTTACAAGAGGAAAAATTGACAACACTCTATTTCTGAAGAAACGAGGAAGGAACCTGCTCATTGTTCAGGTATACGTTGATGATATTATCTTTGGGGCAACAACTGACTCACTTTGTGAGAAATTTGCAAAACTCATGGGAAGTGAGTTTGAGATGAACATGATGGAGGAGCTGAACTTTTTCTTGGGTCTTCTAGTGAAGTAGTCCACGAAGGGAACCTGTATAAGTCAGCAGAAATACATCAAGGAGCTTTTGAAGAGGTTCGATATGGAAGCATCAAAAGTGATCGACACTCCCATTTCCATTGCCACTCGATTGGACTTTGATGAATCTGGATCTTCTGTAAATCAAACAATGTATCGAGGCATTTTTGGATCTCTCCTCTATCTCATTGCCAGTAGACCAAATATTGTATTCAGTGTGGGGCTATGCGCAAGGTTCCAGTCAAACCCCAAGGAATCTCACCTAAAGGATGCCAAAAGGATTCTGAGATATCTTAAGGGAACACAAGACCTGGTTCTGTATTACCCTTCAGGTGACAATTTTAATCTTGTTGGGTACGCTGATGCAGATTATGTAGGTTATCTGGTAGACAGGAAAAGAACATCCGGAATGGCTCACTTCCTAGGATCCTGTCTGATTTCATGGGGCACAAGGAAGCAAAACTCTGTAGCTCTCTCAACAGCTGAAGCAGAATATGTTGCTGCAGCTTCTTGCTATGCCCAGCTCTTGTGGATCACAACACTTGGAGGATTTTAGAGTGTACACTGACTGTGTACCTCTTCTATGTGACAACACCCGTGCACTCAACATGGCAAAGAACCCGATCCAGCACAAGAGAATCAAACACATTGATGTGAGATATTATTTTCTCAGAGACAATGTGGAGAAGGGGCTTATTTGCATGAAGTTCTATAGTACAGAAGACTAAATTGCAGACATATTTACCAAAGATCTGAGCAGGGAACATTTTGAGAAAAACGGGATGGCACTGGGGTTAATCAAGCCTAATTGAGAACCTGATTCCCTTCCATATGGCTATGAAAGTTACATTCAGGTAAATCTAGATAAAGTGTTTTCCGGCCAAGCCTAACTCACCTCTATACCATTGTAGGTAGACACACATGATGATTATAGAAGCTGAAGAAACAATGCATGAGCGGTAAAAGAGAGTTGAAAAATCATTTCCGAAAGACCGGTCAAGAACCTGATTCTTGCACCACAGGTTAGTAGTCTTGTGTTTTTTTCATGCATATCTCAAAAGAAACAAAATTAACTGCCATGTCATCCACCTTTTCAGACCCTGTATATCACGTCTTTTCTTTTAAATCTTTTCACTTCCCTCTACATCGTTGCATCTTCCCACAAACCTACAGCTGTTTCAGAACCCATTTCTCTTCCCTCATAATTATCCTTTCCCTCCTTAAAACCCCTACACCTCCTACCCTTAAGCGATCATCCTTCTCTTTTTCCACTCTTCCAGAACCTTCTACCCAACTATCTACCATGGCTGAAGAGCAAGCAAACTTACCCACCTCTGAAGAGAAAACCCTTGACTCATCCGCCATATTAGAAACACCACCAAACGTCCGATCTTCCACCATTGTTGACCCGGAAACACTCAAACCCGATTCCCTTTCACCCTATCTCTCTCATCACTCCCTC
The DNA here is from genome assembly GCF_000715075.1 of Nicotiana tabacum. NCBI lineage: Eukaryota > Viridiplantae > Streptophyta > Magnoliopsida > Solanales > Solanaceae > Nicotiana > Nicotiana tabacum. Next base: position 122,102,311 of record NC_134088.1, on the reverse strand, counting down.
TGTCGATACTCCTTACTTAAGTGTTGAGGACTCAGAAGCACCAAAAATAGATAGTGTTTCTTCTCTGTTGCCTGATACTCTCAAAGAATAGAACAAGGATGACGAAAAGTGTGAAACTCAACAAGGAAAAGGGGTGTCCGAGGAAGATATTGATCAGTGTGCTAGTCTTCTTGTAACTGCTGCTGCTATGGAACCTCAAGAAAAGGAGGCCATCGAAAACATGTTGGCCATTGCTGCTGAGAGACTGGTGAATGAGGTAACTTCTTCCATGGCTGAGTCTCAGGGGGAAGGGACTCCGCTCTTAGGAGAAGAAGGAACAATGGTGCTCTTCGGATCTTTTGCACCTGAAGAAGCTACTGGGAACCCTACTGATGAACCTGATCCCATCCTTGAGGAAACAGGTCAGGAATCATCTTCCCAGGTCAGCTTCGATCCTTCTCCATCTCCTCACTTTGATGCTGAACCGTTGGAGTCCATCCCTCCCGTTGTGAGATCTAGTGATGAGGATGAACAGGATGATGTGGTTCTCAGTGCACGCTTTAAGATTAGAAAGCCCGTGGTCACTCCTGAGCCCTCTCCTAAGAGACCTACCACAAGGTTGCAACAGAAGGAGGATTTTGAGTCTGCTTTGAAGAAAAGCAAAAGGAGTAGCAAGAAAAAGAAGAAGAGGCTAGTGTAGGACGAGGAAATTATATGTGACAAAAATATACCTGTAATGGAAGTGGATGAGGATGCTCAAGAGGTACCAAGTTCCTTGGTTAAGAGATATCAGAAAAAGAAACAATCTGTTGAGAGTGCTTCAAAGGAAGCTGTTGAAACATCAATTAAAAAGTCTGTGAAAGGTATATCAAGTCTAAGCATGTTGTGGAGGAACAATCAGTGTCTGATGATGATATTCTGGTGAAATCAAGTAGCAAGGGTAAGTCCATTGAGAAGTGTGCTTGGGCAAGAAAGGTTGTGGTACCAGAAGGTACTATGGGGTCGCACGTTTGACCCTGAGATTTCTGAAATGGCGTGTATGAGACAAATTCTTGAGATGGTGGAATTTCAGCAGTGGGGCCATATGTTCAAAGAGGATGTGCCCAAGGTGTATGAGGATGAGGTCCAAAGTTTCTATGCTGAACTATTCAATGTTGAAGATGACCACATCTGTGTCCTAGTGAATGATGTGGATATTGTTATAGATGCTACTGTGTTGGGAAACATTCTCAGGGTTCCATCTAAAGGGTTGTCATCTGTGAGAGGCGCTTGTGGCTCTAATTTTAGGCGCGCCATTGTGAAAGAGAAAGTTATCCAGCATGGGGAACGAGTACACAAGAAGGCTCTGCTTCTTGTGTACCAACTGTTATTTGAGTTGGTTAATAAGGTTCTGCTCCCTCGTGCTGAGAGAAGGTCCATCATATCCTGGTCTGATCTATACTTAATGGAAGCATTGTATGAGTTTCGCTCTATCAATTTTCCTTCCATTATGATTGAACATATGCAGAAAGTGGCAGCTTTCAAGGATGAGAACCATGGACTCCCTTATGGATTTCTTCTCACACGTGTCTTCAAGTTCTTTAATGTGCCCTTAGGACAACCCAAGATGGGAACCAGGAAATAGACCTTATCGAAAATTACACTAGAGGAATGTGAATGTGTTGAAAAGGTTGGAGGAATGGGAAACACTTTAACGATCTCCCAGCTGATCAATGCCCAGAATAGTGCTACAGAGGAGATCAGGAAGCTGAAGGCAAGGAATGCCATTCTCAAAACTCAGCTAAGTCAGGCTATAGGGGCACCAGGACATTCCAGTTCATCAAGTGAAGAAATTGCTAGTCTGTCAAAAGAAAATGCTGAGCTCAGGCAACAGGTGGAGAACCTACGAGAGAAACTGCTCGCTGAGCAGATGTCCGCAAATGCTCGGATTGACCTTGTTCTCAACACTCTTGTGGCCTCCTCTAAGCCTTCTTCCTCTAGTGCTCCCTAGGAATACCTTTGTGTGATGTGGATGGATTTCACCTGAACTACTCCCTCTTTCAACAGTCCAAACTTTCCTCTGCTTTGTTGGTAGAGGTTTATGTCTTATAAATCAATGAAGACTCTCTTTTTGCTGTTAAATGCTTGTGTTTTACTGCTTCTCTTTTCCTTCATGTTGTCTGCACACATGTGGCATGAGTTAGCTGGCTAGATTCTTTATGTTGATTACTTGCTTGTGTATTTTTAATGATGCCAAAAGAGGGAAGATAAATTGAAGCAGGGGCATCTGAGTAAGGGGGAAGCATAGAGTCAGGGAGAACTTGTGAAATTCCTGGTACTTTATCTGGTTATTGTGTTCTACAAATGGTTTTCAATTTTTAAGTTTGTCGTCATCAAAAATGGGGAAATTGATGGGTTTAAAGTATCTTAGATTTATGTTTTGATGATCTAACAAACTTATTGTTAAGAACCCGATAAAGGACCTGATGTACACTTGGTATATATCTATATCAACGGACTCAAGCTAATATGTGTTGTATGACTTCAGACAGAAAAGAATCAACTCAGGGACCTGATCCCTTTGAGTTTCCCTGACAGCAGTGCGAAGTCAACTCTACAGTTGGAAAGTGACTGCCTGCACTGTACATGCTACAGTGCAGAAACAGTGCAGCAGTCACTTCCCATTGGGAAGGGCTTTTTTCAACAACCAAGTGTTTACATCATAGAAGTGATGTCATCCAAAGGATATTAACAAGAAGCCTTACAACAAAACATCACTTGAACACTTGTGAAATAATTCAAGCATTCAAGATTTGATAATCAAGCATTGAAGTCACAAGTGCATCAAGAACAAAGTACAACTCTACTACGGACCAATTCCTACAACAAGTCTTTTGTATGTCCTTAGTTGAGTTGTATCTTTGTATTAGTTTTTCATTATAATTCATACTTTGCTTATTTAGAAGCTTTAACTAGGGACCTCCAAAAATCATAAACCCTTAGAGTTTGTGTCGTGACTAGAGTTAGTCATAAGTTGAAGTCATTGTAATAAGTGTATTGTAAAGTGGCTTGTAATAGGTGTATTACAAGTTAGTGAGGGATTAAGAGTTTAATTCCTAGGTTACAATAGGTTGTAATCTAAAGATTGCTAAAGTAGTGAAGTTGAAATCCTACAAGTGTAGGTCGTGGTTATTTATCCCCTTGAGCAGGGATTTTTCCACGTAAAATCTCCTGTGTCATTTACTTACTGATTCATTAGCTATTTCTGTGGGAACTGGTATAGGACCAGGTCTCTATACAATTTGGTAGACTCATACATTCTATCACTCTTTAAGTCACAATTCAAGGTGGCATGGTTTGTGAGTTTTGTAGATTAGTCACCCCTAAAGTGAGTTCCTTTTAGTCCCCCCCCCCTATATTTCTCTATTATGTGCAGGAGCATGTATTGGTACCTTTAGGTCTATCCTTTACCTGACTTTAAGATGGTGGTATTTGTAAGGCTAATATACAGAAACACAGTTAAGGTTTTGAGTTGGGGTTTCGTGAAAATGGATTAAAAGAAAGTGGCAGTGCCATTTGTTTGCCATGGTCATTCACGTCCAGTGATTGATTTGTTCTATAGCCTAGTTACGTCTGGTGGGTTCTTCCTCATTAGCATCAGCAAAGGTATGTTTAGGATAGTCCTTCTTTCTTTTGGCATGATCCAAGTAACAATACGTAAACGTAATGCTATTCCATAAGTGATTCTACTCTTAGCAGTTAAGGATGCCTATGTTATTCATTCTGGTAAAGTGATATTCAAGCATGTCTACGTATGTCCCTAGTCCCTATTGAGGTATACGATAGATAACTTGTGTTACAAATATATGTGTTGGGATTTGTTTATAAATATAGCTTTTATAGTTTAACTAAACATGCAGTAATTATATGAATATAATATAACGTGATTATTTGTAATATTAGACTTATACTATTGCATTATTACATGATATTTAATAGCAGAATAGTCATATTGTGATCAATAATTGATTGTAGAAACATATTAATATTATAGTTTGCGGTTGTTTGTGACAAGTTACACTTGAAAATTGATTATGAACTATAGCATAATGAATTATAATATAGTATATATTGTTACAACACAAAATGTTATAAAATATGAATTTGATTATAATATATCGTTAGATTGTTGTAGATTTATTTTGAAGTAATGATTCATGCATAATAAAGGTTTATAATGCATTTTTATTTAGTTGTATAGGTAGTTTGACGTTGTGATATGTATGGTTGTATAAATACTATGATGAAATTCATTCAACTTAATGTAAGACAATTACCACATATTGTCATGACTGATAATTGCACTGCTAACAATGGCTATCGTGACAACTTTTGGGATACTAACATAAAAGATATACGATTGTGTATATAGTTTAATATAGTATAACTATAATGTGTTAAGGTTGTATGATATTGATGAAATTAGGTGTTTTGTGGTGTAGTTTTAGATAATTGATTTTGATTAATTGTGATAGTAGATAATGACGTGTAATAAGTAATATAATTAATGTTATGTAATAAATATGATTAAAATGTTGAATGAAGTTGTGTATGGTATATGATAGAGAAGTTAATATTTATAATATAGTGATACATGTACATGCATCTTTAAGCATTTACCACCATGCTACGGCCGGTCGGGCAGTTACCACCGATTGGGCAGTTATGTATCATTGTTTACCGCCGGTTGGGCAGACATGCATATTTATTTACCACCGAGCTACAGCCGGTCGGGCAGTCATTCATTTACCACCGAGCTACAGCTGGTTGGGCAGTTATATATTTACCACCGAGCTATGGTCGGTCGAGCAGTTACCACTGATCAGTTGGGCAGTCATGCATCATACGATATGGATAATAGTCTCAAAGAGAAGCATTGTATATATGTAAGTATAATAAGTATGCATATACGGTGGCACTTCAAAAATTCAGGTTGATTCTTATATGTTTTTAATTAGTGTTGACTTACTGTTATATTTCAGTTCTGCCTTACATACTCAGTACGTTATTCGTACTAACGTCCTTTTGTTGGGGACGCTGCATTCATGCCTGCAGGTATAGATAATCAGTTCGACGGGCCCTTATAGTAGACGGGATTGGCATTCAACGAAGGATCGGTAAGACTTCACCTCATTCGGAGTGCAACCGAGTCTATGAGTCATCGTGTCAAAGTTTTACCACAAACTTATGGGTAGGCCAGTACCCTATCCCATTTGATGTCAAATAATCTTAGAGGCTTTGTAGACAGAGGTTCATTTTGTACAGTATGTCAGAGGCCTTGACGGCCCATATGTATTCATGTTTTAAGAAAAATTGTTCAATGATACAGTGTTGCCCACTTACACTTGTACATTATGAGTTGTGGCCATGTTGGCCCATGATAGTTACAAAAGGAATGAGTTTAGCCAACTCGACCTATGTATGTTCTAGTTTTGGTCGAATGATCATGAGTTACATAGTGGTTCGCTCAGGCCAGCTCGGCACCGAGTGCCAGCCACGCCTCCCCAGGTTTGGGGAGTGACACTCGGGCTCCAATGGGGACAAAGAATTCCTTTGAGGCATTATGACAAATACTTAGCATGCACTAGTGCCATGGGAGTGCTTGTAGGGATGAGGAATTGCCTCACCCTCCCAAATCGGATTGGGAGTTCCATGCTACCACTTGTTCACACAATAACAACACCATTCCGATGGGGTTCATGGGGTTGGTACACACAAACACATTGTTACAATGAAGAACAACTCCAAAATTTGTATCCAATGACAAGGATTCACCCAATTCGAAATTGCCAAAGAATGGATGTAGAAATCATACCTTAGATGTTTAAGAGGAGGAATTGCCCTTGAATTGCTGTTGCAGGTGAAGGAAAGAGCAGAGAATGCTTGTCTTCAAAGGGTATGTGAGGGAGGGTTCTTGAGGCGTGAGTGTGTGAGATTGTTATGAGTGATGTTTGAGGCGTTTAGTTTATGTTTTAAGGGAGGGGTTTTAAAAGTAACAAAACAAAAGGATTAAAAGAAAATCGGAAAAAATACTTACCTGGCGATGCGAGGCTAATGGCGCGCTATACCCCGTGCGAAGCGAGCTCCAACGCGAGCTGTGGGGCGCGTGCCGCGAGATAGTACACGCGTTGCACCTCACTGTAACCCATTCCCACGCGAGAAATAATGATGGCGACGCGAGGTTTTTCGCCTGGCCAAGCTCGCTGGGGACCTGGCGACGCGAGGTCCAGTGCACGATCTGCCGAAATTGCCTTCAAACATGTTAGTTCCTACAAACGAAAAGATAAATTCTAATTACTCTAAAAATCAACTACGAATTGGGTTGCCTCCCAATGAGCCCCTGATTTAACGTCGCGGTACGACGTAGGCAATCAACTTAAGGCTCGTTCAACATTGTTGGCTCTAGAAAATGAGTCACCGATACTACTTTCATCTCATCGATGCCCAAATAATGTTTTAACCTGTGACCATTGACTCTGAACTTACGAGAACCATCTTCTGAAGCAATATCTACGGCTTCGATGGGATGAATCTCTAGCACACAAAATGGTCCTGACCATCTTGACTTCAATTTGCCCGGAAACAACCTCAATCTCGAATTGAATAATAATACCCGTCTCCCGGCTTAAAATTTTGCTCAAGAATGTTTTTGTCGTGCACCGGTTTCATTCTTTCCTTATATAACCTTGTACTCTCAAAAGCATGATAACGGAACTCATCAAGTTCATGCAGCTCTGTGACTCTACTAGTTCCAGCGGCCTCCAAGTCCAGATTTAATTGTCATAACGCCCAGAAGGCTTTATGCTCTAACTTTATCGGCAAATGACATGCCTTTCCAAACACCAATTTATACGATGACATACCAATCAGAGTTTTGAATGCAGTGCGGTAAGCCCATAGTGCATCATCCAATTTTCTCGCCCAATCGGTCCGAGTAGCATTTACAGTTTTGGTCAAAACACTCTTGATTTCTCTGTTTGATACCTCGACTTTTCCACTTGTTTGTGGGTGATACGGAGTAGAGACTTTACATATTTCTCCAACAACTTTGCAAAGGCTCGGTTGTAGAAGTGGGTGCCCTGATCACTGATGATAGCTCTTGGAGTGCCAAATCGGGTGAAGATGTTCTTTCTCAGGAAATCAATAACTACCTTTGCATCATTCGTTGGAAGTACCACAACTTCTACCCATGTCAAGACATAGTCCACCACTACAAGTATGTACTTGTTATTATATGAGCTGACAAATGGTCCTATAAAGCTGATTCCCCATACATCGAATACTTATACCTTTTTAATTGGGTTCATGGATATCTCATGTCGACGAGAAATATTCCCCGTCCGTTGGCACTCATAACAACTTTTCACCCAGAAGTGTGCATCATTAAACAGCGTCGGCCAATAAAAACCTGACTTCAACATTTTAGCAACTGTCCTTACACCTCCAAAATGTCCTTCATACGGTGAAACATGACATGCCTACAAAGCAGAAGATTGTTCTATCTCGAGAATGCATCTTCGGATCATGTTATCAAGACAAATCCTAAACAAATATGGTTCATCCTAGAAATACATGCGACAATCACGAAAAAACTTTTTCTTTTGCACAGAAGACAAGTCATAGGGAACAATACCGCTTGCCAGGTAATTTGCAATATCTGCATATCATGGTGTAGCCTCAAGGCTCGTGGCTAAAAGTTATTCATCTAGGAAAGTCTCCATGATATCCTCCACCTCAACCTTCTTTTCCGCTCCTTCAAGCCTGGACAAATGATCAGCAACTTAGTTTCCTGTTCCCTTTCGGTCCGGAATTTCCAAGTCGAACTCTTGTAGCAGTAGCACCCATCGAATTAGGCACGTCTTTGACTCCTTTTTCTCAATTAGGTACCCGAGGGCAGCATGGTCAGTATAAATAATTACTTTTGAGCCTATCAGGTATGACCTGAATTTATCAAATGCGAACACCACAGCTAGCATCTCTTTCTCTGTCACTGTGTAATTCAGTTGGGCGCCGCTCAAGGTTCTACTTGCGTAGTATATCGGATGCATAACTTTATCTTTTCTTTGCCCAAGAAATGCTCCCACAGCATAGTCGCTTGCATCACACATCAGCTCGAAAAGTTTCCCCTAGTCGGGGGCCACTATGATTGGTGCAGTCACCAGTTTCTTCTTTAACTCCTCAAACGCTACCCTACAGTCATCAAAAAACACAAAAGGGTGATCTTTTTCAAGCAGTTTACACAAGGGGTTAGCAATTTTGGAGAAAGCTTTTATAAAACCGTCTGTAGAAACCGGCGTGGCCAAGGAATCTTCTTATTTCTTTGGCGGAAGTGGGTGGTGGTAGCTTTTCTATTACATCAACCTTTGCACGATCAACCTCAATGCCCTTACCTAACACTAAGTGCCCCAAGACTATACTTTCATGTACCATGAAATGGCATTTTTCCCAGTTGAGCACCAGATTAGTCTCCACACATCTTTTCAGCACTCCTTTCAAATTCTTTAGGCAATCATCGAATGAGTCTCCCACCACTGAGAAATCATCCATGAAGACCTCCATTATGTCTTCTACCATATATGTGAAGATGGCCATCATGCACCTTTGAAATGTGGTGGGTGCATTGCATAGGCCGAACGGCATTCTCCGGAAAGCGTAAACGCTATATGGACAGGTGAATGATGTTTTCTCTCTATCTTCCGGGGCAATAGAGATCTGATTATACCCCAAGTATCCATCCAGAAAGAAGTAGCAGGACTTCCCAGCCAACCTATCTAACATCTGATCAATGAACGACAAGGGAAAATGGTCTTTTCGGGTGGCCTTATTAAATCTTCTGTAGTCCATATAAATTTGCCATCCCGTGACTGTTCTTGTTGATATCAGCTCGTTGTTCTCATTTTGTACTACAGTCATTCCACCTTTCTTTAGCACATATTGAATTGGGCTAATCCAGTTGCTGTCGGATATGGGGAAAATGATCCCCGCATCTAACCACGTTATCACCTCCTTTTTTACAACTTCTTTCATGTTGGGGTTTTGCCTTCCTAGATGTTCTCTGGAAGGCTTGTGGCCATCTTCCAGTAACATCTTATGCATACAAAAGGCCGAGCTGATACCCTTAATGTCTACAATGGTCCAACCAATTGCAGTTTTGCACTCTATTAGTACCTGCAAAAGTTGTTCTGCCTGCACATCTAGCAAACCCGATGAGATAATACCAGGTAAAGTTGAGTTAGGTTCTAAGAAAGCATAACTGAGGTGAGATGGTAGCCGTTTCAGTTCCAACTTCGGTGGCTCTTCGATCGATGGCTTAGCTGGAGGAGTCTTTCTTTCTTCTAAGTGCAAAGACTCAAATTCGAGCTCTCTTTTCCAGAACCCTTGTCCTTCAAGAGCCAGCACCCACTCCGCCAAGTCCTCTCCATTTACTTCTTCTATGTTCATGAGATAGGCTTCTAGAGGGTCTTTAGCATTCAGAGTCTCATCTTCATCATCCAAAATTATGTCCACAACCTTTATTAGAGAGCAGTTAGCAAATTCACTTGGTCGCCACATAGACTTCTGCACATTGAATGTTATTTCTTCATAGTTCGGTATCATTTTTAGCTCTCCAGTTTCACAATCAATTATAGCTCTCCTAGTGAAAAAGTGTAATGACCCGGCCGGTCGTTTTGAGATTTAGAGCCCTGATCCCCTAATATCTACTTTCCCCATATTTGTTTCTACTTTTGGGACTTGCCGGAGTGATTGGTTATGAGATTCTGAGAGTTTTGGGACACTTAGTCCCTAGTTGTGAGTTTAAGCCTTAGAGTTTGGACCGTAGTCAGAACTGTGTGAAGACGGATCCGGAATGAAATTCCGTCAACTCCATTAGCTCCGTTGAGTGATTTTGGGGTTAGGAGCGCATCCAGAATGTCTTTTGGAGGTCTGTAGTAGATTTAGGCTTGAATTTGCAAAAGTTAGTTTTTCAGCGATTTCAGACGCTAGTGAAAATTTTGATATCGAGCTCAGAATGGAATTCTGAAAGTGGCTGTAGGTTCGTAGTATCATTTGTGACCTGTGTGTAAAATTTGAGGTCATTCGGACTAGATTTGATGTGGTTCAACATCGGTTGTAGAATTTGGAAGATTTTAAATTCTTAGGCTTGAATCCGTGCTTAATTAATGATTTTGGTATTGTTCGATGTGGTTTGAAGGCTCAAATAAGTTCGTATGGTGTTTTAGGATTGGTTGGCATGTTTGGTTGAGGTCCTGGGGGCCTCGTGTGTGTTTCAGATGCTTAACGGGTGAAAGCTTGGACTTAGAGAAATTTTTTATTTTTGCTAGTTCTGGTGTTTTCGCACCTGCGGTGAGGAGTCCGCAGGTGTGGCCTCGCAGAAGCGAGAAAGTCGAGAGTTGGCCTGGGGTCACAGGTGCAAGGAAGTTCTGCATTTGTGATGCCCGCAAATGCGCAAGATGCGCAGAAGCGGAAGGGATGTCCGCAGGCGCGAGCGCATAGGTGCGGCCCTTTCATCGCAGGTGCGAAGGCAGAGGGGGAAAGTGAGTTTTGCAGATGTGCACGTTTTCCGCACAAGAGCACCCGTAGGTGCGAGCCCAGGTTCCGCAGGTGCAGAAATACTTGGGTAGTGATTAAAACCGAAGGGTTTCGCATTTTTTTTTTATCATTTTTGGCTTTGCAAACTCGGGTTAGGGCGATTTTTGAGAGCATTTTTGAGGCATTTCCTGAGGTAAGTTCCTTGTGCTTATTTTTTATCAATAATCTTGCCTTGCCATGTATTTTCCCACCTAGTTAATATGTATTTAAGGTGGAAATTGGAAGTTAGAGGCTAGGGATTTAGAAGTTTAAATTGTGAATTGGAGGACCATTTGGTGTCAGATTTTAGTAAATTTGATATGGACTCGTGAGTGAATGACCTTTCTAATTTCGTAAATTTTTTCGGGTTTCGAGACGTGGGCCCGGGGGGCGGGTTTGAGCCAATTTCGGATTTTGGCCTAATTTTTGTAGCTTTTCTTGTGTGATTCATTCCATTAGCGCGTATTGATGGTATTGTACTGTTTTGAATAGATTCAGGACATTTGGAGTCGGATACTCGTGGCAAAAATATGATATCAGGTTGATTTGAGCGGTTCGAGGTAAGTGGCTTGCCTAACCCTGTGTTGGAGACTTTTCCCCTTAGGATATCTTGATATTATTTGGTGTGTGGGCACTGTGTACGTGAGGTGACGAGTACGTACATGGGCTGTTATTGCAAAAATCCTATTTATCCTTTTTAAATCATAAATTGTCTCTCTTATTAAATTGTACTAATATGTTTAATTGTTTAGTTTAGACTAGAAAGGCATGCTTACGTGTTTTAACTGCCTATTTGACATTTTGTACGCCATGCTTAGTTAAATCCCTATTTTTCTTATCTGTGTTCAGTATAAACTGTATAACTCGATGCCATACATGCCATTTCATCTTGCGTTGCATATTTAAATTGGGACTACGGACGTATTACGGGAGATCCCCCTGTCTTGCATATTTACTTTGGGACTACAGACGTATTTCGGGAGATCCCCCAGCACTGCATATTTACTTTGGGACTACGGACGTATTCTGGGAGATCCCCCAGCACTGCATATTTACTTTGGGACTACAGACGTATTCCGGGAGATCCCCCAGCACTGCATATTTACTTTGGGACTACGGACGTATTGCGGGAGATCCCCCTGTACTGCATATTCATTCGAAACTACGGGACGGTATCCCGGGAGATTTTCCCACTGTGTTTACCTCGTTTTGAGCCGAGGGCTCCCTTAACTGTTAAATTTTCGAGAATTTCTTTAACTATATTACCGTAAATTTTACTTATATCTTTTACTGTTTAATTTATTATATTTACTCCGATAGGGCCTTGACCTGACCTCGTCACTACTCGACCGAGGTTAGGCTTGGCACTTACTAGGTACCATTATGGTGTACTCATGCCCTTCCTGCACATGTTTTTGTGTGCAGATCCAGGTACGAGCTATCAGCCTTGGGGTTAGTGCGTGCTGCTGATTCTAGGAGACTCCAAGGTACTTCTGCTTGCGTCCGCAGATATTCAGAGTCCCTTTCTACTTCCTCGCCTAGAGACTTTCTTTATTATCTTCAGACTTTTGTATAGAGCTACATAGATTATAGCAGCTTGTGACTTAGTGATATTCCGGGTCTTGGGAAACTATTTTGTATATGCCGAGTGGTGCTACTCTTGGCTATTTATAATATGTTTTTTATCTTTAAAATGTTGTGTTTTATTTATATTTTTTGCAATATTAGGCTTACCTAGTCGTAAAGACTAGGTGCCATCACGACACCTTACAGAGGGATAATTTGGGTCGTGACAACAAGAATGGTCTTCTCAAAGTTATGGGAATCTCCTCGTCAACCCTGCAGTCCAGAATGACAAAATCTACTGGAAACACAAACTTTCCAACCTGCACTAGTACATCATCAAAGATACCTGATGGCCTCTTCACTGTCTGATCGGCTAGCTGTAGTAACATGGATGTGGGTTTTTCTCTTCCAATGCCTAACCTTTTGTAGATAGCCAGGGGCATCAAGTTTATATATTCCACCAAATCACACAATGCTTTAGCAAAAGCATAGCTGCCGATTATGCATGGGATTGTGAAACTCCCTGGGTCTGACAACTTCTCAGCTATGGGTCTCGTCACGACAACACTACATGTCTGGGTTAGTGTAACAATGGACAAGTCTTGAAAGTCGAACTTGCGAGACATTAAATCCTTCATCATTTTGGCATACCCAGGCATCTCCCTCAAGGCGTCAATCACTGGAATGTTCACCTGGATGTTTTTCAACATCTCCATGAATTTCTTATACTTCTCATCCTTCTGATATTTGGCTAATCTCTGTGGGAATGGTGCTGGAGGTCTCTTCCTTCCTGTGATTTGAGTTTTATCATGCTCAAGCAGTACTTCTTCTGTCATTTCTTGTGCTACCTCAGTCTCCTTCGCAACCTCTTTTTGTTTGCTTCTGCTCTCTTATGAATGTTGTATCGGCACCTCAGTTTACCTTGTTGAATCATCTACCAGAATGGGTACTGGCACAAGGGTTTCAGTTCGTCGGCTTTCGCGAGCAATTTCTTGCTCTAGATCTAGGTCTCTACCATTTCTTAGACGCAGTGCCATAAGTTGTTTCAGGCCCTACGCTTTTAGATTGACTTGTGTGTCTGCAGGTAACGTCCCTTGGGGGCAATTATTCAGAGCCATTGATATCTGTCCTAATTGAATCTCAATGCCTTTTATCATTGATTCGTGTGCGTCCACTCTCTCTTGCATTTTTCCATTGGACCCAATCAGTTGTTGCAACATTCCTTTAATTTTCGATAACCCATGATCTTGTCTCACTATTTGTTGTTGTTGTTGAGGCTGTTGATAAACTAGTTGCTGATTTTGCTGGTTTTATCCCTATTGCCTTTGTTATGGCACAACTTGAACCTGTGGTCGCATAGCTCTAGGATTGCTCCTATTATTGTATTGCTGTTGTACTGGTCTATATTGTTTATTCTGTTGCCCCCAATTCTGACCACCTTGCCTCTGTCCTCCATAGTTGGCCACATAGTTCATATCTTCCTGATAATGTTGGTTGTCAGTTTCCGCACTCCAAGAGCATACATATGGTTGGTTAATGCATGGTGTACATAAGCCCCCATTAGTTGCATCAACTATGTGTACCTGCTGCTTCTGGCCTGATTCATCGATCTTTTTGGTGAGGATACTCATTTGCATCATCAGAGTGGCCATATTTTCGGCTATGGAGTTGTTTGGGTCCAAAGCCACTGAGTGAACGATATGCGTGATCATGGAGTCTCTTGTCATCCATCCTGAGTTTTGAGCCATTTTATCAAGTAGGATCTTGCATTCTCTGAATGATTTGCTAAATAATTCTCCACCTGCTGAAGCATCAACATTGGCCTTTAAGTTGTCTGCCAATCCCATGTAAAACCTCTGCCCCAACATCTGATCTGGAATGCCATGATGTGGAAACTTTACCAACATACCCTTGAACCTCTCCCATGTTTCTTGTAGTATTTCTGTTGGTTTCTGCCTGAAGCTCAATATCTCATCAATTTGTTTGGCAGTCTTATTGGGTGGGTAGAACTTGTTCAAAAATTGCTTTACTAATTCCTCCCAAGTAGTGATGGAGTTTATGGGGAGTGAATTAAGCCAAGTCTGAGCCTCTCCCGTCACCGAGAATGGAAACAATAACAACTTTATTGCTTTCGGTGTCACATTAGGTTGCCTTTGCGTGACACATATCGACAGGAAATTTTTCAGATGCTGTTGTGGTTCTTCAATGTAAGACCCTGAGAACAGTCCCTTGTCCTGCAACAAATTTAGTATGTTGTTTGTGATTTGAAATGATTCCGCTTGTATCTGAGGGACTGCAATTGTGGTTGCCAGATTTTTGGTGGTGGGTTGTGCCCAATCATACAATGCTGCTTCTGGCACAAAAGGCACCACACCTTGATTGTTCGGGCCATTTGCATTGTTTCTATTGTTTGGATTTTCTATTCTGTCATCCATGTCTGGTTCGATTTGTTCTGTTGAGTTCTGTTGCTGTTTGCCCTTCTTGTTTGCACGATTCAGTGCCTTGAAAACTTTCTCACAATCTGAAAATGCTTTAAATAATTCACTAGTTCTTGAGGAGTTTCTAGGCATGCACCTGTAACACCCAAGACTACAAACGTTAGAATTTCAATGTATTTAGTTTAAAATTAAGAAAATTGAATACTCTAAAAATTCTAGCACTTATTGTAGCTGCAATTAATAACACCATTAATTCCCCGGCAACGGCGCCAAAATTTGATCACGCCCAATTATGCCTTATAAAAAAGGACTAAGTGGTCGTTGTAAATATATTCCGGTTAACAAGTCCGGAGTCGAATCCCACATGGAATTAACTTATTAAGCACAGCTACTAGACTCAACCAAATTCACGCAATCAATATTCAAAAATATGTAAATAACAAATTAGATGTTTACTAACTAAATATCACGTAATGAAAATGCAATAATTAATAACTAACTACGAACATGTTGTAGAAAAGAATTGGAATGGTCTAAGGTTCTGATTTCCCCTATTGTCGGAATCCTTTCCGCTACGTTTCCTATAAATTTTCCTAAGTTTTCTCTACCGATCATGAGCTCTCTGAGTGTTGTAATTCTCTCCCGAGTAACTACCACAATTTACTAGACATATTCTTCCAAATTACACTAGCTGGCACTAAGTTACGGATCACTCGGATCACACCAAGGTTTCGTTATTCCTAATCCCACCTTTAAACCCTTCGTATTGATCCCTCATATACGTTAGGAGTGATGTTGTTCAATAACTACCTAAATACGAACTCTCTTCCGAGTAATACACACTAAATAGGCACAGTCGATTGAGAGCTCTTCAACCAACCACAATATAAATGTAGTTGAACAAATAGAGAAAAACTATGGCAAATCTATATTAACGTAACAGGAAAATCATCCTCCAATAGGTTCCATAAAAACCTTAGATTAGAAGCTTAGCTACTCCTACTCATAGTAACAATATCCCAAGTATTTTGCATAAATAAATTACAAAGTAAAGATGAAGGAATGTAGAAATCGATGATTCTATCCCCCAACGGGTGTTCCACGAGCTATTCTTGCCTCCGGTTGCAAAACATCTTCAAAAGTGGTATTTAGTGTCTATTTATATGTGTAGGAAAAGACCTAAACGATATAGCCCAAGTCCTAGTCAAACAAGGAGATGAAATAAGCCTTTAAAACTCGGATTAGGCTCGCCTCAGACCGTACCTCGCGAGGTAAAACGCGAAGTGCATCTCGCCCCAGACCGTGCGGCACCAGGCATTCAGCGCGCTCATCCTCGCCTTACCCCTCACGTCGCCTGCTCCCACGCGAGCGCCATAGCTCGCTTCGCCAGCTTCTTCATTTTTTCGCTGCTCACTTCTTTCTTTCTTTTTTTCCAACTGTTTTTTAGCACACTTTATACTTAAAATCTTCCTTTTGCTCGAATTTCATCTTCAATATACCTACACATAAAATAGACTCCATTACGCGCAAATAAAGTATAGTTTGGCATTGAAGCACCTAAAATATAAGGTGAATAATGTACTAAAATATGAAATTATAGCCGAACATCAATTTACCTGAATGTTTTTTTGTCTTTCTTTTTTCGTCCCCCGGCTAAAGAAGACTCTTCTCTTAGGCCCCATATCTTCTTATATATTTATTTTAGCCCTAGAAATAATACAGACCAACGTATATCAAAGTATTCTCCAGAGTAAAAATAATGAGTAGTCGTATACTTTTTATTATATGATGCCTACTTATATATTAGTCATAAAAAATATAAAATACAAAAGTGTAAGTTATTGAAAATAAAATAAATAATACTCCAATAAAGAGATAATTTCACTTTTAGCCGGTCGGCTGAAACTTTTGACAAACTCTAGCCCACAAATCAATTATGCAATTTGAAGTCAAAAATTAATTATAATAGCTAGCCAAAAATCTTAAAGGTAGGCACACCTTTTTCCTTTTACAGCTTTTGTGTGTACCATCACAAGCCTTTCGTACCTCTTGTGCACTGCCTTAGCATTAAGCTCATCGACCGAGCCTCTGTCGCCGCTGACGGTACCACTGTCCTCAGCACATCATATAGCACACTTGCAATTTGATAGATCTTAGCCATCTCTTCTCTAATAAAGCAACCAATTATGATAGAAGGTTAGAATAGAAGGTTAGGTTATGTTTTTTGTATTCTTAGATTGCTAAATTTACAAGGTTATGACCCTTGATAAGAAACCGACTACCTTAACCTTCTACCCTAACTTCTGCTCTTTGTTTATCAAACACGTAAATTCTACAACTGATTCACCCTAACAACAAAAATCTTATGGAAACAAGAATGGCAAACAAAATTGACTTTACCCTGTTGGTTGCCATGAAGTTATCAATGGACTAGCATCACAAAATTGAGGTATAAAGTAATACTTGCATTAATTGAGGGGTCGTTTGGTAGGATATATAAGAATGGTATTGAATAGGATGTATGGTAATGTTGAGATTAGTAATATTGTGATTAGTTATGATGATTTTTTATCGATTGTTTGGTTTGGTGTATTAAACAAAACACACATTACATGATTTTTTTTTTAAAACTTGTTAATATTCTCCAAAAACGTTGGAAAGGATTTCGAAAAGGTTTTGAAATGGCAGTTCTATCTTTATGTATGCTTATTCATGTATTAAAAGTCATGGTATTGCTAATATCATGGTTTGCTATGTATAAGAATAGTACTAAATAAGGTGTATAACTAATACAATGTATTAGTAATACATAGGTTGAAAAACACTACCAAACACGGGATTAATTATCACGACCCAAAATCCCACCCAGGTATCGTGATAGCACCTAGTCTCTAAGACTAGGTAAGCTGATTTCAATTACATCTTGAAGCCATTTTTTAAATATAAACCAACAACGGAAATAATTACAATATACAACCTCCCAAGACTGTAATACTGAGTCACGAACTCTAACTGAATACATGGATTGATCACGAGGACCGAATATACAATACTGCTTGATTAAAAATTAACAGTACAATGAAATGAAAAGACTCTAAGGGACTGCGACGACCAAGCAACTCTACCTTAAATCCTTACGATCCCGCTTTAACTCTGCTCAAGCCCGATATCTCCAATACCTGGCTCTGTACAAAAATATACAGAAGTGTAGTATGAGTACACCACGGTCGGTACCCAGTAAGTATCACGACTAACCTCAGTGGAGTTGAGACGAGGTACAGTCAAGACACTCACTAGTCTAATAACCTGTGCAATATAATATACAAAATAATAGGAAACAAATAACAATAAGGCCAACATAAAACAACCAGTGATATGCACAGTAAGACAATAAAATCAACATTAATATCGCTCAACAATTGATAAATACAATTACACTCAATTAAATCAAGTTCTTCAATTAAATATCTTTCGCATATAATTCTTAAGAATAAAACTCTTTTTCAAATATAATTTCCTCAAATAAAAATCTTTCGAATATAAAATACTTTCACTAAATCTCTTCAAATATAATTTCCTCAAATAAATATCTTTCAAATACAATTCTTCCATATAATTCTTTTTGAATAAATATCCTTCCAAATAAATATTTTGAATATAATTCTTTCAATTAAAAAGTCACCATGTGACACCTCGTTTCATAATCATAAAAATATGGGTCTCAGCCTATTTTCATATTTTTCAAAAACACGTGTCGGCCCATTTTCATATTTTCACGGCACTTCGTTTCCATAATTAAATCATCATATTTCCCCGGCACCTCGTGCCCACTTTTCATATCACAGCTGCACGGACAGTTCACGTGCCAATATTATTATCATTTAATTACAACACCTCGTGCCCACAATTCATATCACAACTGCATGGACAATTCACGTGCCAATATCTTCATTATTTACTCACGGCACCTCGTGCCCACATTTCATTTTATAATCCTTTTGGCAATAGCCACAGGCTCTCAATTTCAATATAAATCAGATTGTTATCAATTTACCAACAACAAGACAAATTGCACAAGGTATAAAATAAATACAAGAAAATCACAACATCACATGAAAATCACCAACACCACAACTCCACATCATAACATATTGTCCCTCACAATAGCCACCCTTATCTCTCCTATAGCCGCCCTTATCACTCCTATAATAGCCACCCTTATCCCTCCGCCCTGACAATATCAATAGCCACCCTTATCGCTCCTATTGTCACCCTTATCCCTCCTATAATAGTCACCCTTATCCCTCCGCTTGACAATATCAATAGCCACCCTTATCGCTCCTATTGCCACCCTTATCTCTCCTATAGCCACCCTTATCGCTCTGCCCAAACAATACTCCAACAAACACAACGATAATGAAATGCCACCCTTATACCCATATAATATCAACAGTGGAATGACACCCTTATCTCCTCAAATTAACAACTCACACAACACAACAATTTAGACGAGAAATTATTATGGCAACATAACAAAAATCAATTCACATCACAATTTGCCCAATGGCTACAGTCAAATTCCAAAGATTCAACCAAATCAACTAATTTCACAACAAATAGTTGAAGGCTCCATACAATGTGTATAACACCACAAAAATAATCAACAGAGATAGAAATTATTCAGCATAAGCAAAGCCTTCAGTAATCCAAATTTAGGTAATTATGTTAGCACATATTCTTAAACTTGCTTAATTAATTATTTGCATAGGAAAAATTCATAAATGAAAATTAAATTCCAAGAATATCAATCATCAAACTCACGGAATTCACATAGATATACAAGTAATAATTACATCAAATTGTCATATAAAAACAAATTCAATAAATGTGATTTGAGGCATGGCAACTAGATAATTAAATATATGCCAACAATTATTCAATTTACTAAACAATATTTCCAAAACTTTAAACCAATAAAGTTTGCACATATAAGCCTGAGTACGTACTCGTCACCTCGCGTACACGGCTTTTCACATTTTACAAATAGCACATAAGACTCGATGCCTAAGGGGTAATCCCCCCACTCGAGGTTAAGCAAGATACTTACTTTTTTGAAGTTAGGCCGATATTCCAAAATAGCCTTCTTGATTGAATTGACCTCTGGACAGCTCAAATCTAAAATTCGCCCCTTAATAATACTACGATGGTCCACCACACTAAAAAAATTTCAATCTACAATAATGCAACACAATCGCACCAATATTAGTAAACAGATTTTCAAATTTTTGGTCATTTAGGCATTTTATCAAACACCTAGAGTACATAGCATTTTACTACCTCTAGTAATGGTATTTCTTCATCCAACAATCCCTCCCTCCCACAAACAAGAGATAATAAACCATCCTTTGTCTACAAACAACCTACTTTAGCACCATTAAAATCATCAATGAACTCGCATCCACCCAATTATTGCTAATTAATTCATTACAAAATCTCTACAACATCCAATAATCTAGTTTATGTATTTTTGGCTTCCAAGCACCATCCATTAAGTGTTAATACTTATTTCTTGCTCACATACTCATAATAAATCCATACATGTAAGTCTAAGAGTGAAGGATTATATTTTTGGAAGAAATCTTGCAAAAATCCTCCTTTGAGTTCTTGAAGAAATTTCTTGAAGATCTAAGTATTTTATGTGTAAATTTCATCAATACTAGTATAGGAATGATGGAAATTCATACCAAGATAATGGGGATTGCTTATCTTGAAGAAGAGAGAAGTTGGTGGTCTTGAGTGAGTGGAGAAGAGCTCCGAAATTCGTCCAAATAAAGTGGGGAAAATGAACCCCGAAATTGTATCTATAGGCCCAGAATTTTGGGTTTCGGATGCTGCCCCGGATGCTATGGCAGCACTTCACTGCCAGTCCTTCACTCGGATGCTGCCCCGGATATTTCGCATCCGCAGTCTCCTCTGCCAGCCTTTGGTAATTTGGTTATAACTTCTTGTAGGAATGTCCGATTGACGAACGGTTTAAAGAGTTAGAAACTAGACTCGAAGATCTTTCATTTGATAGGTGTTACATCACAAAACGCCTTATATATATGTAAATACTCTCGTCCTAAGTTAGGTCTTGTGCCGAAACATAACAAATCGATCCTGAATGACCTCAAATTTTGCACACAAGTCGTAAATGACATAACGAAGCTATTCAAATTTCCGGAATCGAAGTCCAAGTCCTATACATCAAGGTAAACTCCCGGTCGACATTTTTCTTAAAAACTTTTATTTTTAACTTTCGCCAAAATACGTCAAATTGTCCCACATACTTCCAAATCCAAATCTGGACATACGCCTAAGTCCGAAATCACCATACGAAACTATTGACATTATAAAAATCCAATTACGGAGTCGTTTTCTCAAAAGTCAAACTCCGATCAACTCTTTTCAACTTAAGGCTTCCAACATGGAATATATTCTTCCGAACTAATCCCGAAACACCTAAAAATAAAAATCGATGATTCACACACGTCATAATACGTCATATGAAGCTATTCAAGACTTCAAATAGTTGGAAGGAGCATAAATGTTCAAAACAATAAGTCGGGTCATTACATTCTCCACCTCTTAAACAAATGTTCGTCCTCGAACGTGCTAAGACTTATTGTGAGGTTACCAAATTGATGATTTTAATTTTACACATATACTCACGGTTGATTTCACGTTACCGCATTCGACATAAGCCCGACAACACCATCTCAATTTAGATTATTCCTTTTATCCATATTTGTAAACTTGAAGACCAAATCTCTTACACTCCAAACATTTTCTAAAAGTCCGATTTTCACATCAACGCACGGTATTAGTCTCGACTGGCTATAGCTACTCGTGCCTATGCACACATCGACTTTCTTAATAGCGCTTAACTACTTTAAAATTTTTCAGGGTGTTATATTCTCCCCCACTTAGGATCATCCGTCCTCAAATGAGAAGTAGAGTCCGCCCTCAAACACATAACATAACTTATCTCTTCTTTCGCACTTCTCAATCTCCCAAATTTTTCTAACTCCCAAATTTTTCAGAAATTTCGGCATAGTCTCCTCTGTAATTAGGCCTATCCACCTGCCAGAGTAACACCAAAACAACTCCTAACAACACATCCACAATCCAACAAAGCACTACAATTTATATATTAATAACACTAATCTCAATATTATAAGCACTGCATTATCATAATGATATCTGAGCATGAAACACATCATATGTATGCCAATAACCACATCTCTGGTCTTAATAGTTATTCATAATTGATTACAACATCGCCAATTAACCTCATGTTAACAAAAATATTGTTTCAAACCTCCACTTTACTAACAACGAGACACGAGGCATGAAGACCTCATAATTATTTATCCGAATTAACGAGTCACATTTTACGCCACCTGGGCACTCACCTCGTAGGCTAAAACTCAATAATTTCAACACTAATTTGGCAAATTATGCACAGAGAATTTCATACAAGAATTTTCAAATAATCCAACAGGCATGACTCCCTATAAGTATTATAGTACAAATTTAATTTCACAAAGGGAGAATTTAAACTCATAAATTTTTCACCACAATGACCTCGTCCTTATATAACTTCCACCGCGGCTTGTAGCCCAGTTTAAATATTTTACATTATATAAAAATACGAGGATCTTGTCCTCAACTTCGAATCGCAACTATTTTGCACATTGTGCCAATTGAAATATTTTCATTCCCGTTCTTTCTCCCTTTTTTTTAAAGAAATTCCGTGAAACAATTTCACAACAGAAAAATGAACCCCCATACAGGTAGGGCATATAATTCACAAATTTTAATCAAACTATCCCGAATATATTTCAAAACCCATTGTAGTGAGCAACAGAAAGTCACTTTTGGACTTTTAGCCCTCAATAGTGAACAAAATAAAATGCTAGACACAGACTAACACCATCAAATCTCCCAACATGGATAAACACGTGAGTGGTGTACAAAATCACTAACTCACCATACATGGAGCATGATAGGAGGTTTCACCTCGATAATTGGAATTGAATCGAACTAAGAACAATGCTCCTCTATTATGAATTAAATCATACCTGTAACGACACCATCTGGTGTAGCGGCCTCAATCATACCATATAAATTATATCAATGGGCCGGGCCTCCACCTATTGGACGCCCTCTACCCGCCTGTCCTCCACCCCTAACTGACTATGCACGTGGGTTAGTAACTGCATTGGGGCCCACAACCTGAGTGTTCTGATGAAATCCGCCTCTCCCAAATCCGGGACAATCTCTCATGATATACCTAGTATTACCACACTGATAACAACCCCTCTACGGGTTCAGCTGCTCATACTGGGCTGTGCCAGATAACTGCAATAACCATTATAGGAACCCTGTGTCGGTGGTGCATTAAAAGAACTTACTGGAGCACCCCGAGTATTCCAAAATATTTTCCATGACCCTGCTGATACTGAAATGTAGAATTATTAAAGATGTGGGAATACCGCAAGTCCCAGCATCATCCCATACAAATCTCACCTCTTAATCATATACAAGTTTCAGAGAACCTTTCAATACCACATAAATACTTCTCAGGCCAAAACTGATATAACACATGACCCCGCAATCTGATTGTTGATAGTGGACTCCCCTCACTTGGCGCGAAGCCATAGGACATATTCCGATGATCCACAATACTAACCTTCATCGCTCATAGGACACCGGTCATAAGACACCTCAAGCCATTTATTTGGTGCATGTCATCCTCGTGACAGTTAAACTCTCTTTCTACAGTGCCTTGGTTGCTAGTATGTACCCTTCGCTAAATAGAAATCCCATACGAACTAAATATTCTCTAATACCACCAACTATCTTCATATCTACATCCACCTCATGACCCTACCACGATTGTGACGATTAGGCAATTAATTAAACCTTCTTAAGATCATACTTATCAACCAGATGTCAGAACCCGTTGCACCCCCATGTGCATAACTGAATGATCTCTCAATACTTCCGCATCCTTGATATGGATTACACATGGTAACAATGGTTGAGCAACCCTGGCTTCCTTATAACCCCTCTATAGTATCACGAACCGTTAGCGCATTGTTAATACTGAGTGCGCAATTTCATACATGAGTGGATGCAAAAGAACATAAAATATATGCTTCAAGCTGAAAATAAATGCCGCACGATAAGGAATAAAAGAAGTGGAAATTTTCCTACTAGCTCTATAGACTCTCGAAGATAAGTACATACGTCTCCGTATCGATCCGCAAGACTCTATTAAACTCGTTCATGACTCGTAGAACCTATGAACCTAGAGCTCTGATATCAACTTGTCATGACACAAAAATTCCACCACAGGGCGTCATGATGGCACCTAGTCTCTAAGACTAGTTAAGCTAATTTCAATTACATTTTGAAGCCATTTTTAATATAAACCAACAGCGGAAATAATTACAATATACAACCTCCCAAGGCTGGTAGTACTGAGTCACGAACTCTAACTGAATACATGGAATAATCACGAGGATCGAATATACAATATTGCTTAATTAAAAATTAACTGTACAATGAAATGAAAAGACTCCAAGGGACTGGGACGACCAAGCAGCTCTACCTTGAATCCTTACGATCCCGCTTTAACTCTGCTTAAGTACGATATCTCCAATACTTGGCTCTGCACAAAAATGTACAGAAGTGTAGTATGAGTACACCACGGTCGGTACCCAGTAAGTATCAAGACTAACCTTAGTGGAGTAGAGACGAGGTGCAGTCAAGACACTCACTAGTCTAATAACCTGTGCAATATAATATACAAAATAATAGGAAACAAATAACAATAAGGGCAACATAAAACAACTAGTGATATGCACAGTAAGACAATAAAATCACCATTAATATCGCTCAACAATTGATAAATACAATTACACTCAGTTAAATCAAGTTCTTCAATTAAATAACTTTCGCATATAATTCTTACGAATAAAATGCTTTTTCTAATATAATTTCCTCAAATAAACATCTTTCGAATATAAAGTTCTTTCACTAAATCTCTTCAAATATAATTTCCTCAAATAAATATCTTTCAAATACAATCTTCCATATAATTCTTTTTGAATAAATATCTTTCCAAATAAATATTTTGAATATAATTCTTTCAATTAAAAAGTCACCATGTGACACCTCGTTTCATAATCATAAAAATGCGGGTCTTGGCCCATTTTCATATTTTTCGTAAATACGGGTCTCATCCCATTTTCATATTTTCACGGCACTTCATGACCATAATTAAATCATCATATTTCCCCGGCACCTCGTGCCCACTTTTCATATCAAAGTTGCACGGATAATTCACATGCCAATATTATTATCATTTAATCACAGCACCTCGTGCCCACATTATATCACAACTGCACGGATAAATCACGTGCCAATATCTTCATTATTTACTCACGGCACCTCATTCCCACATTTCATTTTATAATCCTTCTGGCAATAGCCACGGGCTCTCAATTTCAACATAAATCAAATTGTTATCAACTTACCAACAATAAGAAAAATTGCACAAGGTATAAAATAAACACAAGAAAATCATAACATCCCATGAAAATCACCAACACCACAACTCCACATAATTATATATCATCCCTGACAATAGCCACCCCTATCTCTCCTATAGCCGCCCTTATCACTCCTATAATAGCTACCCTTATCCCTCCGCCCTGACAATATCAATAGCCACCCTTATCGCTCCTATTGCCACCCTTATAACTCCTACAATAGCCACCCTTATCCCTCCGCCCTGACAATATCAATAGCCATCATTATCGCTCGCTCTTATTGCCACCCTTATCTCTCAAATTAACTACTCACACAACACAACAATTTATACGAGAAACTATCACGGCAACATAACAAAAATCAATTCACATCACAATTTGTCATGACACAAATTAACCCTCCATAAGGTGTCGTGATGGCACCTAGTCTTTACGACTAGGTAAGCCTAATATTACGAAAAATGTAAAGAAAACACAACATTTTTAACATAAATAGCATATTGTGAATGACCAAAAGTAGTACCACTCGGCATATAAAAAATAATTTTCCAAGACCCGGAATATCACTAAGTCACAAGTTGCTATAATCTATGTAACTCTATACAAAAGTCTGAAGATAATAAGGAAAATCTCTAAGCGAGGGAGTAGAAGGGGACTCCGAGGATCTGTGGACGCAAGCAGAAGTACCTTGATGTCTCCTAGAATCAGCAGCACGCACTAACCCCGTGGCTGATAGCTCGCACCTGGATCTGCACACGAAAACATGTGCAGGAAAGGGCATGAGTACACCACAGTGGTACCTAGTAAGTGCCAAGCCTAACCTCGGTCGAGTAGTGACGAGGTCAGGTCAAGGCCCTACCGGAGTAAATATAGTAAATTAAACAGTAAAATATATAAGTAAAATTTAAGGTAACATAGTTAAAGAAATTCTCGAAAATTTGACATTTAAGGGAGCTCTCGGCTCAGAACAAGGTAAACATAATGGGGAATCTCCCGGGATACCGTCCCGTAGTTCCGAATGAATATGCAGTACAAGGGGATCTCCCGGAAAATGTCCGTAGTCCCAAAGTAAATATGCAGTGCTGGGAGATCTCCCGGAATACATTTGTAGTCCCAAAATAAATATGCAAGACAGGGGGATCTCCTAGAATAAGTCTGTAGTCCCAATTTAAATATGCAAGACAAGGGGATCTCCCGGAATACGTCCGTAGTCCCAATTTAAATATGCAACGCAAGATGACATGACAGGTATGTCATCGACTTATGCAATTTACACTGAACACAGAGGAAAGTAGGGATTTGACTAAGCATGGCGCACAGAATGTCAAATAGGAAGTTAAAACACGTAAGCATGCTTCTCTAATCTAAGCTAAACAATTAAACGTATTAGTGCAATTTAATAAGGGAAAACAGTTTATGATTTAGAAAGGAAAAACAAGATTTTTGCAATAATAGCCCATGTACGTACTCGTCACCTCACGTACACGGCGCCCACACATCAATTAATATCAAATATCCTAAGGGGGAAGTCCCCAACACAAGGTTAGGGAAGCCACTTACCTCGAACCGCTCAAATCAACTCGATATCACGTTCTTGCCATGAATATCCAACTATAAATGGCCCGAATCTATTCAAATTAATTGCATAATATAAATATAACTACAAGTAACTAATTTAACTAATTAATTCGAAACTAATGCGTGAAATTAGGAAACGCCCAAAACGTCTCCCCAGGCCCACGTCTCGGAATCGGGTAAAAATTACAAATTATGAACACCCATTCACTCAAGAGTTCACTCGAACAAAAATCATCTAAATCCGACGTCAAATTCCCATGCAAATCTCATATTTTCAATTGGGGAACCTTTTGCCCCATTTCCAAACTTCTACCCTCAAATTCCTTAATTAGACGAGGAAAACAATAATAGATTAATGTATTATGATCAAAATAGAGTTAGAATTAGTTACCCAATATTTCTCCTTCAAAATCTCTTGAGAAATCGTCTCCCACCGAGCTCTAAATGTAAGGAAGGCTCAGGAAAGATTAGAGCAGTCCGGAGGTCAATTCAAGCAAGAAGGCGATTTTGGAATATCAGTCTAACTTCAAAAAGGTAAGTGTCTTGCCTAACCTTGAGTGGGGGAATTACCCCTTAGGAATCGAGTCTTATGTGCCATTTGTGAAATGTGAAAAGCCGTGTATGCGAGGTGACGAGTACGTACTCGGGCTTATATGTGTAAATTTTATTGAGTTAGAGTCTTGGACATATTGTATATTAAATTGGATAATTGTTGGCATTTATTTAGTCATCTATTTGCCATGCTTCAATTTGCATTTATTGAATTTATTTTTATATGACGATTTGATGTGCATGTTACCTGTATATTTATGTGAATTCCGTGAGTTTGATATTCGTGAGATTTAATTTCATTATGGATTTTTCCTCTGCAAATAATTAATTAAATAAACTTAAGAAGAAGTGTTAATATAATTATCTAAATTTGGATTAATGAAGGTGTGCCCTATGTTGATTATTTTTCTATCTCTATTGATTATTTTGGGTATTATATACATTGTATGAAGCCGTGAGCTATTTATTGTGAAATTAATTGATTTTGTTATATCTTTGAAATTTGGTTGTGGCCATTGGGCAAATTGTGATATGAATTGATTTTATTATATTGTCATGTTAATTTCCCGTGTAAATTATTGTGTTGTGCGAGTTATTATTTTCGGAAGATAAGGGTGGCATTTCACCATTGATATTATGTGGGTATAAGGGTGGCATTTCACTATTGTTGTGTTTGTTGGAATATTGTCTGGGCGAAGCGATAAGGGTGAAAATAGGAGCGATAAGGGTGGCTATTGATATTTTTCTGGGCGGAGCGATAAGGGTGGCTATAGGAGTGATAAGGGTGGCAATAGGAACGATAAGGGTGGCTATTGTCAGGGACGATATGTGATGATGTAGGGTTGTGGTGTTGATAATTTTCATGTGATGTTGTGATTTTCTTGTGTTTATTTTTATACCTTGTGCAACTTGTCTTGTTGTTAGTAAATTGATAACAATCTGATTTATATTGAAATTGAGAGCTTGTGGCTATTGCCAGGCAGATTATAAAATGAAATGTGGGCACGAGGTGCCGTGAGTAAATAATGAGAATATTTGGCACGTGAATTGTCCGTGCAGTTGTGTGTAACGACCCGACTTATTGTTTTAAGAATTTACGCCCAATTCAGTGACTTAAGGTCTTGAGCAGCCTCACAATATGTATTATGACCCACGTGTGTGGTCGAGTTTGATTTACGGATGATTCGGAGAGATTTGGGATACTTAGTCCCTGAGATGGAAGTTTAAGTCTTAGAATTTTTACCGTAGTCGGAACTGTGTGAAGACGACTCCGGAATGGAATTTTGATGATGTCAATAGCTCCGTATGGTGATTATGGACTTAGGAGCGTGTCCTAAAAATTATTTGGAGGTCCGTAGAGGAATTTGGCTTGAAATGGCGAAAAATAAATTTTTGGAAAGTTTGACCGGGGGGTTGACTTTTTGATATCGGGGCCGAAATCCGATTCTGGAAATTGGAATAGCTTTGTTATGTCAATTATGACTTGTGTGCAAAATTTGAAGTCATTCCGGATTGATTTGATGTGTTTCGGCACAAGATATAAAATTTAAAATTTTAAAGTTCATTAGGCTTGAATTGGGGTATGATTCGTGGCTTTGATGTTGTTTGATGTGATTTGAGGCCTCGAGCAGGTTCGTGTTATGTAGTGGGACTGGTTGGTATGATTTGACGGGGTCCTGGGGGCCTCGGGTTTGATTCGGGGTGGTTCCGGACCAAGTTTGGGTGTTTTGATGGTGCTGGTTGCTGGTTTTGGTGTTGTTCTTCGCATTCTCGAGGAGCCTCTCGCGTTCGCGAAGAAGGATTTTTCTGTTAGGACTTTGTTCTTTGCGTTTGCGAAGAGTTTCTCGCGTTCGCGAAGAAGGAAATTGTGCTGTTCGTCGTCTGACTTTAGAGGCTCATATCTCGCAATCTATAAGGAATATGGAGATGATCCAAAAATGAAAGTTGTAGCCCTTTGTATCTAGTTTTCAGAAAGGTAAACCATTTATCATTTTTAATTGTGTACAAAACGTTATGATGGATATACTATAGGCTGTCCGGGAAGAGTTTGGAAATCTCTGTTGCACAGGGCTGACTTTGGAAGCTTATATCTCGTAATATATAAGGAATTGGGAGATAAGCAACAAATGAAAATTATAGCTCTCGGGGTCTAGTTTTCAGAAAGTCAAACTATTCATCATTTGGAGTTTTGTACAAAGAGTTATGACTATTATACTAAAGGCTGTCTGAAAAGAGTTTGAAAATGACTTTTGAAGAATTTGTTCTTCGCGAACGCGAGGGGAGTCTCGCGAACGTGAAGAACAAACCCCTGGGCAGCATAATAAAGTCCAAATTCGTATCATTCTTCCATTTTTGGACCAAGGAAGCTCGGATGAGGCGATTTTTCGAGAGTTTTTCAAGGAAAACATTGGGGTAAGAATTCCTAACTTGATTTTGGTTAAATTACATGAATCTATTGTTATTTTTATCACTAAATTAGTGAATTGGGTTGAAAAATTTAGAAAACCTTCTTGGTTTAAATTTATGATTTGGAGGTTGATTTGTTATTGGAATTCGATAAAATTGGTATGGTTGAACTCGTATCGGAATGGGTGTTCGGATTTCATGAAAATTATGTCGGGTTCCGAGAGGCGAGTCCCGCGTTGACTTTTATTGACTTTTTGGAATAAAATTTTAAGTCGACGTATTATTATCCGGAATTATTTTCGATAATTTTTAATGAAGTTATACAATTAATTTGGATAGATTTGAGCTCTCCGGAGGTCAATTCAAGCAAGAAGGCTATTTTGGAATATCGGCCTAACTTCAAAAAGGTAAGTGTCTTGCTTAACCTCGAGTGGGAGAAATTCTCCTTAGGCATTGAGTCTTATGTGCAACTTGGGTAATTGAAAATCATGTACGCAAGGTGACGAGTACGTAGTTGGTTTATATGTGCAAATTTTATTGAGTTAAAGTCTTGAGCATATTGTGTAGTAAATTGGATAATTATTGAAATATATTTTATCATCTACTTGTCGTGCCTAAACCCTTGTTGTTGACTCTATTTTTATATGACAATGTGATGTGATTGTTATTTGATTATTTATGAAATTTCGTGAATTTGCTGGCTTCATAATTATTGGAATTTAATTTTATTTTAGATTTTTTTCTCTGCAAATAATTAATTAAATGAGCTTAAGAAGAGGTGTTTATATAATTATTAAAAATTTGATCTTTTATGAAGACTTTGCTTTATGTTGAGTAATTTCGATCTCTATTGATTGTTTTTGGGAGTTGTACACATTGTGTGGAGCATTTGGCTATTTGCTGTGAAATTAATTGACTTGGTTGTAGCTTTGAAATTTGATTGTGGCCATCAGGCAAATTGTGATATGAATTAATTTTTGTTTTGTTGTTGTGATAATTTCCCGTGTAAATTATTGTGTTGTGTGAGTTGTTATTTTGGGGAGATAAGGGTGGCATATCATCGTTGATATTATGTGGTTATAAGGGTGGCATTTCACTGTTGTGTTTGTTGGCTATTGATATTTTCTGGGCGGAGCGATAAGGGTGGCAATAGGAGCGATAAGGGTGGCTATTGATATTGTCTGGGCGGAGCGATAAGGGTGGCTATAGGAGCGATAAGGGTGGTAATAGGAGCGATAAGGGTGGCTATTGTCAGGGACGATATGCGATGATGTGGGGTTGTGGTGTTGAAAATTTTCATGTGATGTTATGATTTTCTTGTGTTTATTTTTATACCTTGTGCAACTTATCTTGTTGTTAGTAAATTGATAATAATCTGATTTTATTGAAATTGGGAGCCTGTGGCTATTGCCAGGCGGTTTATAAAATTAAATGTGGGCACGAGGTACCGTGAATTGTGATATGAAATGGGGATATTGGTACGTGAATTGTCCGTGCAGTTGTATCCGTGCAGTTGTGATATAAAATGTGGGCATGAGGTGCTGTGATGAAATGATAATGATATTTGGCACGTGAATTGTCCGTGCAGTTGTGATATGAAAGGAGGGCACGAGGTGCCGGACAAATATGATGATTTAATTATGGGCACGAGGTGCCGTGAAAATATGAAAATGGACTGAGACCCGTATTTACAAAAAATATGAAAATGGGCTGAGACCCGTATTTTGATGATTTTGAAATGAGGTGTCACATGGTGACTTTTTAATTGAAAGAATTATATTAAATATATTTATTTGAAAGGATTTTTACTTAGAAAGTATCATATAAAAGAATTGTATTTTGAAAGATATTTATTTGAGGAAATTGTATTTGAAAAAATTTATTGAAAGAATTATATTTGAAAAATAATTATTTGAGAGAATTATATTTGAAAGAGAGTTATCTGGAAGAACTATGTGAAAGACATTTTTTTGAAGGGCTTGATTTACTTTGGTGTAATTGTGTTTATTACTTGTTGAGTGATATTAATGGTGTTCTTGTTGTCTGTTGTGCATATCACTGGTTGTTTTATCCTGCCTTTATTATTATTTGTTTCCTATTATTTTGTATATTATATTTCACAGGTTATTAGACTAGTGAGTGTCTTGACTGTACCTCGTCTCTACTCCATTGAGGTTAGTCTTGATACTTACTGGGCACAGCTGTGGTGTGCTCACTCTACACTTCTACACATTTTTGTGTAGAGACATTGTGTGGAGTTATCAGACTTGAGCAGAGTTAAAACGCGATCATAAGGATTCAAGGTAGAGCTGCTTGGCCGTCGCAGTCCCTTGGAGTCTTTTCATTTCATTGTACTGTTAATTTGTAATCAAACAATATTGTATATTCGGTCCTCATGATCATTCCATGTATTCAGTTAGAGTTCGTGACTCAGTACTACCAGTCTTGGGAGGTTGTGTATTGTAATTATTTCCGCTGTTAGATTTTTTTTTTTCTAAAAAAATGGCTTCAAAATGTAATAGAAATCGGCTTACCTAGTCTTAGAGACTAGGTGCATCACGACACCTGTGGTGGAATTTTGGATCATGACATTGTGATATGAAATATGGGCTATTGCCAAGCGGATTATAAAATGAAATGTGGGCACGAGGTGCCGTGAGTAAATAATAAGAATATTTGGCACGTGAATTGTCCGTGCAGTTGTGATATGAAATGTGGGCATGAGGTGCTGTGATGAAATGATAATAATAATTGGCACGTGAATTGTCCATGCGGTTGTGATATGAAATGAGGGCACGAGGTGCCAGGAAAATATGATGATTTAATTATGGGCACGAGGTGCCGTAGAAATATGAAAATGGGCTGAGACCCGTATTTTTATGATTATGAAATGAGGTGTCACATGGTGACTTTTTATTTGAAAGAATTATATTAAAAATATTTATTTGGAAGGATTTTTACTTAGAAAGTATTATAGGAAAGAATTGTATTGGAAAGATATTTATTTGAGAAAATTATATTTGAAAAGATTTATTGAAAGAATTATATTTGAGAAAATTATATTTGAAAGAATTATATGTGAAAGACATTTATTTGAAGGACTTGATTTAATTGGGTATAATTGTACTTATTAATTGTTGAGCGATATTAATGGTATTCTTGTTGTCTGCTATGCATATCACTGGTTGTTTCATGTTGCCCTATTGTTATTTGTTTCCTATTATTTTGTATATTATATTGCACAGGTTATTAGACTAGCGAGTGTCTTGATGGCTCTGCCGAGGCTCGAGTAGAAGAAGGGGTACTTGAACAGAGGGCCGTCTCAGACCAGTGAAGATCGGAATTGAGCTGCTTAAGTTGTACCTCGTCTCTACTCCATTGAGGTTAGTCTTGATACTTACTGGGTATCGACCATGGCGTACTCATACTACACTTCTGCACAGTTTTGTTCAGAGCCAAGTATTGAAGATAATAGACTTGAGCAGAGTTAAAGCGGGATCGTAAGGATTCAAGGTAGAGCTGCTTGGTCGTTGCAGTCCCATGGAGTCTTTTCATTTCATTGTACTGTTAACATGTAATCAAACAGTATTGTATATTCGGTCCTCTTGATCATTCTATGTATTCATTTAGAGTTCATAACTCAGTACTACCAGTCTTGGGAGGTTGTATATTCATATTTGTTCCGCTGTTAGTTTTGATTATTTATTTAATTCAATAAAAACAATCGCTTCAAAAATGTAATGGAAATCGGCTTACCTAGTCTTAGAGACTAGGTGCCATCATGACTCCTGTGGTGGGATTTTGGGTCGTGACGCTTACGATCCCGCTTTAACTCTGCTCAAGTCCGTTATCTTCAATACCTGGCTCTGCACAAAAATGTACAGAAGTGTAGTATGAGTACGCCACGGTCTATACTCAGTAAGTATCAAGACTAACCTCAATGGAGTAGAGACGAGGTACAGTCAAGAAACTCACTAGTCTAATAACCTGTGCAATATATAATATACAAAATAATAGGAAACAAATAACAATAGGGCAACATGAAACAACTAGTGATATGCACAGCCATTAATATTGCTCAACAATTAATAAGTACAATTACACCCAATCAAATCAGGTCATTCAAATAAATGTCTTTCACATATAATTCTTCCAAATAATTCTCTTTCAAATATAATTTTCTCAATTATTATTTTTCAAATATAATTCTTTCAATAAATCTTTTCAAATATAATTTCCTCAAATAAATATCTTTCCAATATAATTCTTTCCTATAATACTTTCTAAGTAAAAATCCTTCCAAATATATATTTTGAATATAATTCTTTAAAATAAAAAGTCACCATGTGACACCTCATTTCATAATCATAAAAATACGGGTCTCGGCCCATTTTTATATTTTTCGTAAACACGGGTCTGAGCCCATTTTCATATTTTCACGGCACCTCGTGCCCATAATTAAATCATATTTCCCCGGCACCTCGTGCCCTCATTTCATATCACAAATGCACGAACGATTCACGTGCCAATTATCATTATCATTTCATCACAGCACCTCGTGCCCACATTTCATATCACAACTGCACGGACAATTCACGTGCCAAATATTCTCATTATTTACTCACGGCACCTCATGCCCACATTTCATTTTATAATCCGCCTGGCAATAGCCACAGGCTCTAAATTTCAACATAAATCAGATTGTTATCAATTTACCAACAACAAGACAAGTTGCACAAGGTATAGAAATAAACACAAGAAAATCATAACAACACATGAAAATTATCAACATCACAACCCCATATCATCACATATCGTCCCTAACAATAGCCACCCTTATCGCTCCTATTTCCACCCTTATCACTCCTATAGCTACCCTTATCGCTCCGCCCAGACAATGTCAATAGCCACCCTTATCGCTCCTATTGCCACCCTTATCGCTCAGCCCAAATAATATTCCAACAAACACAACAACAGTGAAATGCCACCCTTATACCCACATAATATCAACGGTGAAATGCCACGCTTATCTCCCCAAAATAATAACTCATGCAACACAATAATTTACACGAAAAATTAATACGGCAACATAATAAAATCAATTCATATCACAATTTGCCCAATGGCCACAACCAAATTCCAAAGATATAATAAAATTAATTAATTTCACAATAAATAGCCTAAGGCTCCACACAATGTATATAATACCCAAAAACAATCAATAGAGATAGAAATTACTCAGCATAAAACAAAGCCTTCATTGATGCAAATTTAGATAATTATACTAACACTCTTCTTAAGCTCGCTTAAATTAATTATTTGCATAAGAAAATTCATATTGGAATTAATTTCCAAGAAATATTAAACCAACAATACTCACGAAATTTCATAAATATTTCAAGTAACAATCACATCAAATTATCATATAAAAACAACTTCAACAATAAGGATGTCACGACCCAAAATTTTCCACCGACGGGACCGTGATGGCGCCTAACATTTCACTTGCCAGGCAAGCCAACGTTAGAAAATAATTAAACCAATTCCTTATTTCCATTAAGTAAATAACAATAATTAACTAAAATAAAATATAATAAGTGCGGAATATCATAAAACTGTATTAATTACTACCATCCGGATCTGGAGTCACAATTCACGAGTATTCTAGAATTTACTACAAGTAATAGTCTGAAAGAAATACAACTGTCTGAATGAAAGAAAACAGTAGGACATAAAAAGATAGACGGGGACTTCAAGGTCTGTGAACGCCGACAGATCTACCTTGAGTCTCCGGACAACGGACCAATAGCAAATCTCAATCAACCTGAGCCGGTATCAAAATCTGCATAGAAAGTGCAGAGTGCAGCATCAGTACAACCGACCCCATATACTGGTAAGTGTCGAGCCTAACCTCGACGAAGTAGTGACGAGGCAAGGCAAGGCACCTACAATCAACCTGTACAATTTAACAGTGTATACACAAATAACAGGAATGAAGAACTAAACAGGAAATGTCGGGAGGGGAGACATACTGAGGGAAATACAAGATAAAGAACTACAACAGAATGATCACCAGAGCAGTCAATATACCATGAATCAACAGGAATAGTGAATACAGTAAAGAAAAATGCACGGCATCACCCTTCGTGCTTTTACTCTCAATCTCACCATAAAATTTATAGAAACGGCACGGCATCACCCTCCGTGCTTTTACTCTCATATCATGGCACGGCATCACCCTTCAAGCATTAACACTCACAATATGGCACGGCATCACCCTTCGTGCATTAACACTCACAATATGGCACGGCATCACCCTTCGTGCATTAATTCTCACAATATGGCACGATATCACCCTTCGTGCATTAATACTCACAATATGGCACGGCATCACCTATCGTGCATTAACACTCTCTCTTACCATAATGCAATACATAAATAACAATAGGGAGATAGAATAACAAGTACAAACCTTACTTCAGCATTTGATTCCATAATATCAATCTCAACTTGAAATAAAAACTCAATTATCACCAGAAAATTCCGTAAACATGATAAGAACGATAATTTGAACAATACTAGTATAACACGTAGCAATTTGGCATAGGAATGAGACAATATCAGAAAAATAGAGAAACATGGAAAAACAAGTAAATTGTCGGCGCATAGGTACTCGTCACCTCACATATACGCCGCTCACATGAATTTCACTTAGCAAATAATCTAAGGTTCATAATTCCCTCAAGTCTGGGTTAGACACAACACTTACCTCGCTCCGAATGCCACTTAGTTCTCAATCACAACTTTTCCTTTGGAATTCACCTCCAAACCACTCGTATCTATTCAAAATTGACTCAATAATATCAAATATTGCTAAAGGAATCAATTATATTGCATAAATTAAATTTCCCAAATTCTCCTCCAAAAAGTCAAAAAATCGACCACGGGCCCGCTTGGTCAAAACCCGAGGTTCAGACCAAAATCCTTTTATCCATTCACCCCCGAGCCCTAATATGTAATTAGTTTTGGAATCCGACCTCAAATTAAGGTCTAAATCACCAAATTCCCGAAATTCCTATTTTCTACCCTAACCCCTAATTCTACCACGAAAACTCTAGATTTTAGGTTGAAAATTCAAGAAATGTAATGGGTAATTGAAAGAAGATGGTTTAGAATCACTTACCAAAAATTTGGGGAAGGAATGACTCTTGAAAAATCGCCCCTCTCCGTTTGGTTTTTGAGAAAAATGAGTTTTTTGGCAAAAATTCCATTTTGGGTTCTGTTAAGTGCTGGGCGACAGTGTTCATCACGTTCGCGAGAGCACTGTCGCATTCGCGAAGGGTACTGGCTGCCAAGCCTTCACGTTCGTGAGACCCAGCTCACGTCCGCGATGTTCACTCCCCTCTGGCCTTCGCGTTTGCGAGGAATGGCTCGCGTTCGCGCTGAATGAACGACTAACCCCCCTCCCCCCCAGGTCCCCACATGTTTCGCATTTGCAAAGGATAAATCCCCCATCACTTCGCGTTCGCGACTAGGCCTTCGCGTTCGCGAAGAAGAAGTCTCAGCCTCATCAGGGTTATTGTGTTAGTAATTTTCATGTGATGTTGTGATTTTTCTTGTGTTTATTTTTATATCTTGTGCAACTTGTCTTGTTGTTTCGGTAAACTTGATAATAGTCGTGTAACGACCCGAGCGGTCGTTTTGAGAGTTGTAGCCTCATTCTCCCATTTACTGCTCAATTTATGCTTTACATTTGTTATGTGACTTGTCGGGGTGATTATTTTTGGGTCCGATGAGGTTTTAGGAATGAATTGGAACACTTACTTTCAAGGTTTAAAGTTTAAGTTGAAATAGTGACTGGATGTTGACTTATGTGTAAACGACTCCGTAATAGAGTTTTGATGATTTCAATAGCTCTGAATGGTGATTTTGGACTTAGAAGTGTGTCCAGAAATTTGTTTGGAAGTCTGTAGTAGAATTTGGCTTGAAATGGCGAAAGTTGAATTTTTGGGAAGTGAATCAGCCGTACGAGGAGACTTCGAGATATATCTGCCAGCATTCGCAGACTCTGGAGTCCCCTTCTATCCTTCTTATGTTGTTTCCTTGTTTTCTTTAGACCTTGATGTATAAAGGCATTAAAGATAAATTCTTAGAAGCTTATGACTTATTTCTACCGATTCTTTGGGATTTGTAATTTTGTGAATTTGCAGATTTATTTATTTTAGATTTCTATTGTTATTCTGCATTTATAGACTTACTTAGTCTTAGATATTATGTGCCATCACGATATCCTACGGATGAAATTTGGGGTAGTGACAAGTCAGATCTATGTTGAAATTGGGAGCCAGTGGCTATATTATATGGGATCGGGTTGCACGGCGCAACAAGTATGATTAATGTTATATGGGATCGGGTTTCACGCCGCAACATGTATGATTAATGTTATATGGGATCGGGTTGCACGCCGCAACATGTATGATTAATGTTATATGGGATCGGGTTGCACGCCGCAACAGATATGAAATGTGGGCACGAGGTGCCGGGGAAAATATGATGATGATATTGGCGTGTGAGTTGTCCGTGCGATTGTGATAGAGATATTGGCACGAGGTGCCGTGAAAATATGAAAGTGAGCCGAGACCCGTATTTTATGACTAAGATGAGGTGTCACCAGGTGACTTTTATTTGAAAGGATTATATTCAAAATATTATTTGAAAGAATTATATTCGAAAGACATTTATTTGAAAGAATTATATTTGAAGGATATTTAATTGAAAGAAGTATGTTTGAAATATATTTATTGGAAAGGATTATATTCTAGAGATTTCTATTAAAAAACTTATAGATGAAAGATGTATACTTTGAAGGACTTGATTATTGGTTGTGCTTGTGTTCATTACTTGTTTGAACAATATTTATGGAGTTATTGCTACCTTTCTGTTTACATCACTAGTTGATTATTGTTGCTACCACTGCTATTTATTTTTCTATTATTTTTGTATACTATATTGCACAGGTTATTAGACTAGCG
Organism: Nicotiana tabacum; assembly: GCF_000715075.1. Taxonomy (NCBI): domain Eukaryota; kingdom Viridiplantae; phylum Streptophyta; class Magnoliopsida; order Solanales; family Solanaceae; genus Nicotiana; species Nicotiana tabacum. The sequence goes on along the minus strand of NC_134088.1, from coordinate 122,063,551 downwards.
AGTGTCTTGACTGTACCTCGTCACTACTCTACCGAGGTTAGTCTTGATACTTACTGGGTACCAATTTTGGTGTACTCATACTATACTTCTGCACATGTTTGTGCAGAGCTAGGTATTGAAGATATCGGACTCGTACAGAGTTAAAGTATGATCGCGATGATTCAAGGTAGAGTTGCTTCGTCGTCGCAGTCCCTTGGAGTCTTTCCATTTTATTGTACTATTAATTATTAATCAGACAATATTGAGTATTCAATCCTTGCAATCATTTTATGTATTCAGTTACAGTTCGTGACTCGGTATTACCAGTCTTAGGAGGTTATTTGTAATTATTTCCGATGTTAGTTTCTATTAAAGAAAGTCTTGGATTGTAATTATAATCGGCTTACTTAGTCTTAGAGACTAAGTGCCATCACGGCGCCTGTGGTGGAATTTTGGGTCGTGACAGATAATTAAATTATTATTATTCCTAAATAGTAGGGTATTAATTAAATAACTATTCCTAAATAGTAGAAAATTAGTTAAATGAATATTTTTAAATATTAGGAGAATAATCAAATGACTATTTTGTCCAATGTGAATTTTATTTTAAAGGGGTAAAAAAGACGAATGTAGTTTCGCTAAGGGTTTTCGTACTTTTAATATGGTATAGATACTGTTAAACCTCTCTATTTCCACTTCAAGTGGTTTTGAATGTGAATCATTTAGATTTTAGTCCATTAAATTAAGATTATTTTTGTCACGACCCCAAATTCCCTCTGTAGGATGTCATGATGGCGCCTAGTCTCTAAGACTAGGTAAGCCTATCAATGCGGAATAATAATAATAAATATCTGAAATAAATAAACTACAATTCAAACAATTTCAACTCCCAAAAATCGGTAGAAATAAGTCACAAGCTTCTAAGAATTTATTCTCTATGTCTCTATACATCAGAGTCTAAAGCAAATAAGAAAGACAACATAGTAAGATAGAAGGGGACTCCGGAGTCTGCGGACGATGGCAGATATACCTCGAAGTCTCCTCGTACAGCTAGTTTACTGATGCGTGGTCTGATAAAATATACCTGGATCTGCACAAAAAGATGTGCAGAAGCGTAGTATGAGTACACCACAGCGGTACCCAGTAAGTGCCAAGCCTAACCTCGGTAGAGTAGTGACTAAGTCAGGTTAGGCCCTACTGGAGAATAAATAATGGCATGGTAAATTGTTTAAACAATATTATAAGATAAAATGACAATGGAAATGAATCAAGTAGTATGTCACATTTAATTACATCAAATAATGGCAAATAAATACTTCGTGGAAACAAAACAAAATTCTTTTCAACTTTAAGAAGATCATAACAATAATCAAAGGCAACTGCGGCCATAACTCAATATCAACTAGGGCACTCCCGAGGTACCGCCTCGTAGTCCCAATCATAAACAAATTCACAATATCTCATTTCCTTATCTCACCGCGGGAGCCTTCACAATTTATTTAAAGAAAATATTTTTTTTTTCCGAAATAGCATCCCGCGTTTTAGCCACCCTTATCACACCGCATGACTTCTAGTAGTCACCCCTACTAGCCACGCGTATCAAGCTACCCTTATCTCACCGCATGTGTTTCAACACCCAGACCTTATACAACCGCATGCGTATCAATATCACAATATATCACAATTTGCACCTCAAGTGCCCAATATTTCAATTTTCCACGAAAAACAAAATCTCACGAAAATATTCAAGAATAAATAATTCAGGAAAATAATATTCCAAATTTTTAATACGTTGCTTCAATATCAAAATTAAAAATGTCAAATACTTTATATTAATAATATTTAATTTAAAGAAAATCAACCTTCAAATAATGCACAGTATGAAAGAAATCAAGTTTCAATTAAATAGGTAAAACAATTAGCAGGAAAAAGGCAAACAAATTTAAAATATATATCACAGATCAATGATGAAGAATATACCAAGATAAAATAATTTAATAAATGCGCAACAATGATCTACACAATTTAAAAATATAATCTTTCACATTTAGCCCGTGTACACACTCGTCACCTTGTGTACACGACTTTCAATACATTTCAATAATCACATTAATATCAATTCTAGGGAAAATTTCCCCCACACAAGGTTAGACAAGTCACTTACCTCGACTTGCTCCAATTTAACCAAGTATTATGCTTTTTCCTCGATTTTCCGACTCTGATCGACTCGTATCTAGTCATAATTAATTCGATACAGTCAACAAAAATTATAGTAATCAATTTCATAAGAAAATATTATATTTTCATTAAAATCCGAAATTAGCTCAAAATTTGCCCGTGGGGCCCACATCTCGGAATCCGGTGAAACTTACAAAATCCGATAACCCATTCAATTACGAGTCCACCCATACCAATTTTACCAAAATCCGATAACAACTCGATCTCCAAATCTTAAAATTTTATTTTTGGAAGATTTTGCAAATATCTTGATTTTTCTTCCATAAATTCACGGATTCATGATGTAAATGAGTATGGAATCATGAAATATAATCAATATAGGATAAGGAACACTTACCCCAATATTTTCCCGTGAAAATCGCCCAAAAATGGCCCAAGAACCGTGCTCCAAAAATCCAAAATAAAATGAATGAAATGACTATTTTTGGTCCTTAAGTTTCTGTCAATCCGTCACTACAAGCCCATTTTCCGTCACTAAAAGTCCATCAGAAACTGCTCTACCAACCTTCCTTCAATTGATCATAACTTTATGTACAAATATCCAAATGATAAATGGTTTAACTTTATGGAACCTAGAATCAACCGACTATAACTTTCATGTTTTACAACGTTTCTGATTCCTTATGAATTGCGAGATATAAGCTTCCAAAGTTGGCTCCATGCATCAGAATTTCTAGCAAAACTGCTCTACCAGCCTTCATTCAATCCATCATAACTTTCTGTACAAATGTCCAAATAATGAATGGTTTAACTTTCTGGAAACTAGAAACAAGCGACTACAACTTTCATGTTTTGCCAAGTTTCTGATTCCTTATGAATTACAGATATAAGCTTCCAAAGTTGGCTCCACACACCAGAAATTTCTGGCGAAAGTTCTGCAATTTCTGGACCTTAACCATTCCGTTTACCTTCCGAATTCCACCCGAGACCTTCGGGACCTTAACCAATTATTCCAACATATCCCAAAATACAATACGAACTTAGTCGAGGCTTCAAACCATATCAAATAACATCAAAATGACTAATCGCACCTCAAATCAAAATCTATGAACTTTGAACTTTCAATTTCTACAAACAACACCGGAACCTATCAATCCAGTCCAATTGACCTCAAATTTTGCACGCAAGTCATAAATGACATAACGGAGCTATAAAAATTTTCAGAATCGGATTTCGACCCCGATATCAAAAAGTCAACCCTTCGGTCAAACTTCCCAAAAATTCAACTTTCGGCATTTCAAGTCTAATTTCACTACGGACTTTCAAATAAAATTTCGATCACGTTTCTAAGTCCAAAATCACCATACGGAGCTGTTGGAATCATCAAAATTCTATCCCGGGTCATTTGCACTTAATTCGACATCCGATCACTATTTGAACTTTAAATTTTTCATCAAAATTCTATATCTCGGGCTAGGGACCTCGGAATTTGATTCTGTGCATACGCCCAAGTCCTAATTCACGATACAGACATACCGGAACTGTCAAAACACTTATCCGAGTCCGTTTGCTCAAAATATTGACCAAAGTCAACTCAGTTGAGTTTTAAACCTCTAATTCATATTTTAATCCATTTTTCACCTGAAAACTTTTCGAAAAATTTTTACGGACTGCACACGCAAGTCAAAGAATGATAAATAGTGCTTTTCGAGGTCTTAGAACACAAAATTAATTATTAAATTTAAAGATTACATCTTGGGTCATCACAGTTTTTCTTTTTATAGTAACTCTTTATTTGCTCTTAATTTATTTGTCATCCAAATTTTGTACTGTTTAAAGTTGTTAAGATATTGTCCATTGAAATATTCATGTAAAAGTGACTTTTTACTATTACTCTATATTCATTATAATTACACAACTGCCCTCATCCGTCTTCAACGTATAACCACCATTGCCAACCACGGATATAGTCTTTCGGTTGCGGGTTTAATCGAACTTATAACTTTCGACACGGAATATGAGTTTATATACAAAAACTTACTAAAATCTTAACAAGTATTAGATTTGAACCCATAATTTTAAATATACAATAAGTTCAACTCTAATTTTCCAAAAATTGAACCCATACATTTCTGATTATCAACCGCCCACCTCCACCGCCGACCTTTACGGCACATCTACCATAGACAAACACCACCTCCATTAGTAGCCACATCTACCACATAACTTTCACGCTTTTAAATTTCAATGTTACAGGATTTAATATTAACATCGAATAGATAAAGATAATACCATTAATTTCATCAAAAACGAAATAGACTTCAGTAAAACAAAAAGGTAAACTTTAATTAAGCACGTGTCTGTCTGAAAAAGAAACTCATATGGCATTTGTAGCACTATGTTGTTAGGATCGGAAACCCGGGTAGTGCGGAATATAGCGAAACAACAGTATAATGGCAATAACAAAGACAATGGAAGTTGATAACAACAACAATTAAAGTAGATAAAGAAGACACAAATTTAACGTGGTTCGATCAAAGAGACCTACGTCCATAAACAGAGAGGAGCAATTTACTATAACAATAAGAGTACAAAAAAGAGTACAAAATTAGAGCAAACACTCTAATTAATCCCAAATACCCTAAGAGAATAACCTCACAAGATCACTCCAAAGAAAGGGTTCACACAAGTGCTTCCCAACACTAACTCTCATACAAAACACTCTTAATAAATGAAGAAAGGAAGAAACAAGAATTGAAGACAAGTCTTGTTGGTGTGTCTAAAATGAACTAATTATCTTCCCTTTTATAGGCAAAAAAGTCTTGGCCTCTTAGGTATAAAAGAAGAGATATAACTTGTGCAAATGATGTCCACCACATAATGCAATCATTTTGGGTCCCAAAGAATATTGCCAACAAAGTCTACATTTTGCAAAGATGCTTATGCTTATGTGGGATGGACTCCATTAGCCAAAATATTGACAATAATTACAAATCTCTACCTTGGTCTAATTTTGGCTGATATAGTGTAACGACTCGACCGATCGTTTTGAGTATTACAATCTTGCTTCCCCCTTTACTGCTCAAATTGTACTGTACAGTTATTGTGTGAATTGCCGGGGTAAATGGTTCGGGTCCGGTGAGGTTTTGGAATGAATTGGAACACTTAGTACCAAGGTTTAAAGCTTAAGTTAAAATAGTGACCCGATATCGACTTATGTGTAAAATGACCCCGAAATGAAGTTTTGATGATTCCAATAGCTCTGTATGGTGATTTTAGGCATAGGAGCATGTTCGAAAAATATTTTGGAAGTACGTAGTAGAATTTGGCTTGAAATACCGAAAGTTAAATTTTTGGGAAGTTTGACCGGGGGTTGACTTTTTGATATCGGGGTCGGAATCCGATTCTGGAAATTTGAATAGGTTAGTAATGTAAAATTTGACTTGTGTGCAAAATTTGAAGTCAATCGGACATGAATTGATAGGTTTCGACGTCGTTTGTAGAATTTGGAAATTTCAAAATTTATTAGGCTTGAATCCGTGTGAAGTTCGTATTTTTGAGGCTGTTTGGTGTGATTTGAGGCCCCGAGTAGGTCTGTGGTATCTTTTAGGACTTGTTGGTGTATTTGGAAAGGGTCCCGAGTGGCTCGGGTGAGTTTCGGATGGTTGGCAGATCAAATTCAACTTCTAACATTTCTGGAACTGGTGCCTACTGGTGTGATTCCACCTGCGAAACTTTTGATCGCAGGTGCGAAGCTGCATGTGCACGAGGTCAGTCGCAGAAGCGGCCAAGAGTGGGACTGGACACAGCTCGCAAGTGCGAGGAATTTGCCACATCTGCGAAGCCGCATGTGCGAAGGTATTGGCGCAGATGCGGACTGGGGCTGGCCTGGGGCAAACGCAGGTGCGAAGGATTTGCGCATCTGCGAGCCCGCAGATGCGAGAAGGGCGCCGCAGATGCGAGGTTTTGAGAGGTTGGCATTGTCCGCAAGCGTGCAATTTGTTTCGCAAATGCAGATGCGCAGGTGCAAGCCCAGGCACCGCAAGTGCGGAAATGCCTAGGCAGTGTTTAAAACGAGGGTTCCGAGAATGTTTCTCATTTTCGGATTTTGGAGCACGGTTTGGGCGATTTTGGAGAGAAAATTTTCCACACAACTTGGGGTAAGTGTTCTTAACTCCCTTGTGATTATATTCCATAAATTAATCTTCATTTTTGGTGTAAGATTATTGGATCTTCAAGAGAAATAGAAGAAAAATTTTATAATGTCACAAAACGAATTTTTCAAGTTTGAATACCGATTTGGACTCGGATTTGAGTGAAATTAGTATGATTAAAATTGTAATTAGATGGGTTATCGTATTTTGTGAGTTTCGTAGAATTTTGAGATGTGGGCCCCATGGATGAATTTTGGGACATAATTTCGGATTTTTGTGGAAAATATTAGCATTTGATATGGAATTAATTCCTATAAATTGTGTGGACAGAATCAAATTAATTGTTACTAGATTTGAGCCGTTCGGTGAGTTGATACGCGCATAATGGGATTTCTGTAGCATTGTTTAGCTTGTTCGACATTGGATTCGGCTTGTTCGAGGTAAGTAACTCTTCTAATCTTGGAGTTGAGGGTATGAACCCTGAATATATATATTTTGTGAATTGTTGGGAGGTGACGCACATGCTAGGTGACGGACGTGTGGGCGTGCACTGTAGAAATTGTGACATAATTATTTCTGTTGAATTCTATAGTTAAATAATCTTGGCATTTTCCATGCGGTTTTATGTGTTAAAGAAATTGAGCTGAAAAGCATATTAAATATCATGTTGAGGCTATGTGCCAGTATTATTGGGACCCACAGAGGTCATATTACTGTGAATTATTGTGTTAAATTGAAAATTCCTACTCAACCGTATTCATTTCATTGTATATCATATCTCAGTCTCTGTTGTTATTTATTGATACATCATATCATCATTTTGGGCTATTTCTTTTCATGACATGGTAAGCCAGAGAGACTGGAGAGATTGACGACTGAGTGAGGCCGAGGGCCTGATTTGTGAGGATATTTATGGGATCGGGCTTCATGCCGTAGCATGTTGCACATTTATGGGATTGGGCTGCACGCCACAGCATGTTGCACATTTTTGGGATCGAGCTACACGTCGCAGCATGTTGCATATTTATGGGATCGGGCTGCACGCCGCAGCATGTTGCATATTTATAGGATCGGGCTGTACGCCGCAGTACGTTTGATATAGGTCGAGGACCTGAGTGATTATGCCATGATTTGGCTTGATATAGCGCTTGGGCTGAAGGAGCCCCTCCGGAGTCTGTACACACCCCCAGTGAGCGCAGGTACCTACTGAGTGCGAGTGCCGAGTGCCGAGTGCTGAGTGACTGGGAGGCATGAGTGATTGTGAGGTATACCCGAGTGGCAAGAATGATTGTGAGGTATGCCCGAGTGGCAAGAGTGATTGTGAGGTATGTCCGAGTGGCACGAGTGACTGTGAGGTTTGCCCAAGGGGCTGTATATGAGTGATGTTTTGCCCGAGGGGCTGTTTATGATTTTATCATTGAGTTGCATCGCATTGGCATGCACACAGGACATACATGTATAGAGATGTATTTCCTCGTGTTGTACTGCATCACATCATTCATGATTTTTCACACATTTTTTTACAGATGGGCATAGTGATGCATTTGGTTTTACACGAGTTATCCGGAAGAAAAATTAAACATCTTATTTATTATTGACAAGATTTTGGGAGAAATGTATTGTTTTCAAATTATTCATAATTTTGGCAACTCAGGCAAACGATTTGGGTTTTCACTGATGTATTTGAAAGGAAGAACTATTATTTTTGAAATCATGATTTGGCTGAGCATTTTATCTCCGAGTTACTTCTGGTATTATTTGCTTTATGTTATTATGGACTGTTGTGGACTATTGGTTATGGACCCAACCTTGGTATAAGCTCGTCACTACTTTCAACCTACAGTTAGGTTTGTTACTTACTCGGTACATGACGTCGGTTGTACTGATACTACACTTCTGCACATTGCGTGCAGATGTTGGCTGATGTTGTTGTTGTGCTCGATGGTTGCGGGACTTGAAGATGTTCCTGCATTCCTATTGTAGATGCCTCTTGTTCAGGGTAGCCTTAGATTTATAAAAGCTCTGTTTATGTATTATTCAAACAGACTATGTATTTATTTCATTTCTGCTTTGTATACTCTATTCTTAGAAGCTCATGATTTGTACTACCAGTTCTTGGGGGATGTATAAGATTAAGATATTTATTCACTTAAATTACTTTAATAATTATTATTGGAATTGGATAATTGAAAGTTGGCTTACCTAGTGGGTTGGATTAGGTGCTATCACGACTAGTTGGATTTTGGGTTGTGACAGTAGTAGAGCACTAGGTTCATAGGTTCTACAAATCATGAGCAAGTGTCTAGTAGAGTTATGCGGATCGATATGATGACATCCATACTTATCTTCGAGAGGCTACAAGGCATTAAGATATATACTTCCGATCTTTATTTCCTTATCGTGCGAGATTGATTCAGCTTGAGACATAAACTATTTGAATTCCTTCTACATATTCATATGTGCACATGAGCGCTCGGTATCAGTTGTGCATAGCTGGCTTGTGATTTTATGAACGAGGTTCAAGATGTATATTCTGTGTTTTAGTGATGGGCCAGTCTGGAAGACTTGAGGCCAGGTTTAGACCGCAGCTTAGGCTCAGTAGCTTCAGTTATAACCTGTACATTTGGACTCATATGTCCGGTAATATCCCTATGAGTGGAAGTTGTGGCTCGATGAGCGGCGGAATGGCTTTGTGATGAGTATGATGTAAATGTGAGATGTGTTAAGATGATTTGAATATGACGAGAAGTGTTTCCGTGAAATGTAAAGGAAAGGCCATTGGGTGCTTGATTTTCAAATTGATGTGGCATACAGTCTCCAGTATGAATGTTTTGAAGGAGCTTTCACATTGTTAAATTTTGGGGTAAAACTAAATTCTCACGTCTGGTTAATGAGTTTGGACTCAGATAGACTAAGTGATTGCATAGTAATTGTGAATGTGAAAGGGTATAACAAGATACCAGATTGAGGCTAAGCAGGTGGATTATCCTTTGCGGAGTAATCTATGTAGGAGTATTCCTTATGATGTGAGTAGAGAGTTTCTTTTCTGCCGACGGGGTGTATGGGTGGAGGTTTGAATCTGAATTTGGTTGAGAAAGTTGACTTGTGTGTTAAGATGATGAATACGAGCTTAGCGGATGATTGAAGTATTTTTATGGTTGGCATTGTATCAAATTGGGAAGAAGTTTTATTGGACTGACTGTGGCATTATGGCAGCAAGAGAGTATTGGTATTATGAGTTATGGAATATTTTAATCTATGGCTTTGAGCCAAGTGGGGGACTCTGCTATTGACAATTTGATTTCATGGTTAGGTGTTAAATTTTAATTTTGGTCTGAGGCATACTTGTGGGTTAGCTATGACTTCCAAAAGTTGAGATCGAGGATGACTCGAATAAGGAAATTCCTGGTTAAGGATTATATTGCACGTATGAGTAAATGAAATTTGTGGGATGAGTGAGTTGTTATTGGTGAATGATGTAGTGCGCACGGAGTATGAATTTGATATGTGGTGTTAAAGTAGAGTTACTTCTTTGTGTGTTGTGGTGCTAATGGGGCACGTGTCTTTTGGCCCATTTGGGCGGTGCAATTAGATTTGAGCAAAGTGGGTAACTCCCGAGAAACTTTCAGTGGGTTTGAGAATTATATTTAGCAATTGAGAATATTTTCGGACTTGTGTAAGGATAAAATCCGTGATTTGCGTTTGATGGTGCCTGGACTTGCGGAAATTCTATATGACTATGGATTCTACATTTTTGTATAAGGAAGGTAAGAAGAACAATTTCAAAATTCACATAAGGTATTCTCAGAGTGAATGTTATAGTTGTGGTATTTTTGAAGGTGCTTAAGAAGAATACAGTTGTTTATGGGCCGTAGGGCGTTGTGGTTCTATGCTAAGGTTTGTAGGGTGAGTTGTGGTTAAAGATCGTGGTATTTTAGCAAGAAGAAGTATCAATCTGAAGATAAATTCGAAAGGGACTCGGAGAAAATAGGACAGCTGGGTAGTAGGTTGGACCAGTATGGTAATAGATATGATCGGTTCTTTGGGTGCTTATGACGTGGGGGTTTTCTACAGGTGCTTTGTGGCAATACACCTGGACTTGGTGACCTGCGTGGCTTGGTCGAGTTAGAGGAATTTAGTTTTAAGGGCTTGATTATGTGCAAATGGATTCCAAAGTATTCTTGATGGTTTCTACCGGTGTGGAGAACGTGTTGTGAATTGTGATTTCCTCGTGGAAAGAAGCAAGAGAAAGGTTTCTAACTAGAATAGTATGTAAATTATTGGTGTCTCAAAGTTGATAATAAGATTCTTGTGCTTTTCACATGATGGCAAGATAGATGTTATGGGTTGTACGAAAGCTAGATTTTCATGTACAAGGTGGCAGTACAGTCTTGAAGAGAAGGTAACGAATGTTGGACAACTTGGACGATTTCAAATAACGATGAATACTATTACTACTTGGTGTTGTATGAGAAAGGGGAGGACTTCAGAAGGCGCATTGTATTTTAACTTACGGATGTATAAATTAGTATTGCAGTACTCACATGGTTGATAGACTGTTGATATTCAATTTTTGTCAAGTGGCACGGAAAAACTTTCAAAGTATTTATCGTGGGATAATCGTGTATGAGAGAGGTGTTAGGCATTCGGGCGGTGGATATGGAATCAAATATGGTGATTCGCGTGTTCTATGGATTTGAAGATTGGGAGTTCCCATGAGCAGATTGTTTCATGGTTGTGGACTGTAAAGTTGTGGCCGGAGCTAGCCAGATGATAGAATGTGTTATGATTTAGTCATTTTCGATTTTCAGAAGAATTTTTATCTATTTGTGGGTAACCCGAGTTGATTTGACGGTCCATTGGTAGGCCCAATTAAGATGTGTATTCTACACCGAGCCGGAATGGTTGGCTCCATACTGCTATTGTTGAGGGATGTGTCATTCGGTTGATGTTGAGCTTATTCGTGTTCTGAGATGATTTGTGAGTTACTCTTTTATGCTACGAGGAGTTATGATTCATTGGTTATGTGCACATATGGTGTGGTTCTATTTGAGCTTTATAGCGGAATTTGAGTATGAGGAGTATTTGTGTATTACATGATCGATAGCGTAATAGTTATGTCCTTTAAGGTTTTGTGTGGTATTTTTGTCAATTGCCTCTCCATCGTTATTAATTTGGAGCAGGGTGGCTTGGGGTATATAATATGAACCTCGTGTTAGAATCGGGTGATGGTTCTACGGTGTATGATGAATTTTCAGCGTTTCGTTGTGGAGGTACTTGTTAATCTGGCGGGGCACTTCTCTCATTTGAGTCATTTTCCATAATTGGGTACATTTGAATTGTTGCGTATTGGTGCACGGATGGCATGAGTTGTGGTTCTGAGTTATATTGGTGAGGCATGTCTTTGGAACAATTGTGTTTAGTAATATAATGTCATTGGACCTAGAATGGGTACTATCAGGTTTGATTTCGGTATATTCGGGAGTATAATATTGAAAGTCTGCTCAGAAAGGGATTATGGTTCTGGTTGGGGCGAGAGGGCTCCGTGACTTGTTGATCTGGTAAGTGGTCATGAAATTTTGCGTTTTTTTTTATTATCAACAGTGTACGAAGGTTTTGGGATGAGGTTTGGTTCGATATGGGTTTGATACTAGTATGCGGTTGGTTTTGGAGTAGTCACTGCGATCAGGAATGGTGCTACGAGCAAGCGAGTTGTGTAATATGTTGGTTGATTATATCTGTGGTTATAGTTATAGCTCGATGCATATAGTTCGAATGTATACGGAGTGTAAATGTAAGATTTGTGTCTTGAAAGAAATTCTAAAAGCTGGAAATTAAATTCCAAGGTTTATGGGCAAGAGTTAAATTAATGAATTCAGTTGGATTGTGCTGTCAAGCCTATATGGAATAGGGTGACGCGGGTTCACCCCCGGGTACGTGTGTGGTAAGATGGAATAGTAATTTTATGGCTTGGAAACAACTCTTGGCACGTTCGAGGACGAACGTAAGTTTAAGTGGGGGAGAATATAACGACTCGGCCGGTCATTTTGAGTATTACAACCTTGCTTCCCCGTTTACTGCTCAAATTGTACTTTACAGTTGTTGTGCGAATTGCCGGGGTAAATGGTTCGGGTCCGGTGAGGTTTTGGAATGAATTGGAACACTTAGTTCCAAGGTTTAAAGCTTAAGTTAAAATAGTGACCGGATGTCGACTTATGTATAAAATGACCCCAGAATGAAGTTTTGATGATTCCAATAGCTCCGTATGGTGATTTTGGATTTAGGAGTGTGTCCAGAAAAGTTTTTGGAAGTACGTAGTGGAATTTGGCTTGAAATGCCGGAAGTTAAATTTTTGGAAAGTTTGATCGGGGGGGTTGACTTTTCGATATCAGGGTCAGAATCCGATTCTGGAAATTTGAATAGGTTCGTAATGTGAAATGTGACTTATGTGCAAAATATGAAGTCAATCGGACGTGATTTGATAGATTTCGGTGTTGTTTGTAGAATTTTCAAATTTCAAAATATTTTAGGCTTGAATCCGTGTGAAGTTCGTATTTTTGAGGTTGTTTGATGTGATTTGAGGCCCCGAATAAGTCCGTGGTGTGTTTTAGGACTTGTTGGTGTATTTAGACAGGGTCCCGAGTAGCTCAGGTGAGTTTCGGATAGTTGACAAATCAAATTCAACTTGAAACATTTTTGGAACTACTGCATACTGGTGTGATCGCACCTGCGAAGCTTTTGATCGCAGGTGCGAAGCCGCATGTGCGCGAGGTCAGTGACAAAAGCGGCCAAGAATGGGGATGGGCAGTGCTCGCAAGTGCAAGGAATTTGCCACATCTGCGAGGCCGCAGGTGCGAGGTGTTGGCGCAGATGCGGACTGGGGCTGGCCTGAAGCAAACGCAGGTGCGAAGGGTTTACGCATCTGCGAGCCCGCAGATGCGAGAACGGCGCCACAGATGCAAGGTTTTAAGAGGTTGGCATTGTCCGTAGGCGCACAATTTGTTCCGCAAATGCGGATACGCAGGTGCAATCCCAGGCACCGCAGGTGCGGAAATGCCTGGGCAGTGTTTAAAACGAGGGTTACGAGAATGTTTCTCATTTTAGGATTTTGGAGGAGAGAAAATTTTCCACACAAATTGGGGTAAGTGTTCTTAACTCCCTTGTGATTATATTCCATGAATTAATCTTCATTTTTGGTGTAAGATTATTGAATCTTCAAGAGAAATAGAAGGAAATTTCTATAATGTCACAAAACGAATTTTTCAAGTTTGAATACCGATTTGGAGTCGGATTTGAGTGAAATTAGTATAGTTGAACTTGTAATTGGATGGGTTGTCGTATTTTGTGAGTTTCGTCGGATTTCGAGACGTGGGCCCCACGAGTGATTTTTGGGGCATAATTTCGGATTTTTGTGGAAAATATTAGCGTTTTGATATGGAATTAATTCCTATAAATTGTGTGGACTGAATCAAGTTAATTGTTACTAGATTCGAGCCGTTCAGGAGTTGATACGCGCATAATGGAATTTCTAGAGTATTGTTTAGCTTGCTCGACATTGGATTCGACTTGTTCGAGGTAAGTAACTCTCCTAATCTTGGAGTTGAGGGTATGAACCCTAATAAATGTATTTTGTGAATTCTTGGGAGGTGACGCACATGCTAGGTGACGGGCGTGTGGGCGTGCACTGTAGAAATTGTGACATAATTGTTTCTGTGGAATTTTATAGATAAATAATCTTGGCATTTTCCATGCAGTTTTATGTGTTAAAGAAATTGAGCTCAAAAACATATTAAAAATCATGTTGAGGCTATGTGCCAATATTATTGGGACCCACAGAGGTCATATTGCTGTGAATTATTTTGTGAAATTGAAAATTCCTACTCAACCATATTCATTTCATTGTATATCATATCTCAGTCTCTGTTATTATTTATTGATACATCATATCATCATTTTTGGGCTATTTTTTTTCATGACATGGTGAGCCCGAGTGACTGGAGAGATTGACGATTGAGTAAGGCCGAGGGCCTGATTGTGAGGATATTTATGGGATTGGGCTACACGCCGCAGCATGTTGCACATTTATGGGATCGGGCTACACGCCGCAGCATGTTGCACATTTATGGGATCGGGCTGCATGCCGCAGCATGTTGTAAATTTATGGGATTGGGCTGCACGCCGCAGCATGTTGCATATTTATGGGATCGGGTTGCACGACATAATGTATTTGATATAGGCCGAGGGACAGAGTGATTATGTCATGATTTGGCTTGATATAGCGCTTGTGCTGAAGGAGCCCTTCCAGAGTCTGTACACACCCCAATGAGCGCAGGTACCTACTGAGTGTGAGTATCGAGTGTCGAGTGCTGAGTGACTGGGAGGCATGAGTGATTGTGAGGTATGCCCGAGTGGCAAGAGTGATTGTGAGGTATGCCCGAGTGGTAAGAGTGATTGTGAGGTATTCTCGAGTGGCACGAGTGACTGTGAGGTTTGCCTGAGGGGCTGTATATGAGTGATGTTGTGCCCGAGGGGCTGTTTATGATTTTATCATTGAGTTGACAAGATTTTGGGAGAAATTTATTGTTTTTAAACTATTCATATTTTTGGCAACTCCGGCAAACGATTTGGGTTTTCACTAATGTATTTGAAAGGAAGAACTATTATTTTTGAAATCATGATTTGGCTGAGCATTTTATCTCTGAGTTACTTCTGGCATTATTTGCTTTATATTATTATGGATTATTGTTGACTATTGGTTATGGACCCGACCTTGGTAGAAGCTCGTTAATACTTTCAACCTATGGCTAGGTTTGTTACTTACTCAGCACATGGGGTCGGTTGTACTGATACTACACTTCTGCACATTGCGTGCAGATGTTGGCTGACGTTGTTGATGTGCTCGATGGTTGCCGGACTTGAAGATGTACCCGCATTTGTGTTGTAGCTGCCTCTTGTTCAGGGTAGCCTTAGATTTATAAAAGCTTTGTTTATGTATTATTCAAACAGACTATGTATTTATTTTATTTCCGCTTTGTATACTCTATTCTTAGAAGCTCGTGATTTGTACTACCAGTTCTTGGGGGATGTATAAGATTAAGATATTTATTCACTTAAATTACTTTAATAATTGTTATTGGAATTGGATAATTGAAAGTTGGCTTACCTAGCGGGTTGGGTTAGGTGCCATCACGACTAGTTAGATTTTGGGTCGTGACATATAGTAAATTTACTCCACCTTCTCCGCAAAAGCCTTAATGGGCATATGTCAAAATTTAATGCCATCAAAATCAGACAAGTTGTCTGATACTGAAACTGTAGTAGGGCCTATAACAGTGGAGCCCAATAAAGTATACTACGAACGAGATCTGTGTGCTTTCATGATCACAAGAGTATCTTGAAATTTTTTTAAAACTCCACCCTCACTAGTGAATTTGCACCCAAGGGATTCTAAATTGCCCAAAGATATGAGATTTTTCTTCAACTCAGGAATATATCTAACATCGGTGAGAGTTCTCACCACATCATCGTGCATTCTAACCCGAATTGTACCTTTGCCAATAACGTTACAAGTAACATTATTACCCAGTTGGACAACTCCACCTGCAACTGAATCATATATAGAAAACAAGTCTCTGCTAGAACATATATGATATGAACAACCATAATCTAATATCCACTCATTGTCTAATCTGAAACTAGTTTTAGTTGCTAAAAATATAGTTCCCTCAATCTCATCAGTTGCTACACTAGCTTCGGCGGTGTCAGTATTTTTGTGCTCATTTTTTCTTTCTTTATGCTTTTCTTTATTTTTCAGTTTATAGATTCAGAGATATTGTGACCTTTCTTATGACAATAGCGATACTCTAAATTATTGTATCTGGAATTGGAGTCAGATTTGCCCCTAACAAACAAGCCAACTCCCGCTTGAGTTCCACTAGCTTCCCTAGTAATATCACTATCTATCTGTTCTTTTGATTTTAAGATAGATTTAATATCCTTATAAGAGATATTATCCTTTGCATAAAGCATAGTATCTCTTATATGCTTAAAAGATGGGGGTAGAGAACAAAGCAGTAACACGGCTTGATCCTCATCTTTAATTTCAGCATCTATATTACTCAAATCCATAAGAATGGAATCAAAGGTGTCAAGATGAGAGAGAATAGAGGTACCTTCACCCATACGAATTGTATAAAGCTTCTGCTTCAGGTAAAGTCTATTTTCCACCGTCCTCTTCATATATAAGGTTTTCAATTTTTCCCACATGCCTTTGGCTGTGGTTTCTACAGAAACTTCACGTAAAACCTCATTTGAGAGATTTAAAATGATACTTGCTTTTGCTCTTTTGTCTATGACGGCAAACTCCTCATCCGTCATTTTATCCGGCTACTTCTCCTTTCCTTGCAACGCCAAGTCTAAGCCATCCTGAATTAGGATAGCTTTCATCTTTAATTGCCACATTCTGAAGTTTGCACTTCGATCAAATTTCTCAACATAGGTCTTTGTTAGAGTCATTTTGTCTATTGAAACTAACCCGGTTAGATCCAGCTCTGATACTAATTTGTTAGGATCGGGAACCCAGGTAGTGCGAAATATAGCCAAACAACGGTATAATGGCAATAACAAAGACAATGGAAGTTGATAACAACGGTAATTAAAGTAGATAAAGAAGATACAAATTTAACGTGATTCGGTCAAAGTGACCTACATCCACAAGCGGGGAGGAGCAATTTACTATAACAATAAGAGTACAAAAGAAAATACAAAATTAGAGTAAACACTTTAATTAATCCCAAATACCCTAAGAGAATAACCTCACAAGATCACTCCAAAGAAAGGGTTCACACAAGTGCTTCCCAACACTAACTCTCATACAAAACACTCTTAATAAATGAATAAAAGAAGAAACAAGAATTGAAGACAAGTCTTGTTGGTGTGTCTAAAATGAACTAATTGTCTTCCCTTTTATAGGCAAAAAAGTCTTGGCCTCTTAGGTGTAAAAGAAGAGATACAACTTGTGCAAATGATGTCCACCACATAATGCAATCATTTTGGGTTCCAAAGAATATTGCCAACAAAGTCTATATTTTGCAAAGATACTTATGCTTATGTGGGATGGACTCCATTAGCCAAAATATTGACCATAATTATATGTATATATTACATACAGTCAAACCTCTCTCTATAAGAACTATTTACTATAAAGTCAAACTTTTGTCGCAATCGATATTTATGTTATGTTATAATATATGTCATTTATAATAGCACTTCACTATAACAATCAAAAAATATCGGAACAAATTAGATTGTTATAGAGATGTTTGACTGTACATACGGCGGTATGAGTTATTCGAGTTGTTTTTTGGTCATTAATGACTTCATGGTTTGTATGAAGTCATGTTAATGAAGCCATATACTGCTCCCCATGTGCTTCAATTTGTATCAGTTTGACTTGGTATGAAAATTGAGAAAAGATAAAAAGGAAAACTTAAAATTAAATTATTTTTAAATATAAAAAAAATATTATTTTTTTGGAATTGACTAATAAACTGTTAAATAAATAAATAAAACGGACGGAGACTTAAATTTAAAAGGATCATATCATGGTTTAATACGCGTGTTTGCCCGTAAACTTCTCACTTTTTATCATGGTTAATATATACTACCTTCGTTTCAGTTTATGTGAACCTATTTTCTTTTTGGTCTGTTCCAAAAAGAATGACTCCTTTCTAAATTTGGAAACAATTTTGCTTAAACTTACAATTCTACCCTTAATGAGATGTTTTTATAACCACACAAATACTCTGGGCCCCTTTTTAAATTGTTAGGACCACAACTTCCAAAAGTCTTCATTTTTTCTTAAATTTCATGCACAGTCAAATAGATTCACATACATGGGAACGGATGAAGTATTATTTTTTTTACTGTAGTACTTTATTAATCACTTAACCACGGGTAAATTGATATGTTTTTAACATAAGTTTTTACCCTGTCTCGAGTCCCCACCTTATTCAAAAGTTTCCTATATATGTCGTGTCGAATTCGTACCAGCTTGCTGATATTTGTGTTCATACATCCGTGCTATCATAGGCCGTACGTAGCATGTGGAGAAAGAACTTAAGTAGGGAAATTCGAGTATATTCCAAAACTCTAAAAACATTCTAAGCTTATTTCCACACAAAAAGACTTTCTTGGTCATACTTTAAAGGATTATTTTTTTGGATTTTTTTCATTTTTAAGATTTTAGGGTTAAAAACTTAAAATATGTTAATATTAGAAACGAGCGTTGCAGACTCTTTGACTACTTATGCAGGCAGAGGCAAAATCAAGATTTGAAATTTACGACCGGGTCAGAATTTTAATTCTTTTAACTTATTAAATTCTAAATTAATACTTTTTTCATGCCAATTTTTATATCGTGTAGTTTGGCTTTCAAGACTATCCTATTTCAAGATCATTGAATGTATTTTTTTGATTTTTTTAGTCGAATGCAGGATTTAGACCAAAGTTCATTAAGTTTGACGGTAACCTAAATTCTAGTTTCACTTCTGCCAGGGGCGTATTCAACTCTTTAGTACCAGATTAAGCTAAACCCGGTACTTTCGACACAAAATATAAATTTATGTGTAAAAGTTCACTAAAATTACAATAAATATTTGATTGAACCTATAATTTTAATAATATAATCGGTTCAATGCTAAAAATACTAAAAGTTGAACCAATAAAGTTTAAATCCTAAATCCGACCGCGAGTGTATCTAATACGCTCATATTCAATGAACTACATACCTACCAAACTAAAGGGCCAGCTCATAGGTAATTTGGCAAATTGTCCTTAATATCCTTATATATGTAGTCTAGCCTTTTCCCATCCAATCAGAGAAGGAATTAGAAGTAAATGGATGCACATGTTTATATGTGGTTAACTTTGTTTCAATATATTGATAGAGATTTGCTAATATCAATCTTCAATCACTCACGCACACACCCACACGCCCTCTCTCCCTCTTTCACACCCACATAGAAAAGGAATTTGGGAGAAGTTGTTCGCACGCACTACAAGAAATAAGGGCTACGATGACATTTAATAAATGTCGTATTAAGTGCCATAAATGTCTGTATTAAGTGCTTACCGACATTTATTTTACACTTAGGTCAAATGTCTTAAATTTCAATATCAGGAAATTTTCGACATTCATATTAATGTCGGTAAATAATTTACTGACATTTATTTCACGACTCTTTTTGAAATGTCACATTAAATTTTCCGACATTTAATATAGTGTCGGTAAATAAATAGTTTGTAGTTTATTCAGTTTATGACATTAAGAAGTGTCGGGAAATTTGAGTGACTAGTGACACTTCTGTAGCACATCCATTAATGTCAAAATATTGTAACGTACGTTAATCTATGATCTGTGTTGCGCGGACTCTCTAAAATATTATCGTACCCGTATCGAATTCTTCAAAAATGCACAATCTCTGGAGGATCCGACACGCACTCGGTGACATTTTCGGATAGCTGAGCAACATAGTTTATACAACAACAACAACATACCCAGTATTATCCAACACTGTGAGGTCTGGGGAGAGTAGTGTGTACGCAGACCTTACCCCTATCTTGTAAGGATATACAGATTGTTTCCAATAGACCCTCGTCTCAACAACATAATTTATGATACATTAAAATCTACATGTCCTCAATATTTATACCAAATTTACTAGCATTAATTTTTAGAAATAACTTTTCCAAAACAAAATTTTCACCCATCAAACAAATACTCTACTAAAAACCATTTCGTATATATGGAAAATAATGTTTTCATGAAAAATGATTTTCATCGTAGGCTCAAAGTAGTTGTCACGATCCAAAACCCCACCATAGGCGTCGTGATGTCACTTAGTCTCTAAGACTAGGTAAGCCAATTACTATTACATTTCGAGCCATTTTTATTTTTTTACATATAATGTAATACAAGTGTCTAAATCAGAAGCAGAAACAAATGTAACAACACCCAAGATTGGTAATACTGAGTCATGAACTCTAACTGAATACATGCAATGATCTCAAAGATCGAATATACAATACTGTTCGAATAAGAGTTGTCAGTACAAAAAAATGAAAAGACTCCAAGGGACTATGACGACCAAGCAGCTCTACCTTGAATCCTTGCGATCAATACACTAACTCTGCCCGAGTCCGGTATCTCCAATACTTGGCTTTGCAAAATAATGTGCAGAAGTGTAGTATGAATACACCACAGTCGGTACCCAATAAGTATCAAGACTAACCTCGGTGGAGTAGTGACGAGATATAGTCAAGACACTCACTAGTCAAATAACCTGTGCAAAATAGCAGTATATTATAATACTAGAAAATAACTAGCAGTGATAGGAACAAAAATTAACTAATGATATAAACAGCAAGGCAACAAGAACACCCTAATTATTGCTCAAACAAATAAGGAACACCGGCACAACCAATTAAACAAGTCATTTATATATAAATCTTTCACATATAATTCTTTCGAATAAATACCTTCCGAATATATTTCTTTCAAATAAATATCTTTCGAATATAAAATTCTTTCAAGTAAATATCTTTCGAATAAAAGTCACTCTGTGACACCTCATTTCATAATCATAAGACACGAGTCTCAACCCACTTTCATATTGTCATAACACGGGTCTCAACCCACTTTCATATTTTCATGGCACCTTGTGCCCATATTTCTATCAAAACGGACAACTCACGTGCCAATAATAAAAATTATCATATTTTCCCAGGCACCTCGTGCCTGCATTTCATTTCACATTTGCACGGATAGTTCACGTGCCAATATCATAATCATTATATTTTTCTGGCACCTCGTGCCTATATTTCATATCATATGTGCACGGACAGTCCACGTGCCAATAACATAATCTGCCCAGCAATAGCCACATGCTCACAATTTCAACATAGATCAGACTATTATCATGTTTACCGAAACAACAAGATAAGTTGCACAAGATATAAAATAAACACATGGAAAATCACAATATCACATGAAACGTTCCAACGCAATAACCCCAAATCATCACGTAAAAATTACCAACACAATAACCCCACATTATCACATATCACCCCTTACAATAGCCACTCTCATCTCTCCTATAGATACCCTTATCACTCCTATAATAGCCTCCCTTATCCCTCCGCCCTGACAATATCTATAGCCACCCTTATCGCTCTTATAGCCACATTTATCGCTCATATAATAGCCTCCCTTATCACTCCGCTCATACAATATCTCAACACATATAACAACAGTGAAATGCCACCCTTATGCCCGTATAATGTCAACAATGGAATGTCACCCTTATACGCCGCATAACAGTAACCCAAAACACACAATAATTCACATAGAATATTATCACAACAGCACAACATCATCAACTCGTATTTACAAATTGCCTGTAGGCCACAACCATTCCAAAGGTACAATAAAGTCAATTAATTTCACAACAGATAGTCCACGGTTCAACACAATGTATATAAAATTTCAAAAACAACCACAAGGATGGGAAAATAACTCATCACAAGACAACGTCTTCTTTAATCCAACTTTTTGATAAATATATAAACGCCTCAATTTAAACTTATTTAATTAATTATTTGCAAATAAAAAATTCATAATGTGATTATTTTCAAAAAATATCAAATCAACAACACACGAAATTCACATAAAAATTCAAGTGACAATAACACCAAATTATCATATAAAATACAAATTCAACAAATAAGGAATGAGGCATGACAAATCAAGGATTTACTAAGTTCCAATATTTTTTCAATTTAATATATAAGGGCGTATATGAATTTCAACCGATATAATTTGCACATATAAACCAAGTGCGTACTCATCATCTCGCGTACATAGTTTTCAATCACACAATTTTCACATAAGACTCAATGCCTAAGGGGTACTTCCCCTACTCAAGGTTATGCAAGATAGTTACCTCGTTTCGCAACCAATTTCAAGAATCCAAAAAACCTTTACCTTGCGAATTAGTGTCCGAAAGCTTCAAATCTAGTCACAAATAATTCAATATACTCAACACGAATTGTAGGAAATAATTCCATATGAATTTGCTAAATTTCACAATATAAATCCGAAACTAACTCAAAATTCAACAGTGGGGCCCATGTCTCGGAACCCGACAAAATTTACAAAAATGAACGTCCATTCAACCACGAGTCCAACCATATAAAAATTATCGAATTCCGACATCGGATTGACCTTCAAATCTTCATTTTACATTTTTGGAAGATTTTATAAAAAAACTGATTTTACTTTCATAAATTCACGGATTCATGATGTAAATGAGTATGGAATCATGAAATATAATCAATATAGGATAAGGAACACTTACCCCAATATTTTCCAGTGAAAATCGCCCAAATATCGCCTAAACCGACCTCCCCAAACTAAAATATGAGTAAAAATGGCAAAACTCCCAGTTTTATGGATTTTTTACTATTCTGGCACCACAAGTAGCGTGGGGCGCTATTTCCAGAACCTTTAAACATCTCAGCGCCATGGGGTAGCGCCTCACGCTACCCTGGGCGCTGACAGCGACAGAAAATCGTTCCCGACACGGAAATGGGCATAACTCTCTCATACGATGTCCGAATTCGACGATTCATTTTGCTATGACTCCGAATTTTCAATACGGATTTAATGCTTTAATCAAAACTGAATTTGGAGATCATTTTCTTAATGTGATACCACGTATTCTTGAAGAATCGATGTCGAAACATAGCAAATCAAGTCCGGTTGACTTCAAATTTTGCACACAAGTCATAAATAACATTACAGACCTATCAAAATTTTCATAACTGGTTTCCAACCCCGATATCAATAAAGTTGACTCCCGGTCAAACTTTCAAACCTTCTATTTCCAACTTTCGCCATTTCAAGTCAAAATCAACTACAGACTTCCAAATAAACATGCGGACACACTCCTAAGTCCAAAATCATCATACGGAGCTATTGGAATCATAAAAATTCAATTCCGGAGTCGTTTCTCAAAAGTCGACTCTCTGGTCATCTTTTTTCTTTTAAGCTACTTAAATAAGAATTGTTCTCCTAATTTGACCCCAAATCGTCCGAAAACCAAACTCAACCACACGCAAGTCATAATACGTATTATGAAGTTGTTCGGGACCTTAAGTCGTTGTACGGGACGTAAGTTATTAAAACGACAAGTCGGGTCATTACAGTAGTAGAGTAAAATTTTCCTTGTCCTTCTCCTTATAAGCTAGATTATCCACTTTTTTATTTTCTATATATAACTACTCCTTGCAATCGATTAATTTGATATTTATAGACACAAGTTACTTTTATAAAAAATAATTCAGCACAGAGATCATAATAATCTTCTCTGTACCGTCTCAAATTTTATCGGATTTTCCAAAGGGACTAGACATTACATATATCTACACGTTTATCATCTGGAAAAATATGTAACCCTAGTTTCCATGCAATAGCTAGAGCTGCAAGCCAAAGACATCACACAAAAAAATGAAAAATACCCTATACTACCCCAAGCTAAGCAAAACATGTCTATATAAAGAGAACCCTTAGCATAATTCAAAGCAAATCATATATCCTCTGAACCTTATTTCCCAAAAAAACCAAAGAAGAGAAAAAGAAAATAAAAGAATGTTGAAGCCTCAGCTTCATCAAACATCACAATCTACAAAAACCCTAATCCCATGGAATACTACTAAACCATTCATTTCAGGAGAAATCTTAGCCTCTTTTCCCATCAATATTTTAAATAAAAACCTTAGACAAAAACCGAAGAAGAATTTTAGGGTTCATTATGCTGCAAATAGCACAAAAGCTGTGCTTAGTTCTACTGAGAAATCTACTAGTGCAAAAGCAGTGGTAACTGTCCAAAAAACAGTTGGAGGCACTAACTTAGCTTTAACAAGGGGACTTGATGATATTGGTGATTTGCTTGGTAAAACACTCCTTTTGGGGATTGTTGCTGCTGAGCTTGATCCTAGTAAGTGTTCTCTTTTTCCATTTTTTTTCCTGGTATAAGGGTTGAACGAGGGACAGATTCAGAGTTTAAACTCGATGAATTCAATCTTTAA
This sequence comes from Nicotiana tabacum, assembly GCF_000715075.1. Taxonomy (NCBI): domain Eukaryota; kingdom Viridiplantae; phylum Streptophyta; class Magnoliopsida; order Solanales; family Solanaceae; genus Nicotiana; species Nicotiana tabacum. Next base: position 122,039,093 of record NC_134088.1, on the reverse strand, counting down.
AGTTTTTAACGTTAAACTCATGGACTTTTGAAAACGTATATCTATGCTTTGCTTAAAAGATATTGCGGTTCAATAGAACCCTGCCCGTTGGAACTAAATTAATCAAAGTGTCCCCCGATTAAGGCGAATCTAGGATTTAACTTTGATGGGGTTCAACCCTTTATGTTCTCATTACTGAATTTATTGTATTTTTGCAATTATGAGTTCAAAGCTTAATACTTGTAAATATGTTAAGTGTTTTTTTAGTGTTAATATATTGAAACCGTCTAAACTATACAACTTTTGTCAATTGCCTACCTAAACTATCGCTTGTCCTTAAAAACCCCCTGAACTATAACCCCTTCTTAATAATACCCCCTTCGTCGCTTATGTGGCACAATGTGTATAATAAATTGCCAAAGAGCGCGTGAAGGCGGCAAAAAACCATTAAAATGGCCTACCTGACAGTGTTTCTTTTTATTTTCTCCTTTTTTCATTATATTTCACCTTCCTTCCTCATATTTTCACCTTTCTTCTCTATTTCTTCATTGAATCTATCTGAAATTCTCTCCCTCTCTCTTGTCAAAACTATAATCTTCTATACCGATTCAGGAGCAGACCCCTAGTTTTTATCCCATTTTTTAACAGAAGCTAGAATAGACAAAGCAATTGAGGTTAGAACCAAGATTAATGGAGAAAATCGCTACTGAGAAGGTGTAGCCATTCTCTTATGAGAGCAAAGTCTCCGATGAGAGCAAAGAGAAAATATGTTTTTTTACAATTACCCACTTAGTTTTAACTCTAGCCCCCCCTCCCCCCCCCCCCCTTTTTTTTATCGTGTAATTTTTTACAATGATATAATAAAGAGCATTAAAATCCTAATTAAGTATGTTTTTTAGATTAAGCCAAACAAATATCCACGTAGAATGCCACATGGCAAATTTTAAAAATAATTTGGAGCGTGTATTATACACACCAGTAAGAATGCGGCGAGAGAGTTTTATTATGAAAGGAGATATAGTTCAAGGAGTTTTCGGGGACATGCGATAGTTTAGATAGGCAACTGACAAAGTTTATATAGTTTTGGCAGATTTTAGGGTATTAACTCTATTTATATACTACCTCCGTTCCAGTTTATGTGAACTTATTTCCTTTTTGGTCCGTTCTAAAAAAATGACCCATTTCTAAATTTGGAAACAAAATTGCTTAAACTTACAATTCTACCCTTAATGAGAAGTTTTTATAACCACACAAATACTCTGGGCCCCTTTTTGAATTGTTTAGGACCACAAATTTCAAAAGTTTTATTTTTTCTTAAACTCCGTGTCCAATCAAACAGGTTCACATAAATTGGAACGGAGGGAGTATATAGTATTCAATATTTGAGCCCGTTGACACTAAAGTGGATGGTTGGAATTAACCGGTACATATTTCCTCCCATCCTCCTATATAAGAAAAGAAATAAAGATTTGAATTTAAAAGTAATAAAGATGATAAGTTTCACAAATTTAAAAAAGGACATGCATTAGGCAGTATGGGCTATGCATTGCCAGATGTAAAATTAGGTTTAACTTCAAACCAAGACTTAATTAATGACACTACATACAATTACTTGAACTAATATTAATTTGTGGTGAATATAAAATGAAAATATGAAAGAAATAAGTAATTTACCGATGCATGAATTTTTTTATTTGTTGAAATCTTGTAACAAGCTTGTTGATTTCTTGGGAAGTGGTTTAAGGGTGTTTGTTTTTTAAAAAGAAAGTTCTTTTTCCACTGCCAAATTCAATCAAAAATACGAGTCTACGGCTATATATTTTTCACAAAGTTTTTTTGAAACGGAAATCAATTTTACTCCTCCTATTTTATTTTACATGAACTTATTTGATTGAGTATAGAGATTAAGAAAAAAATATGGATCTTCTCGTCTTAAGCATGTTATGAGATTTATGACTAAAAAAATAATATTATTAAGGATAAAATAAGAAGTTCAAAGTTAAGTTATTTTCAAATATTAAAAAATATCATTCTATTTTAAAAACAAAAAATAAAAAGGAGACAATACAACATGGAATAGAGTGATAAAAGAAATACCCTTCTGCATATCAAATTTCAAATCAGCATATGTTGTCTAACCTATTATAATAGTGAAGTAAATAATTGTACTTTTTTTTCCAACTAAGTAAATAATTGTAGTACTTTTTTTCATGTAAATAGTATTTAATAAGCCATTTGTGGATGCTATTTCGTTTGCTTCTTCTATCACATTCACTCAGTTCAAAACCAAAGTACGAATGTAACGTGCAAAAATGAAGCAAACACTACAAGAAATAAGGGCTACGATGAAATTTAATAAATGTCGTATTAAGTGTCATAAATGTCATAAAATTACTTACCTGACATTTATTTTACACTTAGGTCAAATGTCGTAAATTTCAATGTCTGGGAAATTTCCGACATTTATATTAATGTCGGTAAATAATTTACAACATTTATTTCATGACTCTTTTTGAAATGTCACATTAAATTTTCTGACATTTAATATATTGTCGGTAAATAAATAGTTTGTAGCTTATTTAGTTTATGACATTTAAAAGTGTCTGCGAAATTTGAGTGACTAGTGACACTTCTGTAGCACATCCTTTAATGTCAAAATTGAAATACTCATTGATGTTTATGCAACACATCCTATAATGTAGAAACAAAAATTTTATTCCATTAACAGGAAAGTATAACCATCAAAGTTCAAATTGTACCTACAAATGTCATTCACCATAGAGAATTTAAACAAAAAAAATATTTGCAAACATAAGATCCCTATACAAGAATAAAATTGTGAATAGCTATAAACCTTTACAATTAAACATTGCTGGATTCAAACTAATATCGAGACAAGAGATATCTTCACTTCTTCAGCTCTTTTTTCCACTCCTTCTGCTACTTTCTTTTAGGAGCTTCCTCTCCAAGTCGCTTGAGTGCCTACTCATTTGTTAATATCCTGAATTGCAAGAAAAGGATTATCTGAGGTGATGATCAAAATGATGGCTAATACCACTAATTATTGCAGAATTCCAACTTTAAGTAATAAATCCCCTAGAAGAGAACAGAAAGGATATTGGGTAACTCTATAAACTATGCAGTAGGATTTAATCAAAGATAGCAGCTATCGCTTAAGTAGTTGTATGTTATTATAGTCCAATACTTATCTTTCTAAGTAAAGTATCTCCTAATCCAAAAAATATAACAAATAAAACTAACTTACAAAGACTGCAACAATCAATTACATACCTTAACAGAAATCAAGGACAATATTATCATGAATTTGACAGAGATACACAACAATTTAAATGTTAAACAACTCTGGTAAAAGTTTGGTGGAGTATTGAATTTGGTGATATTGGAATCAACAATCCTAACTTTAGCAACCACCGTTAAGGAGCACATTTTATTCACCTAGCAGAAGTTTACTGTACAAGGAATAAACACGGAGCTCCAAAACTAGCATACACCTAAATTGAGCTCCATACCAAGAATACATCTAAATGTAACCCTGCGAGAAACAGAGCTCATTTGAGTGAGGCATACTTGATATATCATATATAAGTAAACAAAAAATACAAAAGAAAACTTAAAAATATAGCTTTTTAGAACAAGACCAAATAGAGGCAAAACTAAAGATACATGCATAGCCAGTTTCGTCCAAACTCCACTATCAAGCAAAACTCTTTGTTAATCAGCTTGCCAAATGCCAATTAAGATCACTGAATATTTGTATCCTATTTGAAATCAGTGTTAGAATTGAAAAAAGAATTATCTCATTTTCACATTCCTCCTACCAAGAAATTGACGCCAATGATTAATCTTTACATTGGAATAGACGTATGAGCCAACAATCAACCATTTGAGTATCTTTAGATGAAAAACCTGATAACATTCATTACACTAATTAGAGTTAGACAATAAATTCCTTACTCTAAAGCAAGATGGAAAATCAAACAAAATTAATTAATGCTTTATCAAAAACAAAATAAAATTTGCTTAGATAACCCAAAAAAAAAAACAATCTTTACCTTCCCCTTAAGCACTCCAAACTAGATATCATACGAACATATGAAAGCGCTGCATAAAAGCAGCAAATATTTCAATAAAGCACCAATTTTGCAAGCAAATAATATCATCAAAGCTACACACTATAAAAACCTTAAAATAACTAAACTTAATTGTATGATTATCAATGAACAAAAATGTATGAATAATAATTAGCAGAGAAAGAGAGATCGAGGGACTTCATATTCGAATCAGTGGAGACATCGAACTTCAGAAGGAAATCTCATCTTAATTTTAAATAATATATCGTCTGTAGCCGATCTCCTCCCAAGTCGCAACTTTGCTTTCTCAATCCTTCCTGTCTACGACGGTATCAAAAGCAGAAAAGAAGCAATCGACTGATAAGGCACCATTAGCAGAGGATTCCAAAGGCCAGCAAGAACTCTGGGAGCAGAGTGAAGGAGACCTAGAAGAATTATATCACCGTAGCCGCCGTTGTGGGTCTAATTTGTTTCATTTCACGTATTTAAAAGAAAGACATTAGGTTAAAGTTTCCTTCTTTAATTGTAATTGTCGGTAATTGCTTATTAATATTGCAACATTTAAATCAAAATGTCATAATTTTCTCACATTTGTTATCAAATGTCAATATGTTAGCAACTGTTTTTAATAAACGTCACAAAAGTAATTAATTTCTGACATTTATTTTAAATGTCACCAAATAAATGTGACCGTAGCCCTAATTTCTTGTAGTGAAACTGTACTTTGATCATTTTTTCAAAATTGAAAACAATTTAAATAATTAACTCAATAACTTTGACAAATAAGTGATTTAAACTACTAGTGAAAACTTTTACACAACCAATTTAAGGCGTTATATATCTTTAGTATCCTCGACTGAAAATTATTATTGCTAAATTTTTGTCTTTTTTTTTTTTTAAATTTTTGACGAGCTTATACCTAAAAGTTTGTTTACCGCCTTATCTTATAAAAGAAATAAAGAAGCACAATCATGCAAAAGTCATTCAATATTTCTTTTATGCTGATTTCTTGCTTCATAATTGTTCAAGTTCTTCCTCATTTTTTCACTGCAAAAATTAGGTACAAAATTCGTCGTTAATCTGTTGCTAAATAGCCCATAGCTAATAAGATTTTTTGGTAATACTTCATTGAATTGGTTTACTCGTCTTGCAACTTGTATTTAATTGCTATTCTTTTTGTTAATTGTTTTTCTTTGAATATTAATAATTATTTTGTTCTCTATTATCTTTAAAAGAGACTGGAATAAAGAAACCAAGCATTAAGACGTTTGCACGTCGTGGACGAGATGTGGATGGTGACACACATTATGAGGCTGATTTTGTTATTCCTGAAGACTTTGGGGAGGTTGGAGCAATTTTAGTAGAAAATGAGCATCACAAGGAAATGTATGTCAAGAATATAGTAATTGATGGATTTCCCCATGGCATAGTTCATATTACTTGCAATTCTTGGGTTCACTCCAAATTTGATAATCCTGAGAAAAGGATTTTTTTCACCAACAAGGTTTGCAAAAAATTCCGCCTTCATTTATGCTTTATTTATTTTACCCAAAATAATTACTACAGTCAAACATCTTTATAACAACTTTATTTGTTTAAGATATTTTTGGTTGTTATTATGAAATGTTATTATAAAGAACATATATTATAACATAGCATAAAAATCGGTTCCATAAAAACTTGACTTTTATAGTGAATGATTGTTATATAGCGATGTTATATATAGAGAGGTCTGCATGTATCATATTATATTTTTGAAAAAATAGTAATGATTTTTCTCATGGACGGAGCTAGAAGTCGAAGTACGGGTTCGGCCGAACCCAGTAATTTTTGTGCAAACTCTATATGTATTAAGAAATTCACATAAAATATGTACAAAAATGAAATTCAGAACCAATTTACTAACACTTACACTTTATATCACTACCTTAGAATTTAGAACACATAAATTTTAAATTCTAACTTGTAGCCTAACTATAAGGATTCACGAACCATAATAGGTGATATAAAAACGTGAGTTATTTTTGACATATATTTCATAACTTAGACATGATTTCTTCGTTAAGAATAAGAAATAGCTGGTTGATTTTTATAGTGGACGGGAATATGATCAAGAATGAATTAAAGTTATATTTTCCAGGTTACTGTTCAATGCTTAGCATAGAAACATACTTGTAATTATTTATAATTAGTGACTTAATTGTATAACCTTAATAAAACTCAATAAAACTATCTTATCTTAGAATAAAGAGTTAGATCGGGAAAAAGCTACAGCACATTGGCTCTTATTTACACAATTTTACGAGAGATTTTTGCAACTTAAAAACCCGTAATTTCTTGATCACAAAAATAATCTTATCGTTGCGTCAAGCTTCCTTGAGTACAAGACCACATATACTAATTTAGCTAGAACATTATAGTGGTCCATTCCAATATTCCATATATACTTTTGTTTTTGTTTCATCTCACTTATAAACTAGACAAATGTACCAAAAACGTGTATATATATATATAGTGGACCTAGTGGTCCTATTAATTGCATATATTATTACAAACACAGGCTGCTCGTCTTGTGTACTAAATTTCTTGTAGCAAAATGCCTTTTGGCTAAGGGGTAAACAACAACATGCATGCAGTTAATTATCTAACGTTAAAAATAGCCTACCGACACTTAGGTAATGTTGAATTTTGACAAGATTAATGTGAACTAGTGTGAACATTTGAAGCCTCCTTTTAGGAAGAAATTGGTAGATGCATTTTTCATGTATTTACATTGCATGTTCACACTTAATATGATGTCATGCATAACATTATTAAGATCATTTCTCTTCTATAAATAGCAAGAGTTTTGTTCATTTGTAAACATCTCTCACTTGCCTTCTTATCTCCTAAGGCATTTGAATCTTCTTTCTCTCTTGTAGTATTATTCATTTGTATTTTTGGAATGAAATAAATTTGAGTTGATTGTGTCCGAGGACTAGGCAAAAATCAAATTTTACCGAACCTCGTTAATTTCTGGTGTTCATTTTATTATTGTCTCATTTACTATTTATTAGCTACCTTTAGATATAGTAGTTGTGATTTAATCACTCTCTATATATTCGGCTTCCGCAACAATTGGTATCAGAGCCAAGGTTCTATCTTAGTATGCTCTGTGGTTGCAGCATAGTCTGAACTTCCACATCAGAAAAGAATTACTTTGGTGTTCTGTACTGTCAGCAAATAAATAGTATCTATAAAAAAATGAGAGATAATAAAAATGAAGAGTCCACATCGGGTGTCAGTAATACGTCGTTGGCATCTTCGCTTATGACAAGAATTATGTCAAATGCGAAATTTGCAGTTAAAATTTTTGACGGGTCAGGACATTTCGGGATGTGGCAAGCTGAGGTTCTTGATGTCCTTTTTCAACAAGGGCTAGATATTACCATAGAAAAAAATAAACCAGACAATATCAGAGAAGGAGATTGAAAGATTATCAACCGCGTTGCTTGTGGTACCATTCGATCTTATCTCGCAAGAGAACAGAAGTATCCATACACAAAAGAAACTTATGCAAGTAAATTGTGAAATGCGTTGGAGGATAAATTCTTGAAGAAAAACAGTCAAAATAAACTATACATGAAAAAAAGACTGTTACACTTCACATATGTTTCTGGTACTACAATGAATGATTATATCACCAGCTTTAATAAGTTGGCGACAGATTTGCAGAATATGGACGTGACTTTTAGTGATGGAGATATGGCCTTAATGTTATTAAGTTCACTTCCCGATGAGTACGAGCACCTCGAAACTATTCTACTTCATGGGAATGATGAAGTGTCTCTCAAAGAAGTTTGTTCTGTCTTGTATAGCTATGAACAAAGAAAGAGAGAAAAACAAAAGAGTGGAGAAGGAGAAGCACTGGTCGTGAGAGGTCGTTCTCAAAATCATATGAGAACGAAGAAAGGAAGATCCAAGTCAAGATCCAGACCCAGCAAAAATGAATGTGCCTTTTGCCGAGAAAAAGGGCATTGGAAGAAAGACTGTCCAAAGTTGAAAAACAAGGCCAAACCTAACAATGGAAAGGCTGTCATGGATTCAAATGTAGCTGATTGTGACGACTTTGATTTCTTGCTAGTTACAACTGAGCCATTCAAACCATCTGACATATGGCTGATGGATTCAGCTTGTAGCTATCATATGTGTCCCAATAAGGACTGGTTCGTTGATTTTCAAGAAGGAGAATGTGGAGTTATTCACACAGCAAATAACAATCCTCTTACCGCATATGGTATTGGTTCAATCCGATTAAGGAACCATGATGGATTGATCAGAATATTAACAGATGTTCGATACGTACCGGAATTGAAGAAAAATCTTATTTCTGTAGGAGCCCTAGAGTCAAAGGGGCTCAAAGTCGTTGCAGAAAATGGGGTAATGAGAATATGCTCTGGTGCACTAGTGGTAATGAAGAGAATCCGGCGAAATAATAACATGTATCACTATCCGTGGTAGTACAGTTATTGGGACAACAACAGTGACATCCAGTTATGACAAGGAGGCAGAAGCAACCAAGCTATGGCACATGCGCTTGGGACACGCTGGAGGAAAATTCTTAAAGATTTTATCAGATCAAGGATTGTTAAAAGGAGTAAAGACTTGCAATTTGGAGTTTTGTGAGCATTGTGTCCAGGGGAAACAAACAAGGGTTAAATTTGGAACAACAATCCATAATACTAAAAGTATTTTGGATTATGTTCACTCTGATGTTTGGGGTGCTTCCAAAACACCTTCATTAGGTGGGAAACACTATTTTGTAACCTTTATTGATGACTTTTTCCGGAGAGTGTGGGTGTATACTATGAAAACCAAAGATGAGGTGCTGGGAATTTTTCTCAAATGGAAGGCGATGATAGAGACTCAAACAGGCAGAAAGATAAAGTGTCTTCGCACAGATAATGGTGGAGAATACAAAAATGATCTTTACAATAAGATTTGTGAAGATGATGGCATTTTGAGATATTTCACCGTCAGAAATACACCACAACAGAATGGAGTGGCAGAACACATGAACCGGACTTTGCTGGAGAAGGTTCGATGTATGTTGTCCAATGCTGGCTTGGGCAAAGAATTTTGAGCTGAGGCAATAACATATGCATGCCACCTCATTAATCGTCTACCATCTGCCGCTATTGGAGGCAAGACACCATTTGAAAAATGGTATGGAAAATCTGCTGAAGATTATAATTTTTTACATGTGTTTGGCTCAATTGCATATTATCATGTGAAAGAGTCAAAATTGGATCCGAGGGCAAAGAAAGCTATATTTATGGGGATTACTTCTGGAGTCAAAGGATACTGATTATGGTGTCCAGAGACAAGAAAAGTTATATTCAGCAGAGATGTTACATGTGATGAAATTGCCATAATAGATAAGGTGACATTTGAAGATGTCAAATAAACTGATGGTGCTTCAAAGTAGGTAGAGTTTGAGGGAAATTTAACTTTCCCAACACAGGGAGAAAACTAGGAAACAATAGAAGATTTTCCCCTGGAAGAAGAGTCAGTGGAAGGGGAGATTCCAACTCAGGAACCCCAACAACAACTTGAATCAATAGCAACCAGCAAGCCAAAAAGAACAATAAAGAAACATGTTCATCTCATAGAGACGGTGGCTTGTGCAGCCTCAATTGTAGCTGATGGTGTTCCTACCACTTATAAAGACGCAGTCCAAAGTTCAGAAGAAGATAAGTGGAGGATTGCCATGAATGAAGAAATGCAGTCCCTTCATCAGAATTGCACATGGAAATTGGCCAATCTCCCGAAGGGCAAGAAAGCAACTGGGTGCAAATGGGTATTTGCAAAGAAAGAAGGATTTCCTAACCAAGAAGATGTTCGCTACAAAGCAAGATTGGTGGCCAAAGGGTACGCTCAAAAGGAGGGAATTGATTACAATGAGGTATTTTCTCCAGTCGTGAAACACTCCTCCATTAGAGTTTTGTTGGCTTTGGTAGCACAGTTGAATTTGGAACTAGTTCAGTTAGATGTAAAAACTGCATTTTTACATGGAGACTTAGAAGAGGAAATCTATATGACTCAGCCAGAAGGATTCAAAGTTACTGAAAAGGAAACTATGGTGTGCAAACTTGAAAAATCGTTGTACGGATTGAAACAATCTTCTAGACAATGGTATAAACGATTTGATAAGTTTATGTTACGGCAGAAGTACAAAAAAAGCAAATACGATCATTGTGTGTATTTGCGCAAGCTTGAAGATGGATCCTTCATATATTTTCTCCTATACATTGATGATATGTTGATAGCTTCCAAAAATCAAGAGGAAATTGAGAAGTTGAAGATTCAACTAAGAAAGGAGTTTGAGATGAAGGATTTAGGTGAGGCGAAAAAAATTCTTGGCATGGAGATAAAAAGAGATAGACATTCAAAGAAACTCTATCTATCTCAGAAAGAATACTTGAAGAAAGTAATAGATCGATTTGGCATGAATGAGAACACGAAGTTGGTTAGCACTCCTCTTGCTCCTCACTTTAAGCTTAGTGCTGCTATGTCGCCGAAGAATGAAGCTGAACAAGAGTATATGTCAAGAGTGTCATATGCGAATGCCGTTGGTAGCTTGATGTATGCAATGGTTTGCACAAGACCTGATATTTCACATGCTATCGGAGTTGTAAGCAGGTATATGCATGATCCAGGAAAGGAGCATTGGCAAGCTGTGAAATGGATTCTATGGTATATTTGTAATACTGTAGATGTTGGATTGATTTTTGAGCAGGAAGATAATCAGTATCTGGTTGGATATTGTGACTCGGATTATGCGGGTGATTTGGACAAGCGTAGATCAACTACTGGTTATGTTTTCACTATTGCAAATGCACCAGTTAGTTGGAAGTCTACTTTGCAGTCAACGGTTGCTTTGTCTACTACTGAGGCAGAGTACATGACAATTACGGAGGCTGTAAAGGAGGCAATTTGGCTTCAAGAGTTACTTAGAGATCTTGGTATTGGTCAAGAAAATATCACACTATTTTGTGATAGTCAGAGTGCTATCCAATTAGCAAAGAACCAAGTTTATCATGCAAGGACGAAGCACATTGATGTTCGATATCACTTTGTACGAGATATTATAGAAGAAGGTGGAGTCATGGTGCAGAAAATTCGGACTACAGACAACCCTGCCGATATGCTAACAAAAATAGTGACTGCGATCAAGTTTTAACATTGTTTGAACTTGATCAATATTGTTGAACTTTGAAGATTGGAGTTGAAGACACAATCAAAATTTATCAGTAAGAGAAAATTGCAAAAGTGAAATCTTGCCAAGGTGGAGATTTGTTAAATTTTGACAAGATTAATGTGAACTAGCGTGAACATTTGAAGCCTCCTTTTAGGAAGAAATTGGTAGATGTATTTTTCATGTATTTACATTGCATGTTCACACTTAATATGATGTCATGCATAACATTATTAAGGTCATTTCTCTTCTATAAATAGCAAGAGTTTTGTTCATTTGTAAACATCTCTCACTTGCCTTCTTATCTCCTAAGGCATTTGAATCTTCTTTCTCTCTTGTAGTATTATTCATTTGTATTTTTGGAATGAAATAAATTTGAGTTGATTGTGTCCGAGGACTAGGCAAAAATCAAATTTTGCCGAACCTCGTTAATTTCTGGTGTTCATTTTATTATTGTCTCATTTACTATTTATTAGCTACCTTTAGATATAGTAGTTGTGATTTAATCACTCTCTATATATTCGGCTTCCGCAACAGGTAACCCCTAGGACCCATACGAGAAAAAAGAAAAAAAGGCTAGACATACCAGTAATCTCGAACACGCTATCCGGCAGGGCAGCCCGGTGCACTAAGTGGGCAGTCCGATGCACTAAAATCCTGTTATGTGTGGGGTTTGGGAAAAAGCCGGATCACAAGGATATGTAGTAAGCAGTCTTACCCTACATTTTTGCAAGAGGCTGTTTACAGGGTTTGAACTTGTGACCTCCTAATCACATGACATCAATTTTACCAGTTACGTCAAGGATAAAAAAAAAAAATTACTTCGTAGGACGATTTGATAGTCAAGAGATTTCAAATTCAGCGTATTACGATTTGATTTCAATAATTTCTTGAAACTCTACTAACATAATTGTCTCTTTTCAATGTACTCTTTATTGCAAAATCTTTTTTGATTCCCTCTTTCAATTGTCTGCATAATGAGAATCAATCCAGACTTATTAATATGTTTTTTTCTTTTGCCGTATTGACAGTCATATCTACCATCTCAAACACCAAGTGCAATTAAGAGATTAAGAGAAAGAGAACTTGTATTAATGAGAGGTGATGGATTTGGACAACGTAAACAATTCGAGAGAGTATATGATTAAGATGTATACAATGATATTGGAGATACCGATGCTAGTGATGATACTAAAAGACCTGTACTTGGTGGCAAAGACTTCCCTTAACCGGTCGCCCACGAAGCGAGAAAGGTACTCCGATGTTTCAATTTATATGAAGTAGTTTGACTTAATTTAAAATTTAAGAATGAAAAAAATACTTTTAAAACTTATGGTATAAAAAGTTATAAAAGATTTTAGGCTATAAAGCATCACATTAAAAATAAAACGAAAGCGTAAAATTGAATTATTACTAAATATAGTAATGTGTTATTCTTGTTAGGACTAACTAAAAAGGAAAGTATGTAACCGAAATTAGGACAAAAAGAGTATATACTATTTCTAAATAGGCTTAGCTTATATACCATAGTAGTGTAAATAATTTTTATAATACTATGTTATTTTTTTTTGTTGTAACTAATTATTGTCATATTATCCTAAATTTATTTATTATGGACAGTTATTCATAGTTATATTTTAGTGATATGATAATGTAAAATTAAAGTTCTATTAAGTTTATAGAAGTTAAACTTGGCTTGAATCTAATTAATTATATACATTAACCATGTAATTTATATTTCCACTCTATGTAGTTTTACCTACTATAACATAACATGTTACCATTATTTGCATGTTATCAAACTGCTTGTTATAGAAAAAAGGGTCAAGATTTAAGTTATATACAATATTGGTAATGCAATTTTTTTTTATGTAATAGTGTAGTGTAATATGAAATAGCAAGTTAGTTATTATTTTTACTAGACTATCACTTAGTGGGTTGCTCTAGTGGTGAACACCTTCCACTTCCAACCAAGAAGTTGTGAGTTCGAGTCACCCAAGAGCAAGGTGGGGAGTTCTAGGAGGAAGGGAGCTGAGGGTCTATTAGAAACATCCTCTCTACCCCCAGGGTAGGGGTAAGATTTGCGTACAGACTACCCTCCTCGGACCCCATTAGTGAGATTATATTAGGTTGTTGTTGTTGTATCACTTAGTGCTTATCATATAAATACATGTAATTATCTTATAATTGACAAATTTTTTACACTGTCAATATAACTCTATTTATAAAGTTTTATTTCTTGATTTGATAGTATAAAAATTCTACAGTTTCCAATGTTTTAACTCGAATTGAATTTTATAGTACTCGTTTTTGTGGTTGCATTGCAGATCCATTATCTGAATCAAGGAGTGCCTTTGTATATGTACCAAGAGATGAAGCATTCTCAGAAGTGAAGAGCTTAACATTCTCAGGCAACACACTTTTCTCCGTTCTGCACGCGGTGGTGCCGGCGTTGGAGTCCGTAGCCGTCGATCCGGACGTCGGATTTCCACATTTTCCGGCCATTGATTCACCGTTCAACGCCGGAGTCAGACTTCCACCCCTTAACGATAAAAGTAGCCCGTTGAATATCATACCAAGGCTCATTAAGGCCATTTCTGATACCCAAAAAGATGTCTTGCTCTTTGAAACCCCTGAATTGCTTCAAAGTAAGTCCCTAGTATTGCTCGGATCCATCAAAAATTCATAAATCAAAATATTATATCGAAAACTTATGTTGATTGGATCCTTCAAAATGACGTCACATCGATACATATCTTCCAAAAATGCATAACTTATTTGGATAATTCGACACGAATATAGGGCCATATTTTTTGGATAGATATAGCTTAATTTGCATCATTTTAGTGGAACTGTCAAAATAAGTGCACGGTATGTTGAGGAAAAAAAACAGAAGAAGTAATATTATTGCACCTTTAGTAAATTTCTTGTAAAAATCTAAGTTATATATTTTCAACGTTATTGCAGGGGACAAATTTTCTTGGTTTAGAGACGTGGAATTTGCTCGTCAAACCTTAGCTGGTTTGAACCCATATAGTATACGCTTGGTTACGGTATGATTCCCTTAATTAGTTATTTTTATTTCATTTTATAATATTACTTAATTATTGTTTCAGTGCTGATCAATCTTTCTTTTTTCTTGTAAAAGAAAGATTATTGCTCGTTAAATAGGTCGTTTATAAATCAAGGCATACATTATGGTTTAAAGATCAAATTATTGTTAGAAAACACAGAACTAAAAATAGTTCATGAAAATTCCAGGAATGGCCATTGAAGAGCAAGCTAGACCCTGAGATATATGGACCTCCTGAATCGGCCATCACAAAAGAGCTAATTGAGCTAGAAATTGGAGGATTCATGACTGTTGAAGAGGTATAAACAAATTATTGTTTTTTAAAAAAAATAATTATGAGAAAAAACACATTGTTTATAGTTTCTGCTAGCCAACGTTTGGGGGTAGTGCACAAACAGTCATTCTTAGGGCTCCTATTTAGTAATTAGCCAGCGTTTATTTTGTCCTGAAAATTTGAAGTAAAAATCTTATTTTTAGGACAATTCAGGGCATTTGTGTCCCGAAAAATTAAACTGAAAATTAAAATTAAAATTCAGGACATATTGGCTAATTCCCAAATATCAGCTCTTTAGAATGACTACTTGGTGTCATTTCTACCCAACGGTTGGATCGCTTTATTTGCACACATGGCGTTTTTGAGGCTAATCTTTAAATTATTCTCCTCCCCCCCCCCCCCCCCCCAAAAAAAAAATCAAATTTCTAAGTGGACTAAATTTGTCTGGAAAAAAAAAAGATTCATCGAACTACTTTTAAAGGTGATATTTAGTCCATTGAACTTACAAGGGGACATAATTTAAATAGTGGTCTCAAAAAAGGCCATATAGTGCAAATAATCCATTGTAAAGTCTATGCCTTTACATGCTTAATTATACATATATGATATGTACATAGTCTTCCTTCTGCCTTAATTAATTCTTGATATTATACATAAATTGCAGGCAGTTAAACAAAAGAAGTTGTTTATCCTAGATTATCATGATTTGTTGTTACCATATGTGAACAAAGTGAATGAACTCAAAGGAAGAGTGGTATATGGATCAAGAATTTTGTTTTTCTTGACACCAGATGGAACATTGAGACCTTTGGCCATTGAATTAACAAGGCCACCAGTATATGATAAACCTCAATGGAAACAAGTATATTGCCCTACTTGGCATGCCACTGGTTCTTGGCTATGGAAGTTGGCTAAAGCTCATGTTCTTGCTCAAGACTCTGGCTATCACCAGCTTGTTAGCCACTGGTAAGTGATGACATGCATTTTACCAACTTACTTCTTATCTACGTTGCTCGAACTCTTCGAAAATATTGCCGCGTTCGTGTCGGATCCTCCAAAATGCACTACTTTTGGAGGATCTGACACGTATCTGCGAGTATTTTTGAAGAGTCAGATCAACATTGCTTCATATATCACTTTTCATTTGGAGGGTACTTAGATAAGCTTATAATCATATCTAACCAGCTTATAAATATTTTTTAGTTTATCTACGTGTTTGGTAAATACCAATGTTAAAATATGTGACCATCTCATCTTAAAGCTTAAACTGTTAGAGAGAATACACTTTTATTTATTTAATTATGTCTTCAACACGCCCCTCACGTGAGGGCTTGATTCTTGTTTATGAGCCAAACACGTGAATTCTTTTTTTGATATTGGGTGGCGATGAGATTCGAACCCAGAACCTCTGCCTGCTTTGATACCATATTAAAATGTATGATCATCTCATCTAAAAGCTTAAGATGTTAGAGAGAACACACTTTTATATATTTAATTATGCCTTCAACAACCAAAAATACTTATAAGCTAAAATCCATTATCGGAATATTAATACTTTGAAATTGGTTTTCGCAGGCTAAGAACTCATTGTGCTACAGAGCCATACATCATAGCAACAAATAGGCAACTTAGTGCAATGCATCCAATATACAGATTATTGCATCCTCACTTCAGATACACAATGGAGATAAATGCCTTAGCTAGAGAAGCTCTTATTAATGCCAATGGCGTTATTGAGAGTTCATTTTTCCCTGGCAAATACGCCGTGGAGTTAAGCTCTGTTGCTTATGATCTTGAATGGCGATTTGATCGACAGGCACTCCCAGAAGACCTCATTAGCAGGTAATTCACTATCAGTATATTTTAACTTGTCGTAGCAAGTTATACCTATCTAATTTTTCATGTTACTGATCCCACTTATTATGGAGAATTACATGCCGTTATATTTTCAATGATCTGATAGTATAAAAATTATTTACACTAAGAATACAGAGTGTTCCATTTTAACCTTCCACATAACATGTTATTTGTGCAAACTTTAACAGGGGAATGGCTGTGAAAGATCCAAATGCACCATATGGTTTGAAACTAACAATAGAAGATTACCCTTTTGCAAATGATGGTTTAGTACTATGGGATACCCTTAAACAATGGGTAACAGATTATGTCAACCACTACTACACAGAAACCGAACTCATAGAATCCGATACAGAACTCCAAGTTTGGTGGACAGAGATAAAAAATGTCGGCCATGGCGACAAGAAAGACGAGCCGTGGTGGCCAGAACTAAAAACCCCAGATGACTTAATTGGAATTATCACAACAATAGTTTGGGTAACTTCTGGACACCATGCAGCAGTAAACTTTGGCCAATACAGCTATGCAGGTACCCCCCTCCTTATTTTTCAAGTTAAAAATCTCAGCTTTTGTGGATATTTACTTGTAGTTATCTTTTAGTTGACACAGATAGTGTAAAGGTTTTTATACACTATCGGTGTATAGAGGTTAAATTCGTTTTAAAACAAGTTTAAGTTCTATGTACTCGTGATGTGAAAGACATTACACAATCAGCCATTTATAAGACAATTACAATTAAATCTCTACGAGTAAACTGATAAAAATGATAACAATCTACTATCATAAGTTAAAACTACACTTATAGTATAAAAATCTTTACATTGTCATTGTAATCCTCCCATCCACTTTCTCCAAATTTCTTAAAAATGGAAGTTCCATTTTCTACTTATTGTATTTATAAATCATAGAATATTGACAGTGATATTGCATATGTAGGCTACTTTCCAAATAGGCCAACAACTGCTAGAGCAAAAATGCCAACTGAGGATCCAACTGATGAAGAATGGGAGAATTTCTTGAAAAGACCTGAGGATGCACTATTAAAATGCTTCCCATCACAAATGCAGGCAACAAAAGTCATGGCAATTTTAAATGTTTTATCTAATCATTCTCCAGATGAAGAATATCTTGGAGAGAAAATAGAACCTTACTGGGCAGAGGATCCTGTGATTAATGCGGCGTTCGAGAAATTTTCTGGTAGGTTAAAGGAACTTGAAGGGATTATTGATGGTAGAAATGCTGATAGCAATTTAATGAACAGAAATGGAGCTGGAGTTGTGCCTTATGAACTGCTCAAACCATTTTCTGGACCTGGTGTTACCGGAAAAGGTGTACCTTATAGCATTTCCATTTGATTTTCAAGACATGAATTTTGTAATAAGATGCAAGTGAAAGAAAAATAATGCAAGCCAAATATGTTGTTTTTAGTTTCTTTTGCAAATATGATATGAATCATATGAATTTGCAGAGCCTAATCGCTATGCAAATTCCAGGCTTTGCACGATTATATCCTTGCTTTGATTAAAGTTTTGGCACGAACTTTCAAAATATTTATTGACGAGCACAAAGTAACCTGTATCTTTCATAGAACCATAGGCAACTGCACCAATGGATCAGAAATCATAGTCTTTTTAGATAGTAACGATATGATGTCACAATTTATATTATGCACTTCATATTTCGAATTGTTGCAAAATGTTATACACTTCAACTATTTTCTTTACCACTACAACTATAAAAGGTAGAGCACCTTAGCTTCTACCTCTCTTCTCCTTATTATTATTATTATTATTATTATTATTATTATTATTATTATTATTATTATTATTATTATTATTATTATTATTATTATTATTATTATTATTATTATTATTATTATTATTATAGTATTATCATCAGTTTTATTACTGTTATTTTTTTTACTTTGGTTATCTCTTTTTTTTTTTGGTGAGACGGAAAACCCGCATCCGCTACAACCTCTGCCCTTCGGGTGAGCACTCTGTGCGCACTAGGTAAACCTCCCCCTGTGTAATAGCCTGCAAACCACACAAGAGATGTAAACCGCACTAGGAAAGCCATGTGCGACAGGCTCAACCCAGAAGACAATGAGGAAGGATTCGATCCCAGGTCATCCGTATGGATGACCACCCTCCAAACCAAGTGGTCAACCCCGAAGGGTTACTTTGTTATCTTTATAACACAGTAAAGTCAAGATGCAGTTATAAAACTATGTGCCTCCAATTGAATAGTATAGGGTCTAACTGCTTCATTTATAGTACACCATGAATTTTGTGCAGATCATACAGTTTAAAGAACATTAAATATAAAAGTGAGTAACATAACTTGAGTAGTATTTAAATAGTAAGACATACAGAGGAGGTAATTGCACATAAATGAGGCTGATCTTAAACGAGAGAGATATTGAGGGTAGTAGTGCTGAAGTATATGGGCATGGTGGAATAGCCACTTCAATTGATCCGTGGAGCATTTGAGTGACCTTCCTTTGGATGACACAACTGCCCAATTTCGCCAATTCTTGCTTTGGCGAGATCCTGGATTTAGAAGGCCAGGGCTTAGAGGAGGAACACCATCTTTTCGGACTTTGATAAAACCTTTTGATTTCAAACTGGTGTCTATTCTTCCATTCGATATTGGCAGCTTCTTTTTCCAGCAGCTAATGCCTTTATAAATGGCAACAACACAAAAGCAATCATTCAGACAAGCCCTTTGGCAGTCTTGTTCAGTAGAAAGGCTAATCTTCTGAAAATCAGAGGTTGGCCAAGCAATATCTCTTCAATATGTACAACATGCCATTCACTTCAAACACCAATTTATCACCAGAATTGGTTACATTCGCCTCGTCAGAAGTTAGACTGTTATAGTACTCATCATCATAATCTGAATTGGAAGGCACACTTTGGGTAACAAGCACCAAATTCCCATTATCAAACATGTGAAGATAAAACCTACATGTCGAGACATAAGAATATAATTAAATAATAAGAAATGTAGTCTTCCTTACCGCTTAAACTTTTAAATTTAAATGAGTTAACACACAATTCATCATATTATTAGAACAACAAGAAGTCACGGGTTTCATATTGTGCTGTTATCCAAAAAGGCAAAAAGTAAATATCAATATCACGTGTTTGGCATGTGAAAAAAGAGTCATGCCAACACATGAGGGGTGTGTGAGGTATAATATACACATGCCTACACTCTGTGCGTACTGGGTAAATCCCCCACTGTGTAATAACTTGCAATCCACACAGGAGATGTAAACCGTACTAGGTAAGTCTCGTACGACAGGCTCAGACCCAGAGGGGCATTGCGGTGCATCGACCCCGCGTCGCCCGTGTGGACGTCGCCCGCCAAACTATTATCCAATGACCTTCCCGAGCTTATACACTCATATATATTGCTACATTCGAGCTGCCAATTATTATATATTCCATGACAAAATGTATGTTTTCAGTTCAGTAGTTGCAAGCTTTGCTTCTCTGATATTACTCTCCCCACTTTGCCTTCCCTGGCATTACCCTCATACTTGTACTAAAATAAAGTAACCTCACCGCACACGAAACAAGGTGATATAATAGCAGCTTAAACATTAAGATACATGAAAGCACATCAAACAGATGTAACAGATCTTAATGAAGCATGGACCAAAGAACTCTACTAGAAACAGAAGACCAACTACAGATAAAATACAAGCAGAAATATAAATATTGTGCTGGTTACATGCTTATTTACTTCAAAGATAGATTATGTATCTCCCGTAGTTACATCACAAATATATCAAAGTGCAATAGTGCTAAATTTATAAGGAAAGCAAAAGTGATAATATGTGTAACGACCCAACCGGTTGTTTCGACTTTTAGAAACCCGTTCCCCAAAATAAAACTCCTCGAACATGCTTTTATTAATTTATGACTAGTGGAGATGGTTGGTTCGGGATTTGGATGTGTTTGGGTTGAAATCGGAACACTTGGTTCCTTAAATTAACCTTAAAAGACCAAGTTTGACTTCGGTCAATATTTTGAGAAACCGACCTCGGAATGGGGATTTTACGGTTCCAATAGGTTCGTATGATGATTTTGGACTTGGGCGTATGTTCGAATAGGGTTTTGGATAACCCGGGAGCGTTTTGGCTCTTAATAGTGAAAAATCAACTATTTGAAGGTTTAAAATTCTTTAAATTTGGTTTGGAGTAGAATTTTGAGTAATTGAAGTCTGTTTGGATAAAACTCCTCGAACATGCTTTTATTAATTTATGACTTGCGGGGATGGTTGGTTCAGGATTTGGATGTGTTTGGGTTGAAATCGGAACACTTGGTTCCTTAAATTAACCTTAAAAGACCAAGTTTGACTTCGGTCAATATTTTGAGAAACCGACCTCGGAATGGGGATTTTACGGTTCCAATAGGTTCGTATGATGATTTTGGACTTGGGCGTATGTTCGAATAGGGTTTTGGATAACCCGGGAGCGTTTTGGCTCTTAATAGTGAAAAATCAACTATTTGAAGGTTTAAAATTCTTTAAATTTGGTTTGGAGTAGAATTTTGAGTAATTGAAGTCTGTTTGGATAAAACTCCTCGAACATGCTTTTATTAATTTATGACTTGCGGGGATGGTTGGTTCAGGATTTGGATGTGTTTGGGTTGAAATCGGAACACTTGGTTCCTTAAATTAACCTTAAAAGACCAAGTTTGACTTCGGTCAATATTTTGAGAAACCGACCTCGGAATGGGGATTTTACGGTTCCAATAGGTTCGTATGATGATTTTGAACTTGGGCGTATGTTCGAATAGGGTTTTGGATAACCCGGGAGCGTTTTGGCTCTTAATAGTGAAAAATCAACTATTTGAAGGTTTAAAATTCTTTAAATTTGGTTTGGAGTAGAATTTTGAGTAATTGAAGTCTGTTTGGATAAAACTCCTCGAACATGCTTTTATTAATTTATGACTTGCGGGGATGGTTGGTTCAGGATTTGGATGTGTTTGGGTTGAAATCGGAACACTTGGTTCCTTAAATTAACCTTAAAAGACCAAGTTTGACTTCGGTCAATATTTTGAGAAACCGACCTCGGAATGGGGATTTTACGATTCCAATAGGTTCGTATGATGATTTTGGACTTGGGCGTATGTTCGAATAGGATTTTGGATAACCCGGGAGCGTTTTGGCTCTTAATAGTGAAAAATTAACTATTTGAAGGTTTAAAATTCTTTAAATTTGGTTTGGAGTAGAATTTTGAGTAATTGAAGTCTGTTTGGAATTCCGAATTTGGGAATAGTTCCGTATAGTGATTGAAGACTTGCACGTAAATTTTCGTGTCATTCCGAGTAATTTAAGTATATTTCGGCGCATTGGAAGTAAATTGAAGATCTTGAAATTCTTAAGTTTGAATCAATTTGGTTTAGGGTATGATTCTTAGATTTGATGTTGTTTTATGCGTTCCAAGAGTTCGAGCGAGTCCGTTTTATGATTACAAACTTGTTGGTATGTTCGGGCGGGGGCCCAGGGGTCCCGAGGGTTAATCGGACGAGACTTGGACCAATTTCGGACTTGGGAAAAAAATGCTGAAGCTTTCTGCTTCTGGTACATTTACACTTGCACTTGGACAACCACAAGTGCTACTCTCGCAAATGTGAGATTCATGCGTAGAAGCGGAAAAAGGGAAGGGGAGGCCACTGCCGCAGATGCGGAATTTTGGCGCACCTGCGAACGCGCAGGTGCGAGGCAGTGCGCGCAGATGGGAAAGGGGGTAGGCGATCGAAACTCGCACCTGCGAGGATTTTTCGCATATGTGAAAGCCGTAGGTGTGGTACCCCTTCCGCAGGTGCGAAACCACTGCTTGGCAGAATGGTTAAAAATCGGGGCTCAGACATTTTCAGCCCATTTTTCCTCCATTTTCGGGTGATTTCAGAGCTTTTGAGATGGGAGTTCAACTAACAACTTGGAGGTAAGTTAATTCTACACCCCTTGAGTTAAATACATAGATTATAGGTAGATTATAACTAGTAAATCTTAGAAATCAAATGCTTAGATGAAAAACCTAGATTTTTATAAAAATGAGATTTTAACCACGAAAATAGTTATGGAATTGGGTAGAAATTATATATTTAAGTTCTTGAGATTATAGGTAGCGCTTTCATCCAAAAATTTTCAGAATCCGAACATGTGGGCCCGAGGTGAATTTTAGAAATTTTATCATTTTGGATAGGGTAATTTATTTAATAGATAAATTTTGAATCATTTAGCATATATTAATTATTGTGTATAATATTTGGATAGTTTCGGATCTTTCGGCATCGAATCAAGAATTCAACGCGGCGTGGTAATCGAAAAGTGGATTTTGAGACGAGGTAAATCTCTTGTCTAATCTTGTGAGGGAAAAATTACCCCATAGGGATTAAATTGAATAATTATTGCTAATTGCGGGTGCTACGTACGCACGAGGTGACGAGAGTCTGTGCGTAGCTACAATTAATGCTAAAGTCCGGGTAGTTTAAGACTCAAAGCATGAATTACTTGTGTAAATTGTATTCCTTAATTAATTAATATTAATTGATATATATGAATATATTGTGAATTGTTAGATAAAGATATTAAAGGATTGAAATATCATATGCTTAATTTTTTGTATAAATTAATTAATTGTTAAAAGAAATTGTTCTCCTTCCGAATTTATCTCATAATAAATATACTCTCCTTCCGGAGGTACATAAGAAAATGTCATCCTTTCTTGCGGAGCGGGCGGAACGCCTCGGCATGATAGATGCATCTATGGATCGCGCCGCACGTCCCTCGTCAGCATACATGACACTCTAGATAGGGATGTACGTCCTTGACAGAAATCGTGCTTAATAATAATTATTACACGATACTTTAATAATTTATTTCAGCTTGCGAAACTAATTGATAAATTGAAAAATCCTTGGAATTTAATGAATTATTATTCTTGCTTGTTAAAGAATTATTTGTTATTCCTGTAGATGAGATTTAATTGATAAATTTAAAATTTATTGAAATTGAATTACAGCTTGTAAAGCTATTTGATAAATTGGAAGTTTTATTGAAATTGCATGTTTTAAATAAATAAATTGGAAAATTGTTGCATTTGAAGGATTTTTATTATTTCTGCTAATTGAATAAAATTATTGTTAACTCTGTGAACCATGCTGATTTGAATAATTATAATTTATTCCAACTATTATTATTGACCCATAGTGAGTGTCAAAGTCGGCTATCTCGTCTCTACCACTTCGAGATTAGGCTTGATACTTACTGGGTACACGTTATTTTCGTACTCATACTACACTTGCTGCACATCTTATTGTGCAGGTACATATATGTATAGGAGCCTTGTGGGCAGAGAGGTGTGGTTAATAATTGTGGGGATATAGGTGAGCTGCATTCTATATTACGATCCGTAGCTAACAGAGTCTCCTTCAGAGTTATTTTATTTTCCTGTCCAATTTGTGTTCTGGACAGATGTTGTATTTTATTATTAATTCCCTAGTAAATGCTCATGCACTTGTGACACCGGATATTGAGAATGGTTGTGAATTGTTTAGAAATTTAGTTGCTAAAAATATTTATCATTTACTCTATGAGTTTTATGTTTATAATTTCATTGAAGAAATTTTTATTTCAAAAATACTAAATGGGTAATTAAGTTAATTTATTATGGTTGGCTTGCATGACAGTGGTTTCCGGCGCCATCACGGCCTTTAATTGGATTTTGAGTCGTGACAACATGGTATCAGAGTACTAGGTTCACGTAGGTCTCACGAGTCATGAGCAAGTCTAGTAGAGTCTTGCGGATCGGTACAGAGATGTTTGTGCTTATCTTCGAGAGGCTACAGGGCTGCTAGGAATACTTTCCTTTTTGATTCCTCATCGTGCGATTTGATTCCTTTGAGGCTTATGCCTACATTTTTCTTCCTATTCAATCTTATGCGAAGTGAAGTGCTTGTTATAAATTGGGTATCGAGGAAATTTTTAATGGTACTACAGATGTTGTGCGGGATGCTTCTCCCTGTGTAATTAATTGGGCTACTGTTGTCGCCTTGCGGAAGGCCACTCTATCGTTTTAGTTCAGTATCAATACTACCTAAGATTTTGAGATTTGGCATTGATTATTATGACGATTCATACATTATTATCGCATAGTGTTTATGTAATGGTAGAATGCATGTCTATGTGTCAGGGCAGTAAATGACTTGAAAGAAAGTTTTTCTTTGTACATGATTCAGAGGTTCCATGTTTTAATTCCAGCAGAGAAAAGGCAATCGAACTATGAATGTTCAGGTTTGGGGTTGATGGAGTACCGAAGCTTGTTATTTTCGAATGTGGTAGAATTCTCAATTTTGATGTGGTGTCATCGCCTTGTAAAATGCGTTAAGGTTCGTCGGTTTTAAGGTTTTCTTCAACTCGCCTTCACGACGGGGTGTTAGGAATTTGTATAGGGGAAACAATCGTTAGAGATCACGGTTTGCAGTGATTCAAGATCGAAGCAGCGTTTTTAGTGTTGATATCTCAAGAAGGATGATCGTCAGAAGGTTTAAAGCTGGTAACGAGCTATTGGTTCAAGTGCTATAGAGACGGATTTTGAGTTGAAACAACAACTGGGCAGCGAAGGATGAGGAAGGATATGTGGTAGGTGCCTTGCAGTGGTTAGGCTCCGAAAAGGTGAAGTGTAAGAAAAATAGAAGCAGAGTAGTTGCTTAAAGGAGATGGTTGACCAAAGTAGGAGAGTGCCAAGGTAGCACATGGGTTATGTGGTAGTATGATTACACGTCTTGAGGAACGTTTGGAGTGATTTGGGATGTAGAATGGACAATGACTAGGTCTACGGACTTAAAGTTGTAATATTAGCTGCTACATTGAGGAAGATTGAATACAACAGGAGAGAGTTGCTTGATATGAAGAAGGATACAACATGACTTTGTATTGGAAGGTATTGTCGCACCTCTAGTTGACGTCCATGAGGAGTGAATGGACTGGTGCAACTGGTGAATGAGCCTAGACTCGGGATGATCTACTGATTTTGTAGTATTTGCACCTAGTGCAGCGGCGTTGGAATATGTCGGCATGTAATTTCCACGGGTGGGTTATCTCCTGTGAGCAGGTTAGCGGTTGCGTGGTACTGACGAAGCTTCCGGTAAGAAATTTAATAAGTAAATGTGGCTAGTGGTTCAGAGTATTTATTAAAGGTTAATAGAAGGATTTCGAGAAAATTTGGCGAGTTGCGTGTGCAGGATCATGTCAACAATGAATAAAGAATCTCGGTGGATTCCAACAAATTTGTAATTGTGGCTTCAAGCTAAGTGGGAAAGCCCCACCGTCTATGATTGGATTGCGTAGTGTCAACTTGTGCAGTTTCTGGTTATCGGTGTATTGGTAGGTCATTGCAACTAAGGAAAGAAAATATCAGTGGTAATTTGAGCAAAGCATTTGGGGAACGTGTGCCATATTTGGCCTTATTAATTCATATTCAGGTTTTTGGAAGACTCAGAGTTTATGCTTCGTATAGATGTAATGCACGGAAAAGTGAAATAGTCGGATGTTTCCTTGATAAAGTGTCCATATGCTAGCAGGGCCTTAGAATTGATCATGTTTGGAAACAATTCAGAGCAAGTGACTTTCAATAACGGTCCTAGTGGATTCAACAATTTAAAGTGTGGTATCTAAGGATCTCGAGTCTATAGTATGGTTGAGTATCGAGCCTTTGCAGCAGATTATGAAATGGGGCGTGAAGTACTCTACGTTATCTTCAGGTTGTAGTGTAGCATTAGAGAAATAGAAGACAATAACTTCGGATTCATAAAAGAAGTATCAGTATGGGTGTACCAATTTAAGATGTGAAAGTGCGCACAATGAGGGATATGAGATGATTAGTGGGTTTTGAAACAGCATGGTCTTGTAAAATAAGGTCACTTGGGATGAGTACGGATTTGAGTTCATGTTGTAATGAATGGAGCTATTATTATTTCTAAGGAAAGTTGAGAATAAATTTAGAAATAACGGGTGGGCTAACAATGGTTGAATCAGCATGATGGTGGCAATGATCAGTTCCTTCAGTGCATTGAATTATGAATGTGATTTATGGCGGTACGTGCGAGGCTTGACGGCCGTCGTAATTGATTTTATTTGGAGGAATTCAAATATTATGACATGTTATGTATAGAGGGATCCTAGAAGAGTTATGGTGGTTTAGACCACTACTTGAGGCTGGTATTTTCTACGGATATGGAAATTCAATCACGTGTTGCAATGGTTCTCTTGAAATGAGTTAAGAAGAAGGTTTCTATATGATGGAGTGTTTACCCTATTAGTGGTTCGGGAGTTATGATGGAATTCTTGTACTCCTGCGCATTGGTGTGGTTAAGTGCACTAAGTAGCATGGGATTCAAAAGTTGAGGATTTAAGATTTCGGTTCGGTGTTGACAAGGATGCCATGAGCTCGGATGAGCAGGAAAGGGATTTAGATGTTTAAAGTAAGATGGTATTGTTTTTGGCATCATCTAATGTCAATGTCAGGTGTAAGAGACCTTGTGTATTGATTTGTGGATTCTTGATATGCTTTACAACATTAGTGTAACCGGTAGCATGAATGTGCAGACTTGTTACCTGGTGCGGAAGGTCGTGGGAGCGTGTCTCACGGAACGATTGTGTAAGAGTGACATGTAGTCACTTGATTGAGTGAAGATTGAAACCAATTATGAAGATTGTGGTAATATCGCTGATTCGAGAATTTATGCCTGGAGGGCGCTCGGTTCATTTGGTTGTCGACTGTGGAAGTATTATTCCGGTTATGATGGCTATTCTTGTATGTTATGGGAAAAAGGGTTATTATGGATACTCGAAAGGTTATTAGCCTAGTAAGATGCGATCAGAATCGGCTTGAGGTATGTGGATGGATTTGAATATGAATATGGGCTCTATATCAGGCCGGATGTGTTTATTTCAGCATAATCGCTCCCTATGGAGGAATATTCAGATGTTGGATGTCGTTTCGTCGTCAGTTATTTCATGAAATACTATATTGTGCCATGTGAGTTATGAAACGGCTTGATAAAATTATTATGTGTTGAGGTTCCGCGTAGCGATGGTGTTATGTGAGCAGGATGGCTCTAGAGATTCAGATCATATATCGCACCTTAGTTGTGCTTGAGTTTTGCAGCGTATGGCGCTGTCGGTCCTTCCAAGGAAGCACTTAGCGTGCTTGTGACCGATTTTCAGATATTTTGTAAGTACTGAGCATTCTAGATAGGTAAGTATTTTTGTTTTATAGATTCTTTTTGTGCGGATCGGGTTGCAGGCTGCAACAGTGTGATGTTGAGTACAGTTCCCTATATTCTATTTTGTGTGTTTTTGTGTCCCATTTTTCTGAGGAAGGTTCATGACACCTTTTCAGTTGTTTAATTAGTCACGTGGGTTGAGTAATCCTTTCCATAGTCTGTTTTCTTTATGTATCGCAATCGAGTCCGTAGCTTATTAGCTCATTATGGCGTCATAGGAGATTTTTTTTGTCATGTCTGAGGTGGCTTATTGCCTGAGCAACTTATACTAAGAAAGACGAGGTTATTGGATCTGGGATCAGTACGATCGGATTATATGAAGTATAATAAAAAGCAAATACCATTATTTGGTCCATAATGAGGCAATGGTTCTTGCCAGAAAGAGAAAATCAATAATTTGTTGACTCAGCAGTTGGTTATGAATTTCTACACATTTCTTCCATCGTGGAAGAAGTTCAAGAGTTGGAACAGGACTTATATGTATCATGAGGTGTGTTGTGAACATCACATTCGTGGAATTTTGGCTATTGTTAACGGAGAATGTTATTATAGTCATGTGAATGATGCGGTGCATGGTCTAAATTCAACAAAGGTATGCAATCCTATATTAGTGCATCGTGTAGTGATTGATATGACATTCATAGGTTGGAAACAGGCATGGTGGAGAATTCTGGATGTTAGACTTGGGCTCTAAGGCTTATTTGCCTAAATAAAGGGGAGGATTTTCAGATTGGCTCGAGTTAATGTGCTCAACGGGGTGTGGTAGCATGGGTAGGTGCACGAGGTGTTAAACAGTACTTTTGGATAACTCCGGAACACTCCTTAGCACGTTCGAGGACAAACATATATTTAAGTGGGAGAGAATGTAACGACCCAACCGATCGTTTCGACTTTTAGAAACCCGTTCCCTAAAATAAAATTCCATTAACATGCTTTTATTAATTTATGACTTGCGGGGATGGTTGGTTCAGGATTTGGATGTGTTTGGGTTGAAATCGGAACACTTGGTTCCTTAAATTAACCTTAAAAGACCAAGTTTGACTTCGGTCAATATTTTGAGAAACCGACCTCGGAATGGGGATTTTACGGTTCCAATAGGTTCGTATGATGATTTTGGACTTGGGCGTATGTTCGAATAGGGTTTTGGATAACCCGGGAGCGTTTTGGCTCTTAATAGTGAAAAATCAACTATTTGAAGGTTTAAAATTCTTTAAATTTGGTTTGGAGTAGAATTTTGAGTAATTGAAGTCTGTTTGGAATTCCGAATTTGGGAATAGTTCCGTATAGTGATTGAAGACTTGCACGTAAATTTTCGTGTCATTCCGAGTAATTTAAGTATATTTCGGCGCATTGGAAGTAAATTGAAGATCTTGAAATTCTTAAGTTTGAATCAATTTGGTTTAGGGTATGATTCTTAGATTTGATGTTGTTTTATGCGTTCCAAGAGTTCGAGCGAGTCCGTTTTATGATTACAAACTTGTTGGTATGTTCGGGCGGGGGCCCAGGGGTCCCGAGGGTTAATCGGACGAGACTTGGACCAATTTCGGACTTGGGAAAAAAATGCTGAAGCTTTCTGCTTCTGGTACATTTACACTTGCACTTGGACAACCACAAGTGCTACTCTCGCAAATGTGAGATTCATGCGTAGAAGCGGAAAAAGGGAAGGGGAGGCCACTGCCGCAGATGCGGAATTTTGGCGCACCTGCGAACGCGCAGGTGCGAGGCAGTGCGCGCAGATGGGAAAGGGGGTAGGCGATCGAAACTCGCACCTGCGAGGATTTTTCGCATATGTGAAAGCCGTAGGTGTGGTACCCCTTCCGCAGGTGCGAAACCACTGCTTGGCAGAATGGTTAAAAATCGGGGCTCAGACATTTTCAGCCCATTTTTCCTCCATTTTCGGGTGATTTCAGAGCTTTTGAGATGGGAGTTCAACTAACAACTTGGAGGTAAGTTAATTCTACACCCCTTGAGTTAAATACATAGATTATAGGTAGATTATAACTAGTAAATCTTAGAAATCAAATGCTTAGATGAAAAACCTAGATTTTTATAAAAATAAGATTTTAACCACGAAAATAGTTATGGAATTGGGTAGAAATTATATATTTAAGTTCTTGAGATTATAGGTAGCGCTTTCATCCAAAAATTTTCAGAATCCGAACATGTGGGCCCGAGGTGAATTTTAGAAATTTTATCATTTTGGATAGGGTAATTTATTTAATAGATAAATTTTGAATCATTTAGCATATATTAATTATTGTGTATAATATTTGGATAGTTTCGGATCTTTCGGCATCGAATCAAGAATTCAACGCGGCGTGGTAATCGAAAAGTGGATTTTGAGACGAGGTAAATCTCTTGTCTAATCTTGTGAGGGAAAAATTACCCCATAGGGATTAAATTGAATAATTGTTGCTAATTGCGGGTGCTACGTACGCACGAGGTGACGAGAGTCTGTGCGTAGCTACAATTAATGCTAAAGTCCGGGTAGTTTAAGACTCAAAGCATGAATTACTTGTGTAAATTGTATTCCTTAATTAATTAATATTAATTGATATATATGAATATATTGTGAATTGTTAGATAAAGATATTAAAGGATTGAAATATCATATGCTTAATTTTCTGTATAAATTAATTAATTGTTAAAAGAAATTGTTCTCCTTCCGAATTTATCTCATAATAAATATACTCTCCTTCCGGAGGTACATAAGAAAATGTCATCCTTTCTTGCGGAGCGGGCCGAACGCCTCGGCATGATAGATGCATCTATGGATCGCGCCGCACGTCCCTCGTCAGCATACATGACACTCTAGATAGGGATGTACGTCCTTGACAGAAATCGTGCTTAATAATAATTATTACACGATACTTTAATAATTTATTTCAGCTTGCGAAACTAATTGATAAATTGAAAAATCCTTGGAATTTAATGAATTATTATTCTTGCTTGTTAAAGAATTATTTGTTATTCCTGTAGATGAGATTTAATTGATAAAATAAAAATTTATTGAAATTGAATGATAAATTGAAAGTTTTATTGAAATTGCATGTTTTAAATAAATAAATTGGAAAATTGTTGCATTTGAAGGATTTTTATTATTTCTGCTAATTGAATAAAATTATTGTTAACTCTGTGAACCATGCTGATTTGAATAATTATAATTTATTCCAACTATTATTATTGACCCATAGTGAGTGTCAAAGTCGGCTATCTCGTCTCTACCACTTCGAGATTAGGCTTGATACTTACTGGGTACACGTTATTTTCGTACTCATACTACACTTGCTGCACATCTTATTGTGCAGGTACATATATGTATAGGAGCCTTGTGGGCAGAGAGGTGTGGTTAATAATTGTGGGGATATAAGTGAGCTGCATTCTATATTACGATCCGTAGCTAACAGAGTCTCCTTGAGAGTTATTTTATTTTCCTGTCCAATTTGTGTTCTGGACAGATGTTGTATTTTATTTTTAATTCCCTAGTAAATGCTCATGCACTTGTGACACCGGGTTTTGGGAATGGTTGTGAATTGTTTAGAAATTTAGTTGCTAAAAATATTTATCATTTACTCTATGAGTTTTATGTTTATAATTTCATTGAAGAAATTTTTATTTCAAAAATACTAAATGGGTAATTAAGTTAATTTATTATGGTTGGCTTGCATGACAGTGGTTTCCGGCGCCATCACGGCCTTTAATTGGATTTTGAGTCGTGACAACATGGTATCAGAGTACTAGGTTCACGTAGGTCTCACGAGTCATGAGCAAGTCTAGTAGAGTCTTGCGGATCGGTACAGAGATGTTTGTGCTTATCTTCGAGAGGCTACAGGGCTGCTAGGAATACTTTCCTTTTTGATTCCTCATCGTGCGATTTGATTCCTTTGAGGCTTATGCCTACATTTTTCTTCCTATTCAATCTTATGCGAAGTGAAGTGCTTGTTATAAATTGGGTATCGAGGAAATTTTTAATGGTACTACAGATGTTGTGCGGGATGCTTCTCCCTGTGTAATTAATTGGGCTACTGTTGTCGCCTTGCGGAAGGCCACTCTATCGTTTTAGTTCAGTATCAATACTACCTAAGATTTTGAGATTTGGCATTGATTATTATGACGATTCATACATTATTATCGCATAGTGTTTATGTAATGGTAGAATGCATGTCTATGTGTCAGGGCAGTAAATGACTTGAAAGAAAGTTTTTCTTTGTACATGATTCAGAGGTTCCATGTTTTAATTCCAGCAGAGAAAAGGCAATCGAACTATGAATGTTCAGGTTTGGGGTTGATGGAGTACCGAAGCTTGTTATTTTCGAATGTGGTAGAATTCTCAATTTTGATGTGGTGTCATCGCCTTGTAAAATGCGTTAAGGTTCGTCGGTTTTAAGGTTTTCTTCAACTCGCCTTCACGACGGGGTGTTAGGAATTTGTATAGGGGAAACAATAGTTAGAGATCACGGTTTGCAGTGATTCAAGATCGAAGCAGCGTTTTTAGTGTTGATATCTCAAGAAGGATGATCGTCAGAAGGTTTAAAGCTGGTAACGAGCTATTGGTTCAAGTGCTATAGAGACGGATTTTGAGTTGAAACAACAACTGGGCAGCGAAGGATGAGGAAGGATATGTGGTAGGTGCCTTGCAGTGGTTAGGCTCCGAAAAGGTGAAGTGTAAGAAAAATAGAAGCAGAGTAGTTGCTTAAAGGAGATGGTTGACCAAAGTAGGAGAGTGCCAAGGTAGCACATGGGTTATGTGGTAGTATGATTACACGTCTTGAGGAACGTTTGGAGTGATTTGGGATGTAGAATGGACAATGACTAGGTCTACGGACTTAAAGTTGTAATATTAGCTGCTACATTGAGGAAGATTGAATACAACAGGAGAGAGTTGCTTGATATGAAGAAGGATACAACATGACTTTGTATTGGAAGGTATTGTCGCACCTCTAGTTGACGTCCATGAGGAGTGAATGGACTGGTGCAACTGGTGAATGAGCCTAGACTTGGGATGATCTACTGATTTTGTAGTATTTGCACCTAGTGCAGCGGCGTTGGAATATGTCGGCATGTAATTTCCACGGGTGGGTTATCTCCTGTGAGCAGGTTAGCGGTTGCGTGGTACTGACGAAGCTTCCGGTAAGAAATTTAATAAGTAAATGTGGCTAGTGGTTCAGAGTATTTATTAAAGGTTAATAGAAGGATTTCGAGAAAATTTGGCGAGTTGCGTGTGCAGGATCATGTCAACAATGAATAAAGAATCTCGGTGGATTCCAACAAATTTGTAATTGTGGCTTCAAGCTAAGTGGGAAAGCCCCACCGTCTATGATTGGATTGCGTAGTGTCAACTTGTGCAGTTTCTGGTT
Organism: Nicotiana tabacum; assembly: GCF_000715075.1. Taxonomy (NCBI): domain Eukaryota; kingdom Viridiplantae; phylum Streptophyta; class Magnoliopsida; order Solanales; family Solanaceae; genus Nicotiana; species Nicotiana tabacum. The sequence continues at coordinate 122,005,919 of NC_134088.1, read as the reverse complement.
ATCGGTGTATTGGTAGGTCATTGCAACTAAGGAAAGAAAATATCAGTGGTAATTTGAGCAAAGCATTTGGGGAACGTGTGCCATATTTGGCCTTATTAATTCATATTCAGGTTTTTGGAAGACTCAGAGTTTATGCTTCGTATAGATGTAATGCACGGGAAAGTGAAATAGTCGGATGTTTCCTTGATAAAGTGTCCATATGCTAGCAGGGCCTTAGAATTGATCATGTTTGGAAACAATTCAGAGCAAGTGACTTTCAATAACGGTCCTAGTGGATTCAACAATTTAAAGTGTGGTATCTAAGGATCTCGAGTCTATAGTATGGTTGAGTATCGAGCCTTTGCAGCAGATTATGAAATGGGGCGTGAAGTACTCTACGTTATCTTCAGGTTGTAGTGTAGCATTAGAGAAATAGAAGACAATAACTTCGGATTCATAAAAGAAGTATCAGTATGGGTGTACCAATTTAAGATGTGAAAGTGCGCACAATGAGGGATATGAGATGATTAGTGGGTTTTGAAACAGCATGGTCTTGTAAAATAAGGTCACTTGGGATGAGTACGGATTTGAGTTCATGTTGTAATGAATGGAGCTATTATTATTTCTAAGGAAAGTTGAGAATAAATTGAGAAATAACGGGTGGGCTAACAATGGTTGAATCAGCATGATGGTGGCAATGATCAGTTCCTTCAGTGCATTGAATTATGAATGTGATTTATAGCGGTACGTGCGAGGCTTGACGGCCGTCGTAATTGATTTTATTTGGAGGAATTCAAATATTATGACATGTTATGTATAGAGGGATCCTAGAAGAGTTATGGTGGTTTAGACCACTACTTGAGGCTGGTATTTTCTACGGATATGGAAATTCAATCACGTGTTGCAATGGTTCTCTTGAAATGAGTTAAGAAGAAGGTTTCTATATGATGGAGTGTTTACCCTATTAGTGGTTCGGGAGTTATGATGGAATTCTTGTACTCCTGCGCATTGGTGTGGTTAAGTGCACTAAGTAGCATGGGATTCAAAAGTTGAGGATTTAAGATTTCGGTTCGGTGTTGACAAGGATGCCATGAGCTCGGATGAGCAGGAAAGGGATTTAGATGTTTAAAGTAAGATGGTATTGTTTTTGGCATCATCTAATGTCAATGTCAGGTGTAAGAGACCTTGTGTATTGATTTGTGGATTCTTGATATGCTTTACAACATTAGTGTAACCGGTAGCATGAATGTGCAGACTTGTTACCTGGTGCGGAAGGTCGTGGGAGCGTGTCTCACGGAACGATTGTGTAAGAGTGACATGTAGTCACTTGATTGAGTGAAGATTGAAACCAATTATGAAGATTGTGGTAATATCGCTGATTCGAGAATTTATGCCTGGAGGGCGCTCGGTTCATTTGGTTGTCGACTGTGGAAGTATTATTCCGGTTATGATGGCTATTCTTGTATGTTATGGGAAAAAGGGTTATTATGGATACTCGAAAGGTTATTAGCCTAGTAAGATGCGATCAGAATCGGCTTGAGGTATGTGGATGGATTTGAATATGAATATGGGCTCTATATCAGGCCGGATGTGTTTATTTCAGCATAATCGCTCCCTATGGAGGAATATTCAGATGTTGGATGTCGTTTCGTCGTCAGTTATTTCATGAAATACTATATTGTGCCATGTGAGTTATGAAACGGCTTGATAAAATTATTATGTGTTGAGGTTCCGCGTAGCGATGGTGTTATGTGAGCAGGATGGCTCTAGAGATTCAGATCATATATCGCACCTTAGTTGTGCTTGAGTTTTGCAGCGTATGGCGCTGTCGGTCCTTCCAAGGAAGCACTTAGCGTGCTTGTGACCGATTTTCAGATATTTTGTAAGTACTGAGCATTCTAGATAGGTAAGTATTTTTGTTTTATAGATTCTTTTTGTGCGGATCGGGTTGCAGGCTGCAACAGTGTGATGTTGAGTACAGTTCCCTATATTCTATTTTGTGTGTTTTTGTGTCCCATTTTTCTGAGGAAGGTTCATGACACCTTTTCAGTTGTTTAATTAGTCACGTGGGTTGAGTAATCCTTTCCATAGTCTGTTTTCTTTATGTATCGCAATCGAGTCCGTAGCTTATTAGCTCATTATGGCGTCATAGGAGATTTTTTTTGTCATGTCTGAGGTGGCTTATTGCCTGAGCAACTTATACTAAGAAAGACGAGGTTATTGGATCTGGGATCAGTACGATCGGATTATATGAAGTATAATAAAAAGCAAATACCATTATTTGGTCCATAATGAGGCAATGGTTCTTGCCAGAAAGAGAAAATCAATAATTTGTTGACTCAGCAGTTGGTTATGAATTTCTACACATTTCTTCCATCGTGGAAGAAGTTCAAGAGTTGGAACAGGACTTATATGTATCATGAGGTGTGTTGTGAACATCACATTCGTGGAATTTTGGCTATTGTTAACGGAGAATGTTATTATAGTCATGTGAATGATGCGGTGCATGGTCTAAATTCAACAAAGGTATGCAATCCTATATTAGTGCATCGTGTAGTGATTGATATGACATTCATAGGTTGGAAACAGGCATGGTGGAGAATTCTGGATGTTAGACTTGGGCTCTAAGGCTTATTTGCCTAAATAAAGGGGAGGATTTTCAGATTGGCTCGAGTTAATGTGCTCAACTGGGTGTGGTAGCATGGGTAGGTGCACGAGGTGTTAAACAGTACTTTTGGATAACTCCGGAACACTCCTTAGCACGTTCGAGGACAAACATATATTTAAGTGGGAGAGAATGTAACGACCCAACCGATCGTTTCGACCTTTAGAAACCCGTTCCCTAAAATAAAATTCCATTAACATGCTTTTATTAATTTATGACTTGCGGGGATGGTTGGTTCAGGATTTGGATGTGTTTGGGTTGAAATCGGAACACTTGGTTCCTTAAATTAACCTTAAAAGACCAAGTTTGACTTTGGTCAATATTTTGAGAAACCGACCTCGGAATGGGGATTTTACGGTTCTAATAGGTTCGTATGATGATTTTGGACTTGGGCGTATGTTCGAATAGGGTTTTGGATAACCCGGGAGCGTTTTGGCTCTTAATAGTGAAAAATCAACTATTTGAAGGTTTAAAATTCTTTAAATTTGGTTTGGAGTAGTATTTTGAGTAATTGAAGTCCGTTTGGAATTCTGAGTTTGGGAATAGTTCCGTATAGTGATTTAATATTTGCACGCAAATTTTCGTGTCATTCCGAATAGTTTAAATATATTTCGGCGCATTGGAAGTAAATTGAAAAACTTGAAATTCTTAAGTTTGAATCAATTTGGTTTAGGGTATGATTCTTAGATTTGATGTTGTTTTACGCGTTCCGAGAGTTCGAGCGAGTTCGTTTTATGATTACAAACCTGTTGGTATATTCGGGTGGGGCCCTAGGGGTCACGAGGGTTAACCGGACGAGACTCGGACAAATTTCGGACTTGGGAAAAAAATGCTGAAGCTTTCTGCTTCTGGTACATTCACACCTGCGCTTGGACAACTGATGGTGCGACTCTTGCAAATGCGAGATCCATGCGTAGAAGAGGAAAAAGGGAAGGGGAGGCCACTGCCGCAGATGCGGAATTTTGGCGCACCTGCAAACGCGCAGGTGTGAGGCAGTGCGCGCAGATGCGAAAGGGGTCAGGCGATCGAAACTCGCACCTGCGAGGATTTTCCGCAGATGCGAAAGCTGCAGGTGTGGTACCTCTTCCGCAGGTGCGACACCACTGCTTAGCATAATGGTTAAAAATCGGGGCTCAGACATTTTGAGCCCATGTTTTCTCCATTTTCGGGCTATTTCAGAGTTTTTGAGTGGGAGTTCAACTAACAACTTGGAGGTAAGTTAATTCTACACCCCTTGAGTTAAAAACATAGATTATAGGTAGATTATAACTAGTAAATCTTAGAAATCAAATGTTTAGATGAAAAACCTAGATTTTTATAAAAATGAGATTTTAACCATGAAAATAGTTATGGAATTGGGTAAAAATTATATATTTAAGTTCTTGAGATTATGGGTAACGCTTTCATCCGAAAATTTCCTGAATCCGAATACGTGGGCCCGGGGTGAATTTTAGGAATTTTACCATTTTGGATAGGGTAATTTATTTCATAGATAAATTTTGAATCATTTAGCATATATTAATTATTGTGTATAATATTTGGATAGTTTCGGATCTTTCGGCATCGAATCATGAAGTCAACGCGACGTGGTAATCGGAAAGTGGACTTTGAGACAAGGTAAGTCTCTTGTCTAATCTTGTGAGGGGAAAATTATCCCATAGGGATTAAATTGAATAATTATTGCTCATTGCGGGTGCTACGTACGCACGAGGTGACGAGAGTCGTGCGCAGCTACAATTAATGCTAAAGTCCAGGTACTTTAGGACTCAAAGCATGAATTACTTGTGTAAATTGTATTCCTTGATTAATTAATATTAATTGATATATATGAACATATAGTGAATTTTTAGATAAAGATATTAAAGGATGAAAATATCATATGCTTAATTTTCTGTTTAAATCAATTAATTATTAAAAGAAATTGTTCTCCTCCCGAATTTATCTCATAATAAATATACTCTCCTTCCGGAGGTACATAAGAAAATGTCATCCTTTCTTGTGGAGCGGGCCGAATGCCTCGGCATGATAGATGCATCTATGGATCGCGCGCACGTCCCTCTGCAGTGTACACGATACTCTAGATCAGGACGTACGTCCTCGGCAGAAATCATGCTTAATAATAATAATTACACGATACTTTAATAATTTATTTCAGCTTGCGAAGCTAATTGATAAATTGGAAAATCCTTGGAATTTAATGAATTATTATTCTTGCTTGTTAAGGAATTAATTGTTATTCCTGTAAATGATATTTAATTGATAAATTTAAAATTTATTGAAATTGAATTACAGCTTGTAAAGCTATTTGATAAATTGGAAGTTTTATTGAAATTGCATGTTTTAAATAAATAAATCGAAAAATTGTTGCATTTGAAGGATTTTTATTATATATGCTAATTGAATAAAATTATTGTTAACTTTGTGAACCATGCTGATTTGAATAATTACAATTTATTCTAATTATTATTATTAACTCTACCACTTCGAGATTAGGCTTGATACGTACTGGGTACACGTTATTTTCATACTCATACTACACTTGCTGCACATCTTATTGTGTAGGTACATATATGTATAGCAGCCTTGTGGGCGCAGAGGTGTGATTAATAATTGTAGGGACATAGGTGAGCTGCATTCTATATTACGATCCGCAGCTAACAGAGTCCCCTTCAGAGTTGTTTTATTTTCCTCTCTAATTTTTATTCTGGACAGATGTTGTATTTTATTTTTAATTCCCTACTAAATGCTCATGCACTTGTGACACCGGGTTTTGGGAATGGTTGTGAATTGTTTAGAAATTTAGTTGCTAAAAATATTTATCATTTACTCTATAAGTTTTATGTTTATAATTACATTGAAGAAATTTTTATTTTAAAAATACTAGATAGGTAATTAAGTTAATTGATTATGGTTGGCTTGCCTGACAGTGGTGTCCGGCGCCATCACGGCCTTTAATTGTATTTTGGGTCGTGACAACATGGTATCATAGTACTAGGTTCGCGTAGGTCTCATGAGTCATGAGCAAGTCTAGTACAGTCTTGCGGAACGGTACGGAGACGTCTGTGCTTATCTTCGAGAGGCTACAGGTCTGTTAGGAATACTTTCTTTTTTGATTCCTCATCGTGTGATTCGATTCCTTTGAGGCTTATGCCTACATTTTTCTTCCTATTCAATCTTATGCGAAGTGAAGCGCTTGTTATAAGTTGGGGATCGAGAAAATATTTAATGGTACTACAGATGTAGTGCGGGATGCTTCTCCCTATGTAATTAATTGGGCTACTGTCGTCGCCTTGCGGAAGGCCGCTCTATCGTTTCAGTTTAGTATTAATACTACCTAAGGTTTTGAGATTTGGCATTGATTGTTATGACGATTCATGCGTTGTTATCGCATAGTGTTTATGTAATGGTAGAATGCCTGTCTATGTGTTAGGGCAGTAAACGACTTGAAAGAAGATTTTTCTCAGTACATGATTCAGAGGTTCCATGTTTTAATTCCAGCAGAGAAAAGTTAATTGATTATGGTTGGCTTGCCTGACAATGGTGTCTAACTCCATCACGGCCTTTAATTGGATTTTGGGTCGTGACAATATGGGATGAAGTGCTTTTGGCTAAGCGTACGATCGAAACAATCGCCCAGAGTTTTAGAGATATATTGGATATCGATGAACCGTTTGGTGGAAAAGTAATAGTTTGGGAGGTGATTTCTGTCAAGTATACGGGCTGCTTGATTCATGAAACTATTTCACCACTATATCTAGCATATGACTGTCACGACCGAAAATTCCCTCCTTCGGACCGTGATGGCACCAAACATTTCACTTGCTAGGCAAGCTAACGTTAGAATAATATTAATCAATTTTTAAATTATTAATAATCAAGGAAACAAAAGCGGAAGAAAAGTTTGAAATATAGTGAAATAATCCATAAAAACAACGGTGTCTAAAAACCATCACAGAATTGGTGTCACAAGTGCACGAGCTTCTAGAATAAATATAAATAAAGGTCTAAATAAAATAAAGCTCTCTGAAAATAAACACACAGCTAAAGTAAAATAGACAGGGACTTCAGAACTGCGGACGCCATGCAGTTATAATTCAAGTCTCCTCCGAGTAGCTGAAATCTAAGCAAGTCTATGGCATGCCACTGGACCAACTCCAAAATCTGCACAAAAAGTGCAGAGTGTAGTATCAGTACAATCGACCCCATGTACTGGTAAGTGTTGATCCTAACCTCGATGAAGTAGTGACGAGGCTAAGACGGTTCACTTACATTAACCTGTACGCAATATTAATAACAATAACAAATAATAGAAATAAATCAGGTAACTCATTTATGATAATTGAAGCCAACTCAACAGTCATAACCAATTATCATTTCTATCAGTTCTGTTGTAGCGCGTAATCCGCTCTCATAATATATTCACAATCAATTCTATTGCAGCGTGCAACCCGCTCTCCCAATATATTCCTTTTAATCAAGTATGCCATATATTTATTTCAATCAAGTATATATATAGACTTTTAAATAAGTCTGTTGCGGCGTGCAATTTGATCCCCTAATATTGACTTTTAAATAAGTCTATTGCGGCGTGCAATCCGATCCCCCATTATATACACATATACTTTCATTTCTGTTGCGGCGTGCAACTCGTTCCCCCAATATAATTTTAAACAACTCATAAATGTAATAACACCTACTCCAACAAATACCACGTCCAATGAGAAATTATTATGCATCAAGGCACACAATAATTATAATTTATTTATGAACCAAACAATGACAAATAATAATTTATTATGAAAATCATAGAGAAAATAAGTAGTTTAATATTTAATGAGTTAAATGTCAAATAACATCTAAAACACATAATTCAAATAGCATGTAAAAATTAACGCAGGAATTCAAGAATTAATATTTGACAAAGAATAGGAGAGAAACAATTATTATAATAATTAATTTATGATTTAAAATAATTTATGATTTTTAAAGCAAGCAGGCAAACAATTAATTTCACGGCGTATAGACAATCGTCACCTCGCCTATATGTCGTTCACATGCTTTTCACATAACAAATAATTTAAGGGTTCTATTCCCTCAAGTCAAGGTTAACCACGACACTTACCTCGCTTTGCAAACTCCAATCAATTACTCAACCACAGCTTTTCCTTTTAAATTTGTTTCCGAAAGCTTCAATCTATTCACAAACAATTCGATATATTCAATACTAATCATAGGAATTAATTTCATATGAATTTACAAATCTTCCGGATAAAAATCCGAAATTTATTTAAATATTCGACAGTGGGACCCACGTCTAAAATCCCGGAAGAACTCATGAAATCTGAACACCCGTTCCGATACGAGTTCAACCATACAAAAATTGTCCAATTCCAATATCAAATTGACCTTCAAATCTAAATATTTCGTTTTTGGAAAATTTTAGAAAATCTGATTTCTCTTCCATAAATTCACGGATTCATGATATAAACGAGTATGGAATCATGATATATAATCAATATAGAATAAGGAACACTTACCCCAACGTTTCCCATGAAAAACGCCCAAATATTCACCTTAACCGAGCTTAAAACGACCAAAATGTAAAAATAATTTCGAACTCTTCGATATATACACTTCCCAGGCATTTCCACACCTGCGGTGCCTGGGCTCGCACATGCTAGCTCGCATCTGCGAAATGGGCTGCCAGGTGAGGCCTCGCACCTGCGGAGGAAAAATGCGCACCAGCGCTGCCTTCGCTTATGCGATTATTTGGTCCGCTTCTGCAGACGCGCGGGTGTGTGCAGGTTTTCGCACCTGCAGACTTTTGCCCAGCCACGCCCGGGCGCATCTGCGATCGAAGGTTCGCTTCTGCGAGCTCGCGCCTGCGGTAAAAAATCCGTAGGTGCGATTATAACATAAGGCAAAAATTCATATTTTGCTTAACTCTAATTTTTTATCCGATTTCAATCCGTATCACTCTCGGGGTACCCGGGACCCCGTACGAATATACCAACAAGTCTAGTAACATAATACGGACTTACTCGGGGTCTCAAATCTCATCAAATAACATCGAAATAGCAATTCACACCTCGATTCGGACTTTGAGTTTTAAAATTTTTCAATTTGTAAATTTTGTGCCAAAACATATTAAATGAATCCGGAATGACTTCAAATTTGGCACACAAGTCATAAATGACATAACAGAGCTATTCAAATTTCCAAAATCGAATTCCAGCTCCGATATCAAAAAGTCAACCCCATGGTCAAACTTGAAATCTTTAATCTTTAAATTGCTAGTTCCGTTAAATGGTCATAACTTGAGATAGGGACCTCCAAATTACATTTCGGGCATACGCCCAAGTCCCAAATCACGATACGGACCTACCAGAACTATTAAAACACTTATCCAGGTCCGTTTGCTAAAAATATTGACCAAAGTCAACTCAGTTGAGTTCTAAAGCTCTATTTTATATTTTAATTCATTTTTCACATGAAAACTTTCCGGAACAATTTACGGACTACGCACACAAGTCGAGGATTGATAAATGGTTCTTTTCGAGGTCTTAGAACACATAATTACTTATTAAATTTAAAGATGACATTTTGGGTCATCACATTCTCCACCTCTAAAACAAACGTTCGTCCTCGAACGAAGTTAGAAAAAGTATCTGAGCTCGAGAAAAGGCGTGGATATTTACTTCGCATGTCCGACTCGGACTCCCAGGTAGATTCCTCTACCGGCTGACTTCTCCATTGCACCCGAATTAAAGGATAACTCTTAGACCTCAACTGTCGGACCTGCAGGGCTAGAATAGCCACCGGCTCCTCCTCCTAAGTCAAATCTTTGTCCAATTGGACTGAGCTGAAATCTAACACTTGGGACGGATCACCATGATATTTTTGGAGCATAGACACATGGAACACCGGATGAACCACTAATAAACTAGGTGATAATGCAAGCCTGTAGGCTACTTCACCCACCCTTTCAAGAATTTCAAAGGGTCCGATATACCTAGGGCTCAACTTGCCCTTCTTTTCCGAACCTCATTACACCTTTCATAGGTGAAACCCAGAGCAATATTATTTCTCCAACCATGAATTCAATATCACGAACTTTACGGTCGGCATAACTCTTTTGCCTAGACTGGGCTGTGTGAAGTCGATCCTGAATAATCTTGACCTTATCCAAGGCATCCTGTACCAAATCGGTACCCAACAACCGAGCCTCTCCCAGTTCAAACCAACCAACTGGCGATTAGTATTGCCTTCCGTATAATGCCTCATATGGAGCCATCTGATTACTCGACTGGTAGCTATTATTATAAGCAAACTCTGCAAGTTGCAAGAAATGATCCCAAGAACTTCCAAAGTCTATAAGACAAGCGCGGAGCATATCTTCCAATATCTAAATAGTGCGCTCTGATTGTCCGTCTATCTGTGGATGAAATGCTGTACTTAACTCCACCCGCGTGCCTAATTCATGCTGTACAGCCCTCCCAAAATGTGAGGTAAACTGCGTACCTCGATCTGAAATAATAGACACAAGCACACCGTGAAGACGAACAATCTCATGAATGTAAATTTCAGCTAACCTCTCAGAAGAATAGGTAACTGCTACTGGAATGAAATGTGCTGACTTGGTCAACTAGTCAATAATGACCCAACCTGCATCAAATTTTCTCTGAGTACGTGGGAGGCCAATCAAAATCCATAGTGACACACTCCCACTTCCACTCAGGAATTTCTAACTTTTAAAGCTAACCACCAGGTCTCTGATGCTCATACTTAACTTGCTGACAATTCAGACACCGAGCTACATATGCAACTATATCCTTTTTCATTCTCCTCCACCAGTAATGTTGCCGCAAATCTTGATACATTTTGGTGGTACCTGGATGAATAGAATACCTGAAACTGTGTGCTTCTTCAAGAATTAATTCATGAATCACATCCACATTAGGCATGCAAATACGGCCCTGCATTCGCAGAACCCCATCTTCCCCCACAACAACTTGTTTGGCATCACCATGCCACACCGTGTCCTTAAGGACAAGTAAATAAAAATCATCATACTGCCTCTCTCCGATGCGCTCATATAAAGAAGACTGAGCGAGTGTTATGAAATTTCAAACCCTCGAAATCCCCTTTTCTGCCCAGCGATCCTCGCACCTACGGCCGTTTCTCGCACCTGCGGTCCAAACGGCGCATCTGCACGTTTTATTTACCTCCTCTTCCTCCGCACCTGCGATGAAAGGGTCGCACCTAGGCGTGCGCGCCTGCGGAAATCCCTTCCGCTTTTGTGGACCTTGCGCACATACGATGACCCTAACACATCTGCTGGCATCGCAGATGCGGAATTCACCTCACACCTGCGACCATGGCACTCCTCCACCTTTCCGCTTCTGCGCTTGCCTCTCAGCACGTGTGATCCCACACATGTGGTCTCTCCACCGCAGGTGCAAAAATACTAGATGCCTGAAGACTTCAACAGCAACACAAATCTAACTTTTCGATCCGTTAAGCACTCGAAACTCATCCGAGGCCTCCGGGACCTCAACCAAACATAGCAACCAATCTAAAAACACCATACGAACTTAGTCGAGTCTTCAAACCACATCGAACAACACCAAAATCATGAATTAAGCACGGATTCAAGCCTAAGAATTTAGAATTTTCCAAATTCTACAAACGACGCCGAACCACATTAAATCTAGTCTGAATAACCTCAAATTTTACACCCAGGTCACAAATGACACTACGAACCTACAACCACTTTCGGAATTCCATTCCAAACTCGATATCAAAATTTCCACTATCAGCCAAAATTGCCGAAAAACTAACTTTCACCAATTCAAGCCTAAATCTACTACAGACCTCCAAAACATATTTCGGACATGCTCCTAACCCCCAAATCACTCAACAAAGCTAACGTAGTCGAAGGAATTCCATTCCGGATCCGTCTTCACACAGTTACGACTACGGTCCAAACTCTAAGGCTGAAACTCACAACTAGGGACTAAGTGTCCCAAAACTCTCCGAATTCCATAACCAATCACTCCGGCAAGTCCCAATAGCGGAAACAAATGTGGGGAAAATAGTTATTAAGGGATCGGGGCTCTAACTCTCAAAACGACCGGTCGGGTCGTTACATCCCCCCCTAAAATAATCATTCATCCTCGAACGAGTATAAAGATATACCTGAAACTATGAAAAGATGAGGGTACTTGTTGCGCATATCCTGCTCGGTCTCCCAAGTCGCCTCCTCGACCGGCTGACCCCTCCACTGGACCTTTACTGAAGCAATATTCTTTGACCTGAGCTTTCTGACCTGCCTGTCCAAAATGGCTATTGGCCCCTCAACATAAGATAGATCATTGTCCAACTGGACTGAGCTGAAATCCAATACATGAGTCGGATCACTGTGATACTTCTGTAGCATAGACACGTGGAATACCGGGTGAGCTTTATGTAGGTTGGGAGGCAATGCAAGCTCATAAGCAACCTCCCCAATTTGCCGCAATATCTCAAAGGGACCAATGAATCTCAGGATCAGCTTTCCTTTCTTCCCGAACCTCATGACGCCCTTCATAGGCGATACCTGAAGCAAGAACCGCTCACCAACCATAAATGCCAAATCACGAACCTTACGGTCCGCATAACTCTTCTGCCTGGACTGGGCTGTGCGAAGTCTTTCCTGAATCACCTTCACCTTATCCAGGGCATTCCGGACCAAATTTGTACCCAACAATCGGGCCTCGCCCGACTCAAACCATCCCACCGGGGACCAGCACCGCCTACCATACAGAGCCTCACACGATGCCATCTGAATGCTGGACTGTTAACTGTTGTTGTAAGCAAAACTCTACAAGCGGAAAGTATTGGTCCCATGACCCTCCAAACTCCATCACACAGGCACGGAGCATATCCTCAAGAATCTGAATCGTGCGCTTGGATAGACTGTTCATCTGAGGGTGAAAGGTTGTGCTCAGCTCCACCATAGTACCCAACTCCTGTTGTACGGCTCTCCAAAACCGTGATATGAACTATGTACCTCTATCTGAAATGATGGATACTGGACTACGATGAAGGCGGACGATCTCTCTGATATAAATCTCAGCCAACCTTTTAGAAGAATAAGTGGTCAACACTGGAATAAAATGAGCTGACTTGGTTAGCCGATCCACGATCACCCATATAGCATCGAACTTTCTCAAAGTCCGTGGAAGTCCAACTACAAAGTCCATGGTAATTCTCTCCCATTTCCTTTCTGGGATCTCTAACCTCTGAAGTAATCCACCTGGCCTCTGGTGCTCATATTTGACCTGCTGACAGTTGAGACATTTGACCACAAACCCAACTATATCCTTGTTCATCCTCCTCCACCAGTAGTGATGTCTCAAATCCCGGTACATCTTCACGGCACTAGGATGAATGGAGTACCGCGAGTTGTGGGCCTCCTCGAGAATCAACTCCCGAAGCCCATCTACATTGGGCACACAGATCCGGCCCTGCATCCTCATCACACTGTCATCACCTATAGTCACATCCCTAGCATCATCTCGCATGACCCTGTCTAAAAGAATTAGAAGGTGAGGATCATCATACTGACGCTCTCTGATGCGGTCATAAAGAGAAGACCGAGCAACCACACAACTGACTGGATAACGCCTGAACATCTAAGGCTAAGGGCCTCTTGGCTGCCGGAAGATATGCCAAACTCCCCAAACTCTCTGCCCGGCGACTCAAGGCATCGGCCACTACATTGGCCTTCCCCAGATGGTACAATATAGTTATATCATAGTCTTTAAGTAGCTCCAACCACCTCCGCTGATGCAAATTAAGGTCCTTCTGCCTGAACAAGTGCTGCAAACTCCGGTGATCAGTATAAATCTCATAGGGAATGCCTACAAATAATGACGCCAGATCTTCAGGGCGTGAACAATAGCTGCTAACTCGAGATCATGAACCGGATAATTCTTCTCATGCACCTTCAACTGTCTAGATATGTAGGCAATCACCCTACCGTCCTGCATCAATACCGCTCCAAGGCCAATCCTTGAGGCATCACAATAGACAGTGTAGGACCCCAAACCTGTAGGTAATACTAATACTGGGGTTGTAGTCAAAGCTTTCTTGAGCTTCTGAAAGTTCTCCTCATACTCCTCGGTCCACCTTAACAGAGCACCCTTCTGGGTCAATCTGGTCATAGGTGCCGCAATAGATGAAAATCCCTCTACAAAGCGACGGTAGTACCCTGCCAAACCAAGGAAATTGCGGATCTCTGTAGCTGATGATGGTCTAGGCCAACTCTGCACTGCCTCCACCTTCTTCGGTTCCACCTTGATCCCATTACAAGACACTACGTGGCCTAAGAATGCCACTGAATCAAGCCAGAATTCACACTTAGAAAAGTTTGCATATAATTTCTTCTCCCTCAAAGTCTGAAGCACGGTCCTCAGGTGCTTCTCATGATCTTCCCGAGACCGGGAATATACCAAGATGTCGTCAATAAACACAATGACGAAGGAATCAAGACAAGGCCGGAACACACTGTGCATCAAATGCATAAAGGCTGATAGGGCATTGGTCAGCCCAAATGACATGACAAGAAACTCATAGTGACCATATCTGGTCCTGAAAGCTATCTTTGGGATGTCCGGCTCCCGACTCTTCAACTGATGATAGCCAGAATGAAAGTCAATCTTGAAAAACACCCTGGCACCCTGTAACTAATCAAATAAATCATTGATGCGAGGCAAAGGATACCTGTTCTTCACTGTAACCTTGTTCAACTATCGATAATCAATACACATACGCATAGAACCATCCTTCTTCTTCACAAATAAGACCGGAGCACCCCAAGATGATACACTGGGCTTGATGAAAATCTGATCAAGCAACTCCTACAACTGCTCCTTCAACTCAGGAGGAGCCATACGGTAGGTAGGAATAGAAATGGGCTGAGTGACCGGCAACAAATCAATGCCGAAATCAATATCTCTATCGGGTGGCATACCTAGAAGATCAGCTGAAAACACATCAGGGAAATCCCTCACTACTGGAACTGACTCAATTGTAGGGGTATCAATACTGACTTCTCTCACATAGGCCAAGTATGCATCACACCCTTTCTCAATCATTCGCTGAGCCTTAAGAAATGAAATGACCTTGCGGAGAGTATACTCTAAGGTACCTCTCCACTCTAATCTCGGCAAGTTGGGCATAGCCAGCGTCACAACCTTAGTGTGACAATAAAGAATAGCTTAATGGGGTGACAACCAGTCTATGCCTAAGATAACATCATAATCTATCATACTGAGTAATAACAAATCAGCTCTGGTCTCAAAACCACTAAGAGTAATCAAACATGACCGATATACGAGGTCCACAATGAGAGAATCTCCCACAGGAGTAGATACATAAATAGGGGAACTCAAAGAATCCCGAGATATCCACAAATATGGAGAAAAATAAGAAGACTCATATGAATATGTAGAGCCTGGGTCAAATAATACTAATGCATCCTTATGACAGACAGGAACGATACCTGTGATGACTGAATTTGAAGCGACGGCCTCTGAACGGGTTGGAAGGGCATAGTACCTGGCCTGGCCTCACCTTCAAGGGTGACCTCTACCTCCCCGACCTCTGCCTCGAGCTGCCTGAGAAGGTGAAGTGGTAGCTGGGGCTGGAAGAATGGCCGAAGGACCCAGTGGAGCATGTGGAGGCTGATAAGTCTGTGAAGGTGCATCCCTCCTGGCTTTGGGGAAATCTCTAACCATGTGACGAGTGTAACCACACTCAAAACAACCCCTCGGAGGACGCGGCGACTGAGACTGACTCGGACCTGGCCTGCTGGACTGGCCGGTAATAGCACCTCGAGTAGGAGGCATACTGGATAGTGGCGGTGTATAATAGGGCTCCTGAGGTCTAGGAGGAGCTGGAACACCGTTGGCTGCTGGAAGAGCTGAATGAACAGGGCGACTCACAAAACCCCTACCATAGCGTGTTGTTGGTGCACGAGCTCCTGAATAATGACCAGTCTCTCGAGACCTCTTGGACTTTCTCTCCTCTCTGTCCCGGGCGAACATGCCCTCCACTCTCCTGGCAATGCTCACTACCTGCTGATAAGTGATGTCCATCTCCAACTCCCTGGCCATACTGGTCCGAATACTAGGGTGGAGTCCCTCAATGAAGCGACAAACCCTCTCTCTGACTGTAGCAACCAGAGCCAGAGCATCGCGAACTAACTCACTAAAACAGACTGTATATTCCGACACAGTCATAGCACCCTGATGCAGCTGCTCAAACTCTGTGCGGCAAGAATCCCTGAGGCTCTGAGGAACATACTCACTCAAGAACATCTCTAAAAACTGAGTCCAAGTGAGTGACGTTGCCTTGTCCGGACTACTCAGCTCATAGGCACGCCACCACTAATATGTCGCTCCCTTCAGTTGGAAAGCGGTTAAAGAAACCCCACTCGTCTCCACAATGTCTATAGTGCAAAGAATACGATGACACTCCTCAAGAAAACCCAGAGCATCATCTGTAGCTAGTCCCCTGAAAGTAGGTGGGTGGTACTTCTTGTACCTCTCAAGTCTGAGCTGCTCTGCCTCAGAAGCAGCTGCCCTTGTTTCATGCTGAACCGAAGCCACTGGGGGCATAGGAATATACTTTGGGGCCTGATCAACCTGGACCCTCTGCTCAGGAGTGCGGGCTATGGGAGTCCGTGCCCCTCCCCCGACCTGAGATGTAGCAGGAACTATCGTAAATAGTCCAGCCTGAGCCAGAGTGCTGAACATGCTCATGAACTGAGCTAAAGTCTCCTGGAGGGATGGAGTAGCAATAGGGATCTCGGGTGCTAGCCCTCCAGCTGGAGCTGCTGGGGGCTCCTCTGACGCAGCTCTCGCAGGTGCTCGGGCTGCACCGCGTGGTCGTCCTCTACCCCAACCTCGGCCTCTGGAGGCTCTGGCAGGGGGCTCGGGTGCCTGATCGTCGGTCCTCCCAGTACGGGTCCTCACCATCTGTGAGAAAGAATATAATAGAAATTTAGAATTTTTGATGTCAATAACTCGCACGACAAGGAAATCAAAGAAATATGATTGTTCTTAACTGTTACATAGCCTCCCGAAGATAAGTACGGACGTCTCCGCACCGATCCGCGAGACTCTAATAAATCGGCTTGTGACTCGCGATACCTATGAACCTAGTGCTCTGATACCAACTTGTCACGACCCAAATTAACCCTCTGTAAGGTGTCGTGACGACACCTAGTCTTTATGACTAGGTAAGCCTAATATTATAAAAAATGTAAAGAAAACACAACATTTTAAAGATAAACAACAAATTGTGAATGACCAAAAGTAGTACCACTCGGCATATACAAAATAATTTCCTAAGACCCGGAATATCACTAAGTCACAAGCTGCTATAATCTATGTAACTCTATACAAAAGTCTGAAGATAATAAGGAAAATCTCTAAGCGAGGGAATAGAAGGGGACTCCGAGGATCTGCGGATGCTAGCAAAAGTACCTTGATGTCTCCTAGAATCAGCAACACGCACTAAACCCATGGCTGATAGCTTGCACCTGGATCTGCACACGAAAACATATGCAGGAAAGGGCATGAGTACACCACAATGGTACCCAGTAAGTGCCAAGCCTAACCTCGGTCGAGTAGTGACGAGGTCAGGTCAAGGCCCTACCGGAGTAAATATAATAAATTAAATAGTAAAATATATAAGTAAAGTTAAAGGTAATACAGTTAAAGAAATTATCGAAAATTTGACAGTTAAGGGAGCCCTCGGCTCATAATAAGGTAAGCACAATGGGGAATCTCCCGGGATACCGTCCCGTAGTTCCGAATGAATATGCAGTACATGGGGATCTCCCGGAATACGTCTGTAGTCCCAAAGTAAATATGCAGTGCTGGGGGGTCTCCCGGAATACGCCCGTAGTCCCAAAATAAATATGCAAGACAGGGGGATCTCCCGGAATACGTCTGTAGTCCCAATTTAAATATGCAAGATAGGGGGATCTCCCGGAAGTCCCCAACACAAGGTTAGGCAAGCCACTTACCTCGAACCGCTGAAATCAACTCGATATCACGTTCTTGCCATGAGTATCCGACTCCAAATGGCCCGAATCTATTCAAATTAATTACATAATGTAAATATAACTACAAGTAACTAATTTAAATAATTAATTCGGAGCTAAAGCGTGAAATTAGGAAAAATGTCCAAAAAGTCTCCCCGGGCCCACGTCTCGGAATCAGGTAAAAATTACAATTTATGAACACCCATTTACTCACGAGTTCACTCGAACAAAAATTATCTAAATCCGACGTCAAATTCCCATTCAAATCTCAGATTTTCAATTGGGGAACCTTTCCCCCCATTTCCAAACTTCTACCCTCAAATCCTTAATTAGACGAGGAAAACAACAAAAAATTAATGTATTATGATCAAAATAGAGTTAGGATTAGTTACCCGATAGTTCTTCTTCAAAATCCCTAGAGAAATCGTCTCTCACCGAGCTCTAAATTGGTTTTTGTGTTATGAAATTTCAAACCCTCGAAATCCCCTTTTCTGCCCAGCAATCCTCGCACTTGCAGCTATTTCTCGCACCTGCGGTCCAAACGGCGCATCTACGCATTTTATTTAGCTCCTCGGCCTTTGCACCTGCGACCCCTGGCACTCCTTCACCTTTCCACTTCTGCGCTTGCCTCTCCGCACGTGCGATCCCGCACCTGCGGTCTCTCCACCGCAGGTGCGAAAATACTAGATGCCTGAAGACTTCAGCAGCAACACAAATCCAACTTTTCGATCCGTTAAGCACTCGAAACTCACCCGAGGCCCCGGGACCTCAACCAAATATACCAACCAATCCTAAATCACTATACGAACTTAGTCGAGCCTTCAAACCATATCGAACAACACCAAAATCATGAATTAAGCACAAATTTAAGCCTAAGAATTTAGAATTTTCCAAATTCTACAAACGATGCCGAACCACATCAAATCTAGTCCGAATGACCTCAAATTTTACACACATGTCACAAATGACACTACAAACCTACAACCACTTTCAGAATTCCATTCCGAGCTCGATATTAAAATTTTCACTATCGGCCGAAATCGCCTAAAAACTAACTTTCGCCAATTCAAGCCAAAATCTACTACAGACCTCCAAAACATATTCCGGACGCGCTTCTAACCCTAAAATCACTCAACTGAGCTAAGAGAGTCGATGAAATTCCATTCCGGATCCTTCTTCACACAGTTCCGACTACGGTCCAAACTCTAAGGCTGAAACTCACAACTAGGGATTAAGTGTCCCAAAACTCTCGAAATTCCATAACCAATCACTCCGGAAAGTCCCAATAGAAGAAAAAAAATGTGAGGAAAATATTTATTAGGGGATCGGGGCTCTAACTCTCAAAATGACCGGCCGGGTCGTTACAAAATTTGCCCAATAGCCACAACCAAATTCCAATGATACAACCAAATCAATTAATTTCACAACAAATAGCTGAAGGATCCACACAATGTGCATAATACTACAAAAATAATCAACAGAGATAGAAATTATTCTGCATAAAGCAAAGCCTTCAATAATCCAAATTTAGGTAATTATGTTAGCACATCTTCTTAAGCTTGCTTAATTAATTATTTGCAGAGGAAAAATTCATAAATAAAAAATTAAATTCCAAGAATATCAACCATCAAACTCACGGAATTCACATAGATATACAAGTAATAATTACTTCAAATTGTCATATAAAAACAAATTCAATAAATGTGATTTGAGGCATGGCAACTAGATGGTTAAATATATGCCAACAATTATCTAATTTACTACACAATATTCCCAAGAGTTTAAACCAATAAAATTTGCACATATAAGCCCAAGTACGTACTCATCACCTCGCGTACACGACTTTTCACATTTCACAAATGGCACATAAGACTCGATGCCTAAGGGATAATTCCCCCACTTGAGGTTAAGCAAGACACTTACCTTTTTGAAGTCAGGCCGATATTCCAAAATAGCTTTCTTGCTTGAATTGACCTCCGGACAGCTCAAATCTAAAATTCGCCCCTTAATAATACTAAGATGATCCACCACACTAAATAAATTTCAATCTACAACAATGCAACAGAATTGCACTAATATTAGTAAATATATTTCCAGATTTTTGGTCATTTTGGTATTTTATCAAACACCTAGAGTACATAGTATTTTACTACCTCTAGTAATAGTATTTCTTTATCCAACAATCCCTTATTCCCACCAACAAGAGATAATAAATCATCCTTTATCTACAAACAACCTACTTTAGCACCATTAATATCATCAATGAACTTGCATCCACCCAGTTGTTGCTAATTAATTCATTACAAAATCTCTACAATACCCAATAATCTAGTTTAAATATTTTTTGCTTCCAAGCACCATCCAATAAGTGTTAATACTTATTTTTTGCTCACATACTCATAATAAATCCATACATGTAAGTCTAAGAGTGAAGAATTTCCTTTTTAGAAAAAATCTTGCAAAAATCCTCCTTTGGGTTCTTGAAGAAATTTCTTGAAAATCTAAGTATTTTATGTGTTAATTTCATCAATACTAGTGTAGAAATGATAAAATTTTATACCAAGATAATGAGAATTGCTTACCTTGAAGAAGAAAGGAGTTGGTGGTCTTGAGTGAGTGGAGAAGAGCTCCAAAATTCGTCCAAATAAAGTGAAAAAAATGAACCCCGAAATTGTATCTATAGTCCCAGTTTTTTGGGTTTTGGATGCTATGGCAGCACTTCACTGCCAGCCCTTCATTCGGATGCAGCCCCGGATGCTTTGCATCCGTAGTCTCCTCTGCTAGCCTTTGATAATTTGGTCATAATTGCTTGTACAAATATCCGATGGACGAACGATTTGAAGCGTTAGAAACTAGACCCGAAGACCTTTCATTTGATAGGTTGTACAACACATATATGTAGATACGCTCGTCCTAAGTTAGGTCTTGTGCCAAAACATAACAAATCGATCCTGAATGACCTCAAATTTTGTACACAAGTCGTAAATGACATAACGAAGCTATTCAAATTTCCGGAATCAAAGTCCAAGTCCGATACATCAAGGTCAACTCCCGGTCGATATTTTTCTTAAAATCTTCCATTTTTCAACTTTCACCAAAATGCGTCGAATTGTCCCACGGACTTTCAAATCCAAATCTGGACATACGCCTAAGTCCGAAATTATCATAGGAAACTATTGACATTATAAAAATCCCATTCCGGAGTCGTTTGCTCAAAAGTCAAACTCCGGTCAACTCTTTTCAACTTAAGGCTTCCAACATGAAATTTATTCTTCCGAACTAATCCCGAAACACCTGAAAATCAAAACCGATGATTCACACACGTCATAATACGTCATATGAAGCTATTCAAGATTTCAAATAGTTGGAAGGAGCGTAAATGTTCAAAATGACAAATCGGGTCATTACATTAATAATACTAAAACCAATACATTTATTATTTTCCCTAATACATTCAATCAAACGATCATAAGTGTGTTAGCAATGCAAGTATTAAGATATTTAAACGTAAAACTGCCTTTAAACAATAAGTTATTCATGTATATTAATCTTTTTATTATTAATCAACGCCATAATGATCCATTCAATATTAATAATTGCACAAACAATCCCTGCATTATAATCCCCATAACTAGTGCTCCCCCGTTTCAGTTTATATGAACCTATTTTTTTTTTTGTCCTTAAAAAAAGAATGACCCCTTTCTAAATTTGAAAACAATTTAGCTTAAATTTCAAATTCTACCCATTAAATGAACAGGTAGGCCATTACAAAAGAATTCCAAAAATGTCATGAAATTTAGGTTGAAGTCTCACGGTTTCTTTGTTTGATGGCCATCTCTCATATTTTTCTCATACAAGTTCTGGTAGAATTTCTGAATTTCTCTAGGATCATTTCTTGCAAGTTGAGGTTGAGTTTCTTCTTCTTCCTACAATCAACAAAAATAGTACAAATTTTGCGTCCTGCTAATCATTGAGAGGATTTATATACAAAATAGACTGTCACTATATAATTTATATACAATAGACTGTCACTATACAAAATATATACAAAATAGATTGTCACTATACAAAAAATATACTAAATACATTGTTACTATACAATTTATATACAATAGACAGAAAACTACCCTCTATAGTATAGTATGTAACTATACAAAATAGACTGTCACTATACAATTTATATACAATAGACTGTCACTATACAAAATATATACAAAAATAGACTGTCATTATACAAAAAATATACAAAATAGATATTCCGGGCTATTAAATATAAGATGTTTGGGCCGGAGGGACATTTCGTGTTAATAAACAAAAAAATGGGTTATTAAAATTTTGAGCGGTTATAGAAGGTCATTTTCTCAATAAATACAACATGACTGTTCCAAAGCATCATATATATCATTACGTGAATGTTAGCCGTTAGATACAGAGAGTAATTTTTGTGACAAGTAATATTTACACAACTTAGCTACATCAATTTTAATTGGTCGACAGTTATAACTTATAAGAGTGTTTAGCATCTTTTTTGCTTCATCTTTCAGTACATAATAATCCAACATTATATTAATGTTTTTATATATGATCGTCAATTTACCATAATGCTTTTCTTTCATATGGTTTGAAGCTGATTATGATTTTCCAAACTCATATAAGCAGAGTTACAATGGAGCTCTGACACTGCTAAATAAGATGATACACTAACTAGACATATTTCACAAAAGATATAATTTACTAGTTTGAAACCAATTAAATGCAAGATTGCTTATGTAATGATTTAATAATAGATGATTCTTATGAAGCGATTAAAAATGTAGAGACAAATTCATAATTTGATATTAAGGGTGTATAAAATATGACTTCATTCACTTTCTCGTTTTTATGGTAAAGAATTTAATTTTTTTGACGTGATATATATATTAACAAATATCAAATTTTGAATCCATACTTACAAAAGTGCGATGAGTTTAGCGTAAGAAGTTAAAGATAAAACCCATCAAATTTCAATCTAGAATTTGCCTCTATCTATTAGTGTATCCTCAATCATACTAACCCCTCTAGCTGCACATTTTTCAATCTTTATTAGCAAGGCCTGACTTGTAAATTAGGAAACTCAAAATTTGGGAATTGGATTGAAAATTTGCTTTAGTTGAAGTCTTGAAGAGGAAACGGGCCTTCCACTAATGATCTAGCAATATTGCAACATTGACCTGTTTGTCAACATTTATAGGGTAGAAATGACACCGGGTAGCCACTTTAAAAGGGTTGCTATTTAGGAATTAACCAATTTATCCTGAAATTCAGTTTTTCAGTTTAACTTTTCGGGACATAAATGTCCTAAATGATCCTTAAATTAAGATTTTTAATTCAAATTTTCGGGAGAAAATAAGTACTAGCTAATTCTTAAATAGCAACCCCAAAAATAGTTGTTGTGCAGTTCCCCCACATTTAAGACCAACTAGTCTCTATGTCACGTGCTTCGCACGTTGTAGACACTAAAATTTTAACAGATCAAGATAAATCCCAAATTCAAGACGACTCTTGAAATATTAGGACTCTATTAGGGTTGCTTGATGGCTACTCCACTCAAACCCTAATTCATGCCTATAAATAAGGCTACATATGTCCTTCAAAAAGGATCTCAGCAATCCCATAGTGCACAAAGAGATCACATATACGATCTCGAAATTCCATAAATATTCATAAAATATTCATTAGTGTGATGACCCAAAAGGTCATCTTATGTTTTAGAACTCGAATCTGCTCTCTTAAGCCTTAAAATCTCATTTTTACCCTCCTCGATTTGCATGCGCAGTCCAGGCAGGTTTCCGAAAAGCTTTTATGTTGAAAACTAATGAAAATAAGAATTTTTGCCTTAAAAGTTGATTTTAGTTGACTTTGGTCAATATTTTTGATAAACAGGCTCGGATCCGTGCTTTGACGGTCCCGGTAGGTCCGTATCGAATTATGGGACCTGGGCGTATGCCCGGAATCAAATTCGGAGGTCCCTAGCTTAAGTTATGAATTTTTGAGGAAAATTAAAAGTCTAAAAATTAATTAGTTTTAAGAATTGATTGACGCATGGCATTGTTGGTACCAGGTCCGTATTTTGGTTTCGGAGCCCAGTACAGTTTCATTATGATATTTAAGACATGTCTGTGAAATTTAGTGAGAAAAGGAGTTGATTTGACGTGATTCGGACGTCCAGTTGAGAAGATAGGGATTTTAAAGTATCCTTGAGAATTTCATTTGATTTGATGCTAAATTTGTAGTTCTAGGTGTTGTTTTAACAATTTGATCGCGCGAGCGAGTTCGTATGATATTTTTAGACTTGTGTGCATGTTTGGTTTGGATCCCCAAGGGCTCGGTGAGTTTCGGATAGGCCACTGGATGTTTTGGACTTGGGAAAAATCTGATTTTCTGAAGATTCTGGTATCTGGCATGTCACGACCCAAAACTAACCCTGTCGTGATGGCGCCTATCATGGAACTAGGCAAGCCGACTCATTTCCAAAACAAACCGATATATTCATTTCAAAGATAATTTCAAGGTAAAAATCTCCATTTAAAGCGTTCAAATCAAATAAAAACAGAAGTGCGAAAAAGAAAAGTCCGTCATCGGGGTGTCACTAGTCATGAGCAGCTACTATAATCTGTCTAATAATATCAAGGCTAACTTAGCCTGGAAAATAGCTAAATACAACTAAAGGAAGATAAGAGGGAGAAGAGCAGGGGCTGCGATCGCCAAACAGCTACCTTACTATCTCCAAGAAAACCTGTAACCAGAATACTCAATAACCGCTACCGTGTCCAGCTACACCTGAATCTGCACACAAGGTGCAGGGAGTAACGTGAGTACGCCAACTCAGTAAGTAACAACAATAAATAAAGACTGAGCAGTAGTGACGAGCAATAATGCATATAACGTTCATATCATGAAATCTCAGTAAAGTACAACATGCTTAAAAATCAGTGTTTGAATCAAATCATCTCGTTTAAACCGGGTTCCAGTAAAAATCATTTAAAGATATTTTTTCAACAGTTTTTCAAACAAAGGCTCAGCAAATGTGAGTAAAAATGATGAAATCATAAACAGCCCCTCGGGCAAACCTCACAGTCACTCTTGCCACTCGGGCATACCTCACAATCACTCTTGCCACTCGAGCATTCCTCACAATCACTCTTGCCACTCGGGCATACCTCACAATCACTCATCACTCGGCACTTGACACTCGCACCAGTAGGTACCTGCGCTCACTGGGGGTGTGTATAGACTCCGGAGATCCACACTCATCCTCACAAATCAGGCCCTCAGCCATACTCAGTCACAAGTATGCTGCAGGCGGGCAGCCCCGATCCACACTCATCCTCACAAATCAGGCCCTCGGCCTCACTCAGTCACAAGTATGCTGCAGGCGGGCAACCCCGATCCACACTCATCCTCACAAATCAGGCCCTCGGCCACACTCAGTCATAAATATTTCAAGCCACTCAGGCATTTCAGTAAAATAGGGCATTCGGCCCAAAACATTTATATGCATCAAAATAGAGTCATAAGACTGAGTTATGCATTAAACAAGTATAACCATGACTGAGTATAGATTTTCAATCGAAAACAGTGAGAGGATGATACAAAATAACCCCTAAGGGTCCAAACAGCATTGGCGCAAGGCCCAAACATGGCATTCAGCCCAACTTATAGAAATTCTTTCTAAAACATATAAGTATCAAATGGTTTCAACAAAGTATGAAACTTTACAGTTGCCATGGGACGGACCAAGTCACAAATCCCCAACAGTGCACGCCCACACGCCCGTCACCTAGCATGTGCATCACTTCAAAATAATAGAATGATACGAAATTCGGGGTTTCATACCCTCAGGACTAGATTTACAATCGTTACTTACCTCAACAAGATGATCCCAACATCGAGCAAGCTAATCAATACTCAGGAAATTTCCACTCCGTGCATATCCACCCCTGAATGCCTTCTTGTCTCCTCAATTCAATGCCAACGATTCGAAACTGAAATTCACCCCTTAATGATAATACAACGATCTACTATACTAAGCAATTTCAATCTACAATATCAACATCCATTGGGACCAACATTAGTAACAAATCCCATAGATTCATTGTATTCATAAATTTCATCGCCAAGATTACCATTCACCTTCTCTCTTATTTTCTCAAAAGTACTATTCATGCCATGAACTAGAGTTTTATAATCCAATCTTTCATCCATTAAAACTTGTAACAAATGCTTCAAATGCTTCTAAATACTCATAATAAACGAGTTTGAAGCATTGGAATTACCTTTAGTAGATCAATCTTGAAAAATCACAACTTTGGTGATTTTTGTGTTCTTGAGGATTTGATGATGAAATCTTGTATTTGGATGTAAGAATGATATTAGAAATCATGTATATTGAGTAATAATCAACCCAAAACATCATTAACAGCTTACCTTGGTTGATTGGACTTGATTTGAGCTCAAAATCGTCCCTTCACCTCAAGAACCCTAACCCCCAAATACTCAAAATATCCCCCTTCCCCGACCTTGTATTTATAGGCCCAGATTTTTGGGTTTCGGATGCGGCTCTAGATGCTTCGCATCCCTACTTCACTCCTCTTTGAAGGTCGGATGCGGACCTGGATGCTATGGCAGCACTTCACTGCCAGCCTCTCTTTCGGACGCGACCTCGGATGCTTTGCATCCGCAGGCTCCTCCGCCAGCCTTTGGTAATTTGGTCATAACGTCTTGTAGAAATGTCCAAATGATGAACGGTTTGAAGCGTTAGAAACTAGACTCAAAGATATTTCATTTGATAGGTAATAAACCATATAACACTTCGTATAATGAGAGTTATGCTCAATGGAATTTAGGTGTTATGCGAACTCACTTGAAACTTTAATCTTATGAAATTTCCAACTTCCAAACTTCTCATTAACCATCCCAAATCATCCCGAGCCCCTCGGGACCTTAACCAAATATACCAACAAGTCCTAAGATATCATACGGAGCTATTGGAATCATCAAAATTAAATTCCGAGGTCGTTTACACATAGATCCATATCCGGTCCACTTTTCTAACTTAAATTTCTCAATTATGAGACTAAGTGTCTTATTTCACTCCGAGTTCCTTTCGGACCCGAACCAACTAACCCGATACAACTCAACACAGCTGAACAACACATAAATAAGGATAGATGGGGAAAACAGGGCTATAACTCTCAGAACGAACGAACGGGTTGTTACATCCTCCCCCACTTAAACATACGTTCGTCCTCGAATGTGCGCAGAGTTGTTCCAAAAGCCATCAAATCACTGTGTAACTTTCCCATGCACATACCCGGGGCTGATCCCACGTCACCCTATCCCATATTCTTCCGATAGCACAGCATAACTGAAATTTCTCAATTCAACCTAGCCTACAAGCCTTCGAATCAAATTTCCAACATCCGAAATTTCCTATAAGATGAAAAGTTTGCATCTACATACCGTATAAGTCTGAACAATATATACCAAAAGATGTAACCATAACTCAAATACTCAAATTCAAATACCGCATAGCTCGAATGCTCGAAGTAATGATTTCAAATCACAGTATCGACTCGAATCAATCCAGTGCCAGTAATAAACCTCATATCAACCAAACCCTCGTTCTAAAACCTTCGTACAATACCGATGATGAAAGAAACATACCAAATTCATAACCATTCATTAGACCATCAGGCCATGGAGCTCCCGTTCCTTCTACAAGAACTATAGCCAATTTCAAAGCCGACTTCCGATATTATCCTCCTAATTATACCACAATCAATCTGATAGCATCCATTCTAGGCCCAATGACCTCGTCTCCTCTAGCACGACCACTCTAGTGACATGACACATCAATACAATTTAAAGCCACAACCCGTGCAATCCGTGCACCAGATAGCAACATTCCAAATGTACCCAATCGTAATAATGACCCAAACAGGAGAACCGTTCCGCAAGCTCGACGAGTACCACCCCGACGCAATGCTAATAACCCATCACACACCGCAGAACCATAACATACGAATCTTACACAAGGGATCATATTTCCACATAACCCTGCTGCAATACGCGACCCTATCCAAATACTGGTCCATATGAAACACCTCAAGCCACCCTGCTAAAATCAATAACCATGCGCAATTCGACATCAAGTACCCAAAGTACATTACTATAACCACAGAGAAGCAAACGACACCATGCCACATAAAATCTGAAAGAACGTGACCAATACATCATCAACCAAGCAATATCCAATACTATTCTCGCTCAAATTCCGCTATAAGGCCATAATAGAACCGCACCATATGTGCATATAACCAACGAATCACAACTCTTTGTAGCATAGAAAAGTAACTCACAGATCATTCCAGAATACGAATAAGCTTCACATCAACCGAACGGCACATCCTTCAACAATAGCAGTATGGAGCCAATCAATCCGGCTCGGTATAGAATACACATCATAATTGGGCCTACCAATGGGCCCCGAATCAACTATGGTCAGCCATCAATAGATAAACAACCTCCGAACGTCCACAATGACGGAATCATAACACCTTCTATCATCTGGTTAGCTCTGGCCACAACTTCACAGTCCACCACCATGAAACAATCTGCTCATGAGAACTCCCAATCTTCAATTCCATAGAATACATGAATCACCCTATTTGATTCCACCTTCATCGCCCGAATGCCTAACACCTCTCTCACACACAATCCCCCCACGAGAAATACTTTGAAACTTCTTCCGTGCCACCTAGTCATCGGAAACCATTCATGCTACCTAAGAATTTATGTCCTTCCCTTCAAAACTGAACTGTGACCTGGTACATGTAAATCCTATTCCCGCACAACACACCACATCTGTTATGCCATCATGTGACAAGCATAAGAATTCCATTATCAACTCTGAGTCACTAGCAAATTACATACATTATTAGTCAGAAACCTCTTTCTTGCTTCTTTCTAGGAGAAAATCATAACACACAACATGCTCCGTATATCGGTAGAAATTATCCGGTTTAAACCATGGTAGAACCCATCATGAACACTTTGAAATCCATTTGCACATAATCAAGCTATCTGAACCGAATTCCTCTAACTTTATGAAGCCACACAGGTTGCCAAATCCGGGAGCATTGCCACGAAGCACCTGTAGATACTAGTCACGTCATAAGTACACAAATAACCGATCATACCCATTACTGTGCTACCCTAACCTACTTCCAAACTGTCCTTTTTCCCCAAGTCCTTTCCAAATTGCTTTCAAATTGCTATTTTATTTCCTTATTAGAACACTACTATCCTTAATTAAAACTTACCCCACGAACTCTAGCATAGAATCAGGTCGTCCTAAGGCTTATAAGCCACCGAATTTCTTTTTCTTTTTTTTTAATCCCAAAGGTTCCACAACCAAAAATGCTTACTCTGCAGAAACTTTATGTGAACCTAAAACTGTTTCCTTCGCCTTCTTGATACTGAAATGCATAATTCACAATGATATAAGATGCCACGAGTCTCAACACCGTTCAATGCAACTCCCTGTTTTCTAGCCATATTTATAAATCTTGAATCCATTGGAACCATTCTCGAGAATCATCCACTCTACTCAATTCTCGAATTAACCGACCAAACGGACTGAAATGACCTGTGCCCCATTAGCACACCAACACCTAAGGGAATAAAGAGTAACCCACACTCCTACGTAACCGAGCAAATTCTCGCTCCATGTACACTACATTCTCTGCGAATAACCACTCAATTATTTTATGGTCCTCCTATAACCATAGAGCGTAATACAACTTATGTCCAGAAATTTCTTTGCCCGAGTCATCCTCGACCTCGACCTCTGCAAGTCATAACTGATTCACCGGTATACCCCGAACCGAAACTAATACGACCCATAACCGTGCAATCAACTCGTCGATAGCAGACTCCCCCACTTAGCCTTAAGCTGCAATTATATAAAATTAGAATCTGTAAGGATTTCTCCTTCTCAATTACCAAGGTCTCGCACTGTTAACCTGCCAGACTTCTCGAAGTCTTTTATTAATCCTTTCATGAACATTCTGAATCTCCAACCAAAATCACATACGCGAACTCCTACCGGGTAGCGAGTAATATTCCTCGCAAATGCTTCATCAACATCATGCCACCGCTAGCTGCACACAGGAGATAACCTACATGTGGAATTCCTTATCGACATCTTCCAATGACACTGTATTGAGTGCAACAACCACTAAATCCGTAAATTCTCCTGAGTTCATGCTCGCCCACCATCTGTATAAGTCTGCACTTTCCCTATTGACATCAACTGTACGTCAACAATACCTTCCGAACTCAAGTCATATTGCATCTGACACGATAATCAGATCATCACGCCTCTATTCATTTCAAACACACTCCTTTCTGCCATATTCAATTTACCTTTGTACACTTACCATCACTCCAAATAGAGTATGCATGCCTATTCACATACTAACATGATTCCAAGCCATTCTACACATCCTCAAGGCGCACGACTACCCTACTAGTAAATTCATATGCTAATTTGCCACTCTTACTTTGGTTAAATCATCTCTTTTAAGAAACCTCTCAACCTCTACTTTTCCTACTTGACCTGTTAGTACTTCAACCACCGCGAAATACTTCTCGTCATGTCTTCCCTCATAATTTGCTACCCAACTGCTGCATCAAATCGAAATGTATCTCTGTCGCACCTGAACCAATAAAATGTTATCGACTCTAAGTCTCTTCGAAGATCATCTTTATCGAGCTATCAACATCAAAAATACCCATTCGCAACCACAATACACAATCACTTACTCTTCTTGAGTCCAAACTCATTCACAAGACGTGAGAATTTAATTTTCCCCAACATTTAACAACGTGAAAGATCCTTCAAACATTCACACACGAGACCGTACGTCACATCAAAACGAAAATCAAGCGCCCAATGGCGTTTCTTTATATTTCAAGGAAACGCTTCTCGACACATTCAAATCGTCTTTACATATCCCGCAGTTACATCATACTCAACACAAAGCCATTCTACCGCTCATTGAGCCACGAATTACACTCGTAGGGGCATTATCGGACATATGAGTCCAAATGTATAGGTTACAACTGAAGCTACCGAGCCAAAACTACGGTTTAAACCTGGCCTCAAGTCCTCCAGACTAGCCCATCACCAAAACACATAATACACATCTCGAACCTCGTTCATAGAATCAAAACCGGCGATGCACAACTGATACCGAGCGCTCATGTGCACATACGAGATGCGTGGAATGAATTCAAAGAGTTATGTCTCAAGCTGAATCATTTTTGCACGATAGAATACAAGAATGTGAAGTTTCCTAAAGGTTCTGTAGCCTTTCAAAGATAAGTACAGACATCTCCATATCGATCCGCAAGACTCTACTAAACCCGCTCATGACTCGTGAGACCTATGTAACCTAGGCTCTTATACCAATCTGTCACGACCCAAAACTAACCCTGTCGTTATAGCGCCTATCGTGGAACTAGGCAAGCCGATTCATTTCCAAAACAAACCGATATATTCATTTCAAAGATAATTTTAAGGTAAAAACCTCCATTTAAAGCGTTCAAATCAAATAAAAACAGAAGTGCGGAAAAGAAAAGTCCGTCATCGGGGTGTCACTAGTCATGAGCAGCTACTATAATCTGTCTAACAATATCAAGGCTAACTTAGCCGAAAAATAGCTAAATACAACTAAAGGAAGATAAGAGGGAGAAGAGCAGGGGCTGCGATCGCCAAACAGCTACCTTACTATCTCCAAGAAAATTTGTAACCAGAATACTCAATAACCGCTACCGTGTCCAGCTACACCTGAATCTGCACACAAGATGCTGGGAGTAACGTGAGTACGCCAACTCAGTAAGTAACAACAATAAATAAAGACTGAGCAGTAGTGACGAGCAACAAAGCATATAACGTTCATATCATGAAATCTCAATAAAGTACAACATGCTTAAAAATCAGTGTTTGAATCAAATCATCTCGTTTAAACCGGGTTCCAGTAAAAATCATTTAAAGATATTTTTCCAACAGTTTTTCAAACAAAGGCTCAGCAAATGTGAGTAAAAATGATGAAATCATAAACAGCTCCTCGGGCAAACCTCACAGTCACTCTTGCCACTCGGGTATACCTTACAATCACTCTTGCCACTCGGGCATTCTTCACAATCACTCTTGCCACTCGGGCATACCTCACAATCACTCATCACTCGGCACTCGCACTCAGTAGGTACCTGCGCTCACTGGGGGTGTGTACAGACTCCGGAGGGGATCCTTCATCCCAAGCGCTATAATCTGCAGGGACAACTCACGTGCGATAATAATAAAGTATGCTGCAGGCGGGCAGCCCCGATCTACACTCATCCTCACAAATCAGGCCCTCGGCCTCACTTAGTCATAAATATGCTGCAGGCGGGTAGCCCCGATCCACACTCATCCTCACAAATTAGGCCCTCGGCCTCACTCAGTCACAAGTATGCTGTAGGCGGGCAGCCTCGATCCACACTCATCCTCACAAATCAGGCCCTCGGCCACACTCAGTCATAAATATTTCAAGCCACTCGGGCATTTCAGTAAAATAGGGCATTCGGCCCAAAACATTTATATGCATCAAAATAGAGTCATAAGACTGAGTTATGCATTAAACAAGTATAACCATGACTGAGTATAGATTTTCAATCAAAAACAGTGAGAGGATGATACAAAACAGCCCCTAAGGGTCCAAACAACATTGGCGCAAGGCCCAAACATGGCATTTAGCCCAATTTATAGAAATTCTTTCTAAAACATATAAGTATCAAATGGTTTCAACAAAGTATACAACTTTACAGTTGCCATGGGACGGACCAAGTCACAAATCCCCAACAGTGCACGCCCACACGCCCGTCACCTAGCATGTGCGTCACTTTAAAATAATAGAATGATACGAAATCCGGGGTTTCACACCCTCAGGACTAGATTTACAATAGTTACATACCTCAACAAGATGATCCCAACATCGAGCAAGCTAATCAATACTCAAGAAATTTTCACTCCGTGCATATCCACCCCTGAATGCCTTCTTGTCTCCTCAATTCAATGCCAACGATTCGAAACTAAAATTCACCCCTTAATGATAATACAACGATCTACTATACTAAGCAACTTCAATCTACAATATCAACATCCATTGGGACCAACATTAGTAACCCATTCCATAGTTTCATTGTATTCATAAATTTCATCGCCAAGATTACCATTCACCTTCTCTCTTATTTTCTCAAAAGTACTATTCATGCCATGAACTAGAGTTTTATAATCCAATCTTTCAACCATTAAAACTTGTAACAAATGCTTCAAATACTTCTAACTACTCATAATAAACGAGTTTGAAGCATTGGAATTACCTCTAGTAGATCAATTTTGAAAATTCACAACTTTGGTGATTTTTGTGTTCTTGAGGATTTGATGATGAAATCTTATATTTGGATGTAAGAATGATGTTAGAAATCATGCATATTGAGTAATAATCAACCCAAAACATCATTAACAGCTTACCTTGGTTGATTGGACTTGATTTGAGCTCAAAATCGTCACTTCACCTCAAGAACCCTAACCCCCAAATACTCAAAATATCCCCCTTCCCCGACCTTGTATTTATAGGCCCAGATTTCTAGGTTTTGGATGCGGCCCTGGATGCTTCGCATCCCCACTTCACTCCTCTTTGAAGGTCGGATGTGGACCTGGACGCTATGGCAGCACTTCACTGCCAGCCTCTCTTTCGGACGCGACCTCGGATGCTTCGCATCCGCAGGCTCCTCCGCCAGCCTTTGGTAATTTGGTCATAACTTCTTGTAGGAATGTCCAAATGACGAACGGTTTGAAGAGTTAGAAACTAGACTCAAAGATCTTTCATTTGATTTTTAATAAACCATATAAAACTTCGTATAATGAGAGTTATGCTCAATGGAATTTAGGTCTTACGCGATCACTTAAAACTTTAATCTTATGAAATTTCCAACTTCCAAACTTCTCATTAACCATACGAAATCATCCCGAGCCCCTCGGGACCTTAACAAAATATACCAACAAGTCCTAAGATATCATACGGAGCTATTGGAATCATCAAAATTAAATTCCGAGGTCGTTTAAGCATAGATCCATATCCTGTCCACTTTTCTAACTTAAATTTCTCAATTATGAGACTAAGTGTCTTATTTCACTCCGAGTTCCTTTCGGACCCAAACCAACTAACCCGATACAACTCAACATAGCTGAACAACATATAAATAATAATAGATGGGGGAAACAGGGCTATAACTCTCAGAACGAACGATCGGGTCGTTACATGGCATATCCTTCTTCGCGTCCGCGAAAGTCCTCTCACTAATAGGAAGAGTAATCTGGTGAGGCTGAGAATTTCTTCTTCGCGAACACAAAGGCCTGGTCACGAATGCGAAGTGATGGGGGATTTACCCTTCACGAACGCGACCTGACCATCGCGAACACGAAGCACTTGGGGACCTGGGGGAGGGTTGGTCATGTTCTTCTACGCGAACGCGTCCAATGGGTCGCGAACGGGAAGGCTAGGGGGAGTTACCTTATGCGAATGTGAAGGAAGACTCGCGAATGCGAAGGCCTTAGGCCGTTGTGCATCGCGATCGTGACAGGCCTCTCGCGAACGCGATGAAGGCCTGTCCAGTGACTTAAAACAGACTCCAAACACGGGTTTGAGCCATTTCTTCAACACTTTTCAAGAACCAAACGGGTAGAGGCGATTTTCAAGAGTCCTTTTCTTCCCCAAATTGTTGGTAAGTGATTCTAAACCATTTTCTTTCAATTACCCATTACATTTCTTGAACTTTCAACCTAAAATCTAGAGTTTTCATAGTAGAATTAGGGGTTAGGGTAGAAACTAGGGATTTCTGGAATTTGGGGATTTCGACCACAATTTGAGGTCGGATTCCACAACCAATTATATATTTAGGCTCGAGGGTGAATGGGTGAATGGATTTTGGTTAGAACCTCGAGTTTTGACCAAGCGGGCCCGGGGTCGATTTTTCGACTTTTTGGAGAAAAATTTGGAAAATTTAATTTATGCAATATAATTGATTCCTTTAGCAACATTTGATACTATTGAGTCATTTTTGAATAGATACGAGTGGGTTGGAGATAAATTCCAAAGAAAAAGTTGTGATTGAGAATTAAGTGGCCTTCGGAGCGAGGTAAGTATTGTGTCTAACTTTGGCCTCAGGGAATAGGTATTGTGTGAGTATTTGCTACGTGTTTTGTTGTTGAATACGATGTATAGTTGAGGTGGCGAGCATCTATACGTTGTGGTCGAGTCATAGCATGCGAGTGAAATTCCATTTCTTGCAATTTTGTAGCCTTAAATCTTGCTATCCATGCTTATTGTTGTTGTTGAAATGTTGGAAGACTTATATTCGGTTCCACCAAGGTCGATAAAATTGTGAATAATGATTCGAGGTTGAGATGCTAAATTGTGAAAGTAATCATTTATGAAATATTGATTTCTTATGAAATTTCTCTCTATCCATTGTTATTGATTTTGTATATTGTGAGGAAGAGTGTAAAGCACGAAGGGTGATGTCGTGCATAATTTAATTATATTGTGAGGAAGAGTGTAAAGCACGAAGGGTGATGCTGTGCATAATTTAATTATATTGTGAGGAAGAGTGTAAAGCACGAAGGGTGATGCCGTGCATAATTTAATTATATTGTGAGGAAGAGTGTAAAGCACGAAGGGTGATGCCGTGCATAATTTAATTATATTGTGAGGAAGAGTGTAAAGCAGGAAGGGTGATGCCGTGCATAATTTATTTATATTGTGAGGAAGAGAGTAAAAGCACGAAGGGTGATGTCGTGCAGTCTTATTTGTTATTTGGTGAGGTTGAGAGTAAAAGCACGAAGGGTGATGCCGTGCAGTTTTCCTTGCTGTCTTGATTGCTCAATTCGTTTAAGGATTTTCGATTGAATTATGTCCTTTCAGTATTCTCACTCATTATGTTGTATTCCTCCATTGTATGTTCCCCTTCCATTATTTCTACATTATTGTTTTACTTATTGTTGTTGCCTCTAGCATGATTATACTGTTCAGGTTATATGTGGGTGTCTTGTCTTAGCCTCGTCACTACTTCGCCGAGGTTAGGTTCGACACTTACCAGTACATGGGGTCGGTTGTACTGATGCCGCACTCTGCACTTTCTGTGCAGATTTTGATACTGGCTCAGGTTGATCGAGATTTGCTACTAGTCTGCTGCCCGGAGACTCAAGGTAGATCTGTCGGTGTTCACAGACCTTGAAGTCCCCGTCTATCCTTTATGTCTTACTGTCTTCTTTCGTTCAGACAATTGAATTTCTTTTGAGACTACTACTTGTTGTAAATTCTAAAATGCTCATGAATTGCGACTCCAGATCCGGGTGATAGTAGTTAATACAGATTTATGATATTCTGTACTTGTTATATTTCATTGTAGTTAATTAATGTTAATTACTGAATGGAAATAAAAAATTGGTAAATGATTCTCTAAAGTTGGCTTGCCTATCAAGTAAAATGTTAGGCGCCATCACGGTCCCGTCGGTGGAAAATTTCGGGTCGTGACAATTAGAAATCAAAGACATGCCAAATATGTCTTGCTCAAAGTTCTAACAACATTCAAGATCCAAATGGAGTGTTGCTATATGCTTCTTGATCATCAAATACATCAAGGAGATGCATATCATCCTATATTCGAGAAATACGCCGCTAAGGCCCTCGAATTATGGATAACAAATCGGAGGGAAGAATCAAGGGATAAACAAAGTTGTAACCTACAATGTTTATTAATAAAATCTTTTTCTTTATAGTTGTTTGTGATTGCAATTTTATTTTTTTGCACAAATTTATTACAAACAAATTGGCATGCCCAGTGGGACCATCTGCCCTTCATCTCTTCCTCCTGCTTATCAAAAACTTCAAGTTTCAAGATTATCTGTTGTGATGGTCGGGTACTTCAAGTCTCGTTTTCATGTTTCAGCAAACATACACCTCTACAAACCTTGAAGTAGGGGGCATTTGTAGACACTAAAATTTTAACAGATCAAGATAAATCCAAAATTCAAGATGACTCTTGAAATATTAAGAGTCTATTAGGGTTACTTGGTGGCTACTCCACCCAAACCCTAATTCATTCCCA
Organism: Nicotiana tabacum; assembly: GCF_000715075.1. Classification (NCBI taxonomy): domain Eukaryota; kingdom Viridiplantae; phylum Streptophyta; class Magnoliopsida; order Solanales; family Solanaceae; genus Nicotiana; species Nicotiana tabacum. The sequence continues at coordinate 121,968,921 of NC_134088.1, read as the reverse complement.
TAAATAAGGCTACATATGTCCTTCAAAGAGGATCTCAGCAATCTCATAGTTCACAAAGAGATCACATATACGAAAAATTAATGAAATATTCATTAGAGATCAAAGACATGTCAAATATGTCTTGCTCAAAGTTCTAGCAAGTGTTGCTATATGCTTCTTGATAATCAAATACATCAAGGAGATGCATATCATCCTATGTTCGAGAAATACGCCTAAGGCCCTCGAATTACGGATAACAAATCGGAGGGAAGAATAAAGGGATAAACAGAATTATAACCTGCAATGTTTATCAATAAAATCTTTTTTTTTTATAGTTGTTTGTGATTGCAGCTTTATTTTTCTGCACAAATTTATAGCAAACAAATTGGCACGCCCAGTGGGACCAGTTCTGCCCTTCATCTCTTCCTCCTGCATATCAAAAACTTCAAGTTTCAAGATTATCTATTGTGATGGTCGGGTACTTAAAGTCTCATCTTCATGTTTCAGTAAGCCTACACCTCGACAAACCTTGGAGTAGGGGGCATTTGTAGACACTGAAATTTTAACAAATCAAGATAAATCCTAAATTCAAGACAACTCTTGAAATATTAGGAGTCTACTAGGGTTACTTGATAGCTACTCCACCCAAACCCTAATTCATGCCTATGAATAAGGCTACATATGTCCTTCAAAGAGGATTTCACCAATCCCATAGTGCACAAAAAGATCACATATACAATTTCGAAATTTCATAAAAATTAATGAAATATTCATTAGAGATCAAAGACATGTCAAATATGTCTTGCTCAAAGTTCTAGCAACATTCAAGATCCAAATGGAGTGTTGCTATATGCTTCTTGATAATCAAATACATCAAGGAGATGCATATCATCCTATGTTCGAGAAATATGCCTAAGGCCCTCGAATTACAGATAACAAATCGGAGAAAAGAATCAAGGGATAAACAGAGTTGTAACCTCCAATGTTTATCAATAAAATCTTTTTCTTTATAGTTGTTTGTGATTGCAGTTTTATTTTCTGCACAAATTTATTGCAAACAAATTGGCACGCCCAGTGGAACCAGTTCTGCCCTTCATCACTTCCTCCTGCATATCAAAAACTTCAAGTTTCAATATTATCTATTGTGATGGTCGGGTACTTCAAGTCTCGTCTTCATGTTTCAGCAAGCCTTCACCTCGACAAACCTTGGAGTAGGGGGCATTTGTAGACACTGTAATTTTAGCAGATCAAGATAAATCCTAAATTCAAGACGACTCTTGAAATAGTAGGAGTCTATTAGGGTTACTTGATAGCTACTCCACCCAAACCCTAATTCATGCCTATTAATAAGGCTACATATGTCCTTCAAAGAGGATCTCAACAATCCCATAGTGAACAAAGAGATCATATATACGATCTCAAAATTTCGTAAAAATTCATGTAATATTCATTAGAGATCAAAGACATGTCAAATATGTCTTGCTCAAAGTTCTAGCAACATTCAAGATCCAAATGGAGTGTTGTTATATGCTTCTTAATCATCAAATACATTTAGGAGATGCATATCATCTTATATTCGAGAAATATGCCACTAAGGCCCTCGAATTACGGATAACAAATCAGAGGGAAGAATCAAGGGATAAACAAAGTTGTAACCTGCAATGTTTATCAATAAAATCTTTTTCTTTATAGTTGTTTGTGATTGCAGTTTTATTTTTCTGCACAAATTTATTGCAAACACACGTGTAATCCCTGCAATTATTATTAAATTTATATGAAAACTAATTATAAACTTTTAACATAATATATCATTCAAAAATATTTTATTTAACTTATAAGTTAAAACTTAAGCATATAGGTAGTGAGAGTTCCAGATCTTGTTACTTTTAATTGTTTTAATTAAATATATTTTCAAGTTATATATGTTACTTTTAATTGTTTTGATTAAATATATTTTCAAGTTATATTAAAATTTATAAGTAAAAAGTAAAGCACAAAAATAGTGAGAGTTCCCGTTATTGTTAGTTTTATTTGTTTTGATTAGATACATTTGAAGTTATATTAAAATTGGTAAGAAGATATCAACATGATAACAATATTAGCTAGGAATGTCGCATCTAATAAATATTGTGATAATTTATGTTACATTCCAAAATAAAAAAACAATTCATTAAAAAATATAATATAATAGATAAAAAATAATGGCGGTGCTAAGCATGTGCTAAATATCAAAGAGTTCTATGCGAGGTCTAATGAATTTGAGGTGACAAGTGAGGTTTGCTCAGTTGGTAAAAGCACCTCCATGTATGACTGTTAGGTCCTGGGTTCGAGTCACGCTGGAGGGAAAGTGTGGAAACTGTAATGACCCAACCAGTCATTTCAACTTTTAGAAACCCGTACCCTAAAATAAAACTCCCCGAACATGCTTTTATTAATTTATAACTCGCGGGGATGGTTGGTTCGGGATTTGGAAGTGTGTGGGTTGAAATCGGAACGCTTGGTTCCTTAAGTTAGCTTTAAATGGACAAGTATGACTTCGGTCAATATTTTGAGAAAATAACCCCGGAATCGGGATTTGATGGTTTCACTAGGTTCGTATGATGATTTTGGACTTGGGCGTATGTCCGAATCGGGTTTTTGATAATTCGGGAGCGTTTTAACGCTTAATAGTAAAAATCAACTATTTGAAGGTTTAAAATTCTTTAAATTTGGTTTGGGGTAGGTTTTTGAGTAATTGAAGTCCGTTTGGAATTCCGAGTTTGGGAATAGTTCCGTATAGTGATTTAAGACTTGCACACAAAATTTTGTGTCATTCCGAGTAGTTTAAGTATATTTCGGTGCATTGGAAGTAAATTGAATAACTTGAAATTCTTAAGTTTGAATCAATTTGGTTTAGGGTATAATTCTTAGATTTGATGTTGTTTTACGCATTCCGAGAGTTCGAGCGAGTCCGTTTTATGATTTCAAACTTGTTGGTATGTTCGGGCGGGGTCCCGGGGGCCCCGAGTGTCAATTGGACGAGGCTCGGACCAAGTTGGAAGTTGAGAGCCAAAACTGAAGCTCCCAGCTACTGTCAGAATCGCACCTGCACTTGGCCAGTCGCAGGTGCGACATTTGCAGATGCGACAGGAACTCGCAGGGCACTCGCAGATGCAAGATTTCTTCACAGAAGCGAAAAAGGAATGGGAGGCATGCCATCGCAGGTGCAGAATATTTGGCGCACCTGCGAACGCTCAAGTGCGAGGCTAGACGCGCAGATGCGAGAATTGGCCAGCCGAGTGAAACTCGCACCTGCAAGAATTTTTCGCAGGTGCGGAGCCGCAGGTGCGTTCCAACCTCCGCAGGTACGAAAGGCCTGTTTGGCAGAATGCTTAAAAGAACGGGAATCCACTATTTTTGCCCGTTTTCTCTTCACATTTGGGCGATTTCAGGGCTTTTAGGGGGGGGGGGGGAGGGGGTTTCAACTAGCAATTTGAATGTAAGTTAATTCTACACACCTTGAGTTAAATACATAGATTATAGATAGATTATGACTAGTAAATCTTAGAAATCAAGGGTTTAGGTGAAAAACCTAAATTTTTATAAAAGTGAGATTTTAACCACGAAAATAGTTATGGAATTTGGTAGAAATTATATATTTGAGTTCTTGAGGTTATGGGCAACGTTTTCATCTGAAAATTTCCGGAATCCGGGCACGTGGGCTCGGGGTAAATTTTAGGAATTTTACCATTTTGGATAAGGTAATTTATTTAATAGATAAATTTCGAATCATTTAGCATATATTAATTATTTTGTATAATATTTGGATAGTTTCGGATTTTTCGGCGTCGAATCGAGAATTCAACGCGACGTGGTAATCGAAAAGTGGACTTTGAAATGAGGTAAGCCTCTTGTCTAATCTTGTGAGGGAAAAATTACCCCATAGGGATTAAATTGAATAGTTGTTGCTAATTGCGGGGGCTACGTACGCACGCGGTGACGAGAGTCCGTGCGTAGCTACTATTAATGCTAAAGTCCGGGTAGTTTAGGACTCAAAGCATGAATTACCTGTGTAAATTATATTCTTTGTTTAATTAATATTAATCGATATATATGAATATATTGTGAATTGTTAGAATAAGATATTAAAGGATGGAAATCTCATATGCTTAATTTTCTGTTTAATTAAATTAATTAATAAAAGAAATTATTTTTCCTCCCGAATTTATCTTATTATAAATATATTCTCCTTCCGGAGGTACATAAGAAAATATCCTCCTTTCTTGTGGAGTGGGCCGAACGCCATCGGCAGGATAGATGCATCTATGGATCGTGTTGCACGTCCCTCGGCAGTGTACACGACACTCTGGATCGGGTCGTACGACCTCAGCAGAAATTATGATAAATAATAATAATTACACGATACTTTAATAGTTTATTTCAGCTTGCGAAGCTAATTAATAAATTGGAGAATCCTTGAAATTTAATGAATTGTTATTCCTTCTTGTTAAGGAATTAATTATTATTCTTGTAAATGAGATTAATTGATAAATTGAAAATTATTTGAATTGAAAGAATTTAATTTATATATTGAAAATCGTTGCATCTGAAGGAATTTGATTATTTTCGCTGGTTAAATAAATTATTATTAATTCTGTGAATCATGCTGATTTAGATATTCTAGTTATATTTCAATTATTATTATTTACCCATAGTGAGTGTCAAAGTCGTCTCGTCTCTACCACTTCGATATTAGGCTTGATACTTACTGGGTACACGTTGTTTACATACTCATACTACACTTGCTGCACTTATTTGTGTAGGACCTGAGGCAAGTACTAGTGGGGGACCTATCGTCTTATACCCACGTTATCCAGGAGCATAATGGTGAGTTGCCTTTCTGAGCCGTTCTGCAGCTACTAGTGTCTCTCCTTGTATTTTTCATTCTGTCTATTTTTATTTCAGACAGTATTTGAGGTTTTGTATAATCTACTAGATGCTCATACACTTGTGACACCAGGTCTTGGCACACATATTGGTAGAATTTGGTATTTTTATTATTTTTCTTGGTTTAAATTTTGTCAATATATGCTTAATTTATTAAGTTGGCTTGCCTAGCTGTAGTGTTGGGCGCCATTACGACCTATAGGTAAAATTGGATCGTGACAAAAATACTATAGATCCTCCTAATTTGGGAGGGGTTTAGAAAAAGAAAAAAATGAATTTGAGGTCTAATGAAAAGAAGCACATTACTCAAAAATGAACCAAAAACTCTCCCCACGTTCTTCTAGCCTCCGAGAGGAGGAATGGCAGTAAGGGCACCCCATATAATTGAAATGAAATCTCCATTAAGGAGTGGATATAGCATTACGACATGAGTTTATGCCAAAAAATTTATTAATATTGCACATAAATAATAGATTTGAACACATAATTAAAAATATATTATGTTTCATATTAAGAACATTAAAGGTTGGACCCATAAAATTTAAATCTGTCACGCCCCGAACCTAGGAGCGAGACAAGCACCCGGTGCCTCACCTAACCTGGCGTACCAAATTGCGACTAAGGGACTCTGAGCACATAATGTCATACTTTGGCCATGGGGGCACCTTGCAAAACAATTTGCGAAGCAAAATATAAAACTGAATGGAAACTAGCGCTAACTAAACATCAATATAAAACTAGGCTGAAAAGGCCGTCATAGCTATTACAGCTGACAAACCACCAAATTATACATACCAGGCCTACAAACCCAACATACTGCACTAACCAACAGGATATGTCTACAAGCCTCTACTGATAGATGTACTATGATCGGAACAGGGCCCAGACCTACCCATAACATATATACAGATATACATAAGATGTACACAACACTCTAGACCTGGCAACTCTGAAAGACGTGGAGCTTACCGATCAGGCTGAACTCGGGAAACACCTACTCAGGAGGTCTACCCGTCTGTCTGTCTGAACCTGCACGCATGAAATGCAGCGCCCCCAGAAAAGGGACGTCAGTACGAAATAATGTACCGAGTATGTAAGGCAATAAAATAACTGAAAGCTGAAACTGAACTGATAATATGATAACTGAAATTAACTGGGAGTCAAAGATGGTCTGGAGATATACTTACCTGCTGATACTGACTGAACTCTCTCAATATATTAAGTAAAATAAATGTCCGGCCCTATAAGGCTCGGTATGTGTAAATGCTCGGCCATAGTAGGCTCGCTCATAGGCGCTCGGCCATACTGGGCTCTGTATCTCGGCCATCCTGGGCTCGCTCATAGGCGCTCGGCCACAGTAGGCTCGGTATATATATAACTTACCATCTGATCAGAGGTTGCCCAATAGGGGCCTGCCCACCGATTATAGCTCGATGGTGGTGAAAATAGTGTAATACTGTATATATATATATAGACCCTCTGCTCTCTTGACTGAATAAAGACAAAACTAAACTGAATATGAAGTCCCGATAAGGAATAATATTGTAACTTATGAGACTAGAATAATGTGAATAAATTCATGAATACGAACTTCTCTTTATGTCTCATTATTAACACATGTAGCTACGAGATCATGCCAAAATGAAGGAAGGGCTTAGCCTTAACATACCTTATCACAATCTTTCCAATCACCAAGTTGAACTCACCTCTTCGCACCTTAATCTACAAGAATGATAATAATACTATCGTTAAGTTACGAAAGGTACAACTATCGCACAACGAACGACAAACCTATTTTGTATTAAAACGGGCAGCATCTCCCCTATAATCCTTACTTCCTCCAAATTCAAGATAACACCAACAATACAAGAACAGAACAATAAAAACATATATACATCATTTTCCACCCCTATATACACCATCAAATACTACAAAACAGCCCAACACACCCCAATCTCTTCGTACACAAAACGACCACCGTAGTAGTGTCAAACGACCCGAAAATATTATGACGAACGACCAGCCAACCACCCTACATTTATATGGTGTTTATAAACCCCCTTCCTCCTCCAAAACTCCACAAAATAGTAGTAAAACATGCAGCCCAATAGCAACACAAAACAGTCCACAAAACAGTCCGCTACAAGTGAATAACTCGAACTCACGGCTTCCGATCACCGTCCCGTGAGTTCTTAAAAGTATAGAACGACTTACCATGAATTTACAGAAGAAAAATTGGATGAAAGAGAGCAGTAAACTCACCTTATTTTTTGGATAACTCAGCTCTTATCTTGGTTCTTCAAACTCTAGGTTTTACCTCCAATTAGAACTTGAAAGGGAGAGAAAATCAATTAGGGTTTGTGGGAAATTTTTGGGAGGATTCTTTGCAGAGCTTATGTCTGGTTATTATGCTCTATTTTAAGTCTAATATATGAAGAAAATAGGCCCTTAAAAGGCCTCTTTGGACTACCCGAAATGGCCCATTTTTGGGCTTTCATTTAAGCAAGTAGGTGACACACCTACTTGTCACCTAGCAGCTTGCGCAGTATCGCACAAATGCCCATATCTTTCTACTCCAATGTCATATTGACAAACAGTCTAATGCGTTGGAAAATAGACTCATAGATCTTTAATTTGATAGGTGTAACACCCCATAACTCTAATTATATTGGGAGAAAATCGCAGTTACATTTGACCCAAAGTTTCAGTAAAACTTATGAATGTAACTTGTGATGACTTTCATCGACTTTTGTTCCACAACTCGCTTGACTTCAAAACATAACAACGGATGTCATACGACTAATATAAATCATAACATAATCTCCTTATCATATTAATCACCCTAGTCTCACCCCAAAGGTACATGTTATAACATTTCCAACTTGTCGACTTTCGATGAAACATTGTTTTATTTAATTGCTTTAGCTTCTGAACTGTCCAACCCTCTTTGTACTTGTTGTTCATGATCTTCAATATTTGTAACCTCAGAGGTAACATGATTAACTTACTTTATATACTTTTAAATATTATCTCATTTTTGGTCCTACATTAGTTTGCTTACGACGCATTTTTACGTACGAAAATATAGGGTGTAACAAAATCCTTGCCCCACTCTATTTCCAATAGCCGAACTATTTTATGTCCATAACTTTTGTGTACTTCTCATTGAAAGTAATAAATATTTGATGTGTTATGGAGATGTAACGACCCGACCGGTCGTTTTGAGTATTTGCACTTCGCTCTGTAGTTTACGGGTATGAGTAGCTCCGTATGATGTATTTTGGCTTGTGTGAATCGTTAGTTTTGATTTTCAAGTTATTCAGAATCGAATTGGAAGAAAGAATTTCATTGTTGAAGCTTTAAATTGGGAGAGTTGACCAAGTTTGACTTTTAGCATTTGACCACGGATTGGAATTTTGATGGTTCCGTTAGCTCCGTTGGGTGATTTTGGACTTAGGAGCACGTTCGAATTTTAATTTGGAGGTCCGTGGTTGAATTTGGCTCGAAAAGGCGAAAGCTAAAATTTTGGAAAGTTTGATCAGGAGTGAACTTTTTGATATCGGATTCGGATTATGATTCCGGGAATTGGAATAGCTTCGTTATGTTATTTGATACTTGTGCGCAATATTTGAGATCAATCGGATGTGATTTGATAGGTTTCAGTATCGGTTGTGGAAGTTTGAAGTTCAAAATTCATAAATTTTGATTTGAGATGTGATTCGTCATTTCGATGTTGTTATGCATGATTTGAGGCCTCGAGTAAGTCCGTGTTATGTTATTGTACTTGTCGGTATATTTGGACGGGGTCCCAAATGGCTCGGGTGAGTTTCAGATGAGGTTCAGATCATTTTCATTTCATGTTGCATTGCTGAAGATTTCTGGTTCTAGTGTTTCCGTATCTGCGGAAATATGGGCGCAGATGCGAGTCCACAAATGCGGATAATTGGCCGCAGAAGCGCAACAGGCTTGGCTGGAGGTCATCGCAAATGTGGAGGAGGAGTCGCATCTGTGAGTGCGCAGAAGCAGAAATTGTTAGCTTGTTAGTTATGGCCGCAGAAGCGAAACATTTACCGTAGATGCGGTGGTCGCTGATGCGACTATTTGTGTGCAAATGCGGAAAGTGCTGGGCAGAGGCTATAAAACAAAATCAAGGTTTTTGGTTCTTTTATATTTTGAGTTGTGGGACTCGTATTGAGGCGATTTTTGGAGCAAATGTCATCACAAAGATTGAGGTAAGTATTCTACACTTGGTTTTGATCTTATTCCATGAATCTATCTTCATTTTTGGCAATTGGTTGATGAATTTTAAAGAGGAATTGGGGGGTTTCGCCTAAAGTTTCCTAATATGCATTTTTGAGTTTTGAACATCGAATTGGAGTCGGATTTGAGTGAAACTAGTATGGTTGGACTCGTAATTGAATGGATTATTGGATTTTGTAAATTTTGTTGGGTTCCGAGGTGCGGGCCCGAGTTGGGTTTTTGGTTGGTTTTGGGCTTTTGATTCAAGATTTGATCTTTTTCAATCGGGATTGGTTCCTTTAGCATTATTTGATTTACTTGAGTTGTTTTTGGTTAGTTTTGAGCCGTTCGGAGGTCGGAACGTGCGGGATGGCATTTTGGAGCATCGCTTGGTTTGCTCGGTATTGGAATTGGCTTGTTCGAGGTAAGTAACTCTTCTAATCTTGTAGCTGAGGGTATGAAACCTCGAAATACGTGTTAGGTGATTAGTGTTGAGGTGACGCACATGTTAGGTGACAGGCGTATGGGCATGCACCATATGAATTGAGACTTTGTTGTTCCCATGGTACTATATAGTGGTCCTACTTTGTTGATATCCATGTTTTCGTCATGTGATAAAGTAATTAAACTGTCAATCATGCTAGATATCATGTCTAGGCATTATGCTGATACTGTTTGGACCCATAGTGGTCGTTTCTTACTGTCATCTCAATAATTTCATTGATATTTCATACTCAGTCATATCCATGCATTCATACTATATCTCAGTTTCAATTATTATTTATTGATACATCATATCATTATTGTCAGGCTAGTTATAGTTTCATGATATTGTAAGCCCGTGAGTGAGACTGTAGAGATTGATGACTGAATGAGGTCGAGGGCCCAAGTGAGAGTGATATTTTGGGATCGAGCTGCACGCTGCAGCAAGTTATATTTATCACAATTATGGGATCGGGCTTCATGCCGCAACATGCTATATTGATTTATGCCTGGATCTGGCTTATGATAGCGCTTGGGCTGTAGGAGCCCCTCCGGAGTCTGCACACCCCCAGTGAGCACGGTTGATTATATTGAGGAATGGATCTTCCCTAGACATGGATCTTGTCCGAAGCATTTATATACCTGGAGATGGATCTTCTCCATGGGGCCAGATTGGCCTTCCTCGGTACTGAGTGACTGATGGTCAGTGATGTATATATTCCGGGATAGATCTTCCCTGGGCCGTATGGGCCATATACAGTACCAAGTGATTGAGCATGATGAGTGGAAAGTGTGAGATAGTGAGATTGAGTATTCTGAGAGTGTGAGTACATGATTCATCTCTAAGATACATGGCCTTGGCATGCACATATGACATACAGGCATAAAGATGTATTTTTCCTCATGCTGTACGAAATCACATCATTCATGACTTTTTACATACATTGATATGTGGGCATAGAGAGGTATTTCACACTTGCTATATGGAAAGAAAATGAAACATCTTATTTATTGTGGAAAGGAAATTTGGAAAAAAAATTATAGTTTTCAAACTTACTCATATTTTTGGTATTTTCGATAAAAGCTTTGGATTTTCACTAAGATACTTGAAAAGCATGACTATTTTCAGGAACTGTGAACGAGCTGAGCATTTTACTTCTAAGATACATATTTTATTACTTGTATTATGCTGTTCTGAACTGTTGTGGGATATTGGTATTGGACCCGATCTTGTGTTAGCTCGTCACTATTTTCAACCTATGGTTAGGTTTGTTACTTATTGAGTACATGGGGTCAATTGTACTCATACAACACTTCTACACCTTGCGTGCAGATGTTGGCTGCTGATGTTGTTGTGCTCGTTGGGAGCTGGATCTGAAGATGTACCTGCGCTCCGATTGTAGCTGCCTCTTGTTCATGGTAGCTTTAGATTCATAAAACTATGTTTATGTACTTTTCAAACAGATAATGTATTTATGTCACGACCCAATTTCCCCTCTGTTTGGGTATCATGATGGCACCTAGTCTTAGGGACTAGGTAAACCTAACAATAATTAAAACAACATTATTTAAATAGAATCTCTTACAATTCCCAAAACCGGTAGTACAAGTCATAAACTCTACAGAGTGTTTGCTAGAAAACTTCTAAATACAACTATCCAGAAATAAGAATAAACAGTGCAAAACGAAAACTAGAAGGTGACTCCAAAGCCTGCGAATGCAACAACAAGTTTACCTTAAGTCTCCACAGCAACAGTCCACACAGCTAGCTAACGAACAATGCACCTGGATCTGCACAAAAAATGTGTAGAAGAGTAGCATGAGCACACCACAGCGGTGCCCAGTAAGTATCAAGACTAACCTCGGTGGAGTAGTGAAGAGGAACAGTCAAGACACTCACTGGTCTAATAAACTGAACAGATATAAGTACATGAATAATAGAAGTATGATGTCTACATAAAGACTATGCAATATGGCGATGGTATAGTAATGGCAATAATGAAGGAAAAACAACAAGTATTAGCGGAATATCATGAAAATGACACAGAAAGGTGAATGGAACACAACCTAAATCCGGAATCACAAATACATCAAGGACAAGTAATAACTCAGCAACTACAAACCCTTTTACATAAGGTTTTAGCCAACAACTCCACGAGGTACCGAACCTCGGACAAACTCACAACTCACGGGTCTCAATACCTGAACCCTAACACTTGGCATCATGTGCCCTCATAACATCTCATAACCGCACTGACGACTCACGTGCCAATAGAGCTATTCTCACATAGAAGGCAAGTAAACAAAGGTGAGCATCTATGCTCAACAATATCAAGAACACCTCTTATCCGATAAGAGTGCTTAACTACGTGTATGCTTCAGAAAGTGTCCTAACATAGTCCATACCAGCAAATAAGCATAAGGAAGAAGAAGAACAGACAACACATAGAATATTTTCTCACAACTTTCACAAGATAAAGCTCACACAGGTACGCATACCACTACACAAATATTAACAACAAGAATGCCCCCATGCCATAAATTATCACAAATCAATCCCTGACATAACCCACCTTGTCTCGCCACTTGTGCAATAGTAACATAAATGCCCGCTTTGTCTCACCACACATGCATAATAATGTTCCTACCTTGTCTCGCCACATGCGCAACCCACATTTATATATACATATCCCGCCTTGTCACGCCGCATGTGCAAATATCAATATTAACAATAGCACGACAGAAACCTCGTGCAACCCCACAACAAGTACCACATCAACAATGACAACAATATAAAGTACGACAAGTAAATCAATTCGAGAACTATAATTCACAAGGGAACGGTAGAACCAATTCAAAAGGAATAACCACAATAAGGAATGCTAGGCATAAAGAGAACAATTCAACAAAGGGAAACTAATGTATATCAACGATCCCACAATATACATTTCAACAACAGGGAAAACTAACACGAGTCAAATAATTCCAAATAAAACAAGTCGACTAAGATATAGGATATCCAAAACTTCTTTTAAGGTTGAGGAATTTCTAAGGATTTTCCACAATTTAATTAAGGATAAGCAGCGGAAGGATAATCATAACCTCAATTAAGACTGAACAAATTATAAGATGATATAATAATAATTTCAAATAAAGATAAGCAGTTATGAAAAGATAGCATGAAAATAAAGGAGGTAAAATCTTCAGTTAAGTCAAATAAGAGTCAAATAGGAAATAAGAGTGAATCCTGAAAGCAATTAATTCTAATTAAAACCCGTAGAGGTGAAACTAGTAAATAGGAACTTAATCATATCAAGAACTTCATACTCAGTGAACATAAGGACCTAAGAATCCTAAAAGACCAACTTTTCACAAATAAGTCTGAGCACGCACTCGTCACCTCACGTGCATGGACTACCATCAATATAGAAGACTCAAATCCTAAGGGAAAAATTCCCCACACAAGGTTAGGCAAGATACTTACCTCGAACCAAGCGCAAACAGTCCGTAAGAATGCCTTCCTCAATTATTCGACTCTGAATTGTCCAAATCTAACCAAACACAATTGCATATCATGAATACAATGATAATAGACTCATCTAATTAATGAAATCAATATGTTAACAAAAATTCCGAAATTTGCCCTAAAATGTCAACCCGGGCCCACGTCTCGGAATCGGGTAAAAATCACAAAATATTAACACCCATTCACTCACGAGTCCAACCATTTAAGAATTACTCAAATCCGATCACAAATACCCTTTCAAAACTCGAAATCTTTATTGAAGAAGTTTTTCCAAGTTTTCCCAATTTCAACCTCAAAAATCCGAAACTAAATGGAGAAAACAACTGTAGATTAATGCAATAAAACCAAATTCGAGTAAGAAATTGTTACCCATAAGATTCCTCTGAAAATCTCTCAACGAATCGCCTTCTCCCGAGCTCAAAATCAAAAATGGAGTGAAAATGAAATAACCCTCGATACCAACCCCTTTCTGCCTAGCGATCCTCGCACCTGCGACCATTTCTTGCACCTGCGCCTACCGCACCTGCGGTCTAACCAGTCGCACCTGCGGAAGTCACTAACTCCCACATTCTCTGCACCTGCGAGCCTTCTGCGTATCTGCGGTCATCGCAGATGCGGAACTTCCTCGCACCTGCGACCCTAGGCCAACTCTCAATTCTCGTATCTGCGCTTCCATCTCCGCACGTGCGAGTCCGCTGATGCGCACAAATGCTCCGCATCTACGGAGGATGCCAAGTCCAGCTTTTCTCGCACCTGCGCCTTCATCTTCGCATCTGCGACCATCGCACCTGCGCCCAAGGTCTGCAGGCGCGATTACACCAGAACTCAGACCTCCCCAAAACCATGGAAATCATCCGCAACTCGTCCGAAAAATGCCCCGGGCCCTCGGGACCCCGTCCAAACATACCAACAAGTTCTATACCCTAAAACGGACCTGCTCAGGGTCTCAAATCACATCAAACAACGTCGAAACTCCGAATCGCACCATGAATCGAACTTATAAATTTTCAAATCTTTCAACTTCTAAAACCCGTGCCGAAACCTATCAAATCAACCCGGAATGACATCAACTTTTGCAGGCAAATCCCAAATAACATAACGGAGCTGTTCCAACTATCGAAATCACATTCCGACCCTGATATCAAAAAGTCCACTTTCGGTCTAAATCTTCAAAAATTCGACTTTCACCATTTCAAGCCTAAATCAGCTACAAACCTTGGATTTATAGTCCGGACATGCTCCTAGGTCCAAAATCACCCAACGGAGCTAATGGAACTGACGGAACTCCATTTCGGAGTCGTCTTAACTTAGTTCCGACTACGGTCAAAATCCTAAGACTTAACCTTCCGTTTTAGGGACTAAGTGTCCCAAATCACTTTGAAACATCCGGTAACCGAATTCAACCACGCACGCAAGTCAATACACATAATATGAAGCTGCTTAGAGCCTTATGCCGCCGAACGGGACTTAAATTCTCAAAACGACTGGCCGGGTCGTTACATCATTCCCCTCTTAAATAAGCGTTCGTCCTCGAACGTGCTAAGCATCACCTCAAAGTCTTGAAATCACTTACCCAACACACACCCGTGGGTGACCCCACGTCACCCCAATCCACATAAGCCTGACGACACCATCTCAACTATAATTTATCCTTTCTGCCAACACCGATAGGTTTTAGAGTAAAAAATACACACCTTCCATTTATCTTCAAAAGACCCGATTCTAAATCCATAACCGATATCAGTCTCAACCAGCGGTAACAACTCATGCCTACACCCACAAGGTACGACCACACAACAATACACACCACATATAGGCCCATATCCGTTAGTAACCCGTTTCAAACCTCCACAACACTGACAATTATGCAAGAAACACAAAGACCTCATAACTATACACCCGAATCAACAAGTCACAACTAACACCACCGGGCACACACCCCACAAGCTAAAACTCGAGAAGCACGGAATGAAAATGACTGAATATGTAAAGAGAAACACATAAGGGAAATATCAATCAAGCCCGACAGGCTCAACTCTCTAATAGTATCATACTACGAATCAATTCAAAAGGAAAAATCAAAGTACATGAACAAATCATAAGGATCTCATCCTGGTATCACCCTCCACCCCGGCACGCAGTCTGGCTCAAACATATCAAAACACATGGAGTCGCGAGGGTCTCGCCCTCAACTCTGAATCACAAGTCGAATACACATCATACCAATGGAAATCCTCCACTAACTCAATTCTGCCAATAAAATCTCAAACCTTGTTAAATTCTCATGCCGGTAGAGTATCAAATCACAAATTATAACCAATTTACTCAGGAATGACATCAAACCTACCATAATGGACAACGTGAATTCACTTATAGTCTCGTAACTTTCAATAATGTATAGAAACAAACAATAGACATGGCTATCACTCGTAGAATCTCCCAACGGGGTAAACATCTAAACATAATACTAAGTCATAAACTCACCCATAGTTGGGATAACAAGTAGGGGAACTCGCCCCGATAAGCAGGAACGAATCAAAATACGATTGGTGTCCCTATGTAACAAATCAAAAGCATACTTGTATGACATCATCTGGCACAGTGGCCTCAAACCTACTATATGAAACACATCAACGGGTCGGGCCTTCCCCTCTTGGGTGCTCTCTACTCGCTTGAATACTCCGCTGTGGTACACCTATCTGGAGTCTAGAACAATCTCTCAACCTGTGGCTGGTATCTCCACACTCGAAGCAACCTCTCTGCTGACGTGGTTATGGGAACTGTGCGGTACGGGTACTCTGAGACCCATGAGCACCTGAGACACTGTGTGAAGCCTGAAGTGCAAACTGAACTGGCTGACCAACAAAAACTCTACCATGTATTACCCTGCCTCCAAAATAAGGACCAGTAGATCTCTCCGGTCTACGAGGCCTCCTCACCTCCCTATCCTCTCTCTCCTAATCTCGCCTGTACTCTCTCTTATGGCCCCGTATGTCCTCTTTCTCCTGATCCCACATGCCCTCTACTCGGCGGGCAATCCCTACGACCTGCTGAAACGAAATATCTGACTCTAACTCATGAGCCATGCTAAACAGAATATCATGTCTGAGTCCCTCAATGAATCTACGGACACGCTCTCTAACTATGGCGACCAAAGCAGGTGCATGCCTGGCCAAATCACTGAATCTCATGGCATACTCTGACATTGACATAGTGCCCTGGAACAACTGCTCAAACTTCGCGCACCATGCATCTCGAACGGACTGAGGTACAAACTCTCACAGGAACATCTTTGAAAACTGAACCCATGTAAGTGAAGCTAACTCGGCTGGGCTACCCAACTCATATGCCCGCCATCACTAGTAAGACGTTCCCCTGAGCTGGAACATAGTAAAAGCAACCCCGCTCGTCTCCACAATACCCATAGTACGGAGAATGCGGTGACACTCCTCCAGAAAACCTTGTGCACTCTCTGAAGCCAAACCACTAAATGTAAGAGGGTCACATTTCTTGAACCTTGCAAGTCTAAGCTTTTCTTCCTCAGATGTTGCTGCCCTAACCACAGGCTGAATTGGGACCACAGGCTGTGTCGCCATGACACCTGGAACCTGACCAACATGAACTTGCTGCTCTAGGGTGTGGGCGGCGGGAGTCTGGGCTCCTCCCCCGGTCTGTGAAATAGCTGGTGCAACTAGAATCAACCCCGCCTGAGCCAATGTACCAAACATGCTCAGGAACTGTGCTAAGGTCTCCTGAAGTCCGGGGGTAATAACAGGCGCCTCCGGTACCTGCTCCCCAACTGGAACTACTGGCGGCTCCTCAACTACTGCCCTGGTAGGTGCTCTGGCTGTGGCACTTACCCCTCGTTGGCCTCTGCCTCTGCGTCTAGCGATATCTGCCCCAGGAGCAGCGTCGTCGATAACTGCAGCTCGTGTCCTCACCATCTGTGAGAGAATGGAATGATAAAAGTTCAAACTCCGAGATTAATAAGCTCGCACGATAGGAATGAAAGAAGTGAAAATGTCCTAATAGTTCCGTAGCCTCTCGAAGATAAGTACAGACGTCTCCGTACCGATCCGCAAGACTCTACTAAACTCGCTTATGACTTGTTGCACCTATGAACCTAGGGCTCTGATACCAACTTGTCACGACCCAATTTCCCCTCCGTTTGGGTATCATGATGGCACCTAGTCTTAGGGACTAGGTAAGCCAAACAATAATTAAAACAACAACATTATTTAAATAGAATCTCTTACAATTCCCAAAACCGGTAGTACAAGTCATAAGCTCTACAGAGTGTTTGCTAGAAAACATCTAAATACAACTGTCCAGAAATAAGAATAAACAGTGCAAAATGAAAACTAGAAGGTGACTCCGAAGCCTGTGAACGCAGCAGCAGGTTTACCTTGAGTCTCCACAGCAACAGTCCACACAGCTAGCTAACGAACAATGTACCTGGATCTGCAAAAAAAATGTGCAGAAGAGTAGCATGAGCACACCACAGCGGTACCCAGTAAGTATCAAGACTAACCTCGGTGGAGTAGTGAAGAGGAACAGTCAAGACACCCACTGGTCTAATAAACTAAACAAATATAAGTACATGAATAGCATATGTACGATGGTATAGTAATGGCAATAATGAAGGAAAAACAACAAGTATTAGCGGAATATCATGAAAATGACACAGAAAGGTGAATGGAACACAACCTAAATCCGGAATCACAAATACATCAAGGACAAGTAATAACTCAGCAACTACAAACCCTTTTACATCAGGTTTTAGCCAATGACTCCATGAGGTACCGAACCTCGGACAAATTCACAACTCACGGGTCTCAATACCTAAACCCTAACACTTGGCATTATGTGCCCTCATAACACCTCATAACCGCACTGACGACTCACGTGCCAATAGAGCCATTCTCACATAGAAGGCAAGTAAACAAGGGTGAGCATCTATGCTCAACAATATCAAGAACACCTCTTATCCGATAAGAGTGCTTAACTACGTGTATGCTTGTGCAAGTGTCCTAACATAGTCCATACCAACAAATAAGCATAAGGAAGAAGAAGAACGGACAACACAGAGAATATTTTCTCACAGCTTTCACAAGATAAAGCTCACACAGGTACGCATACCACTACACAAATATTAATAACAAGAATGCCCCCATGCCATAAATCATCATAAATCAATCCCTGACACAGCCCACCTTGTCTCGCCACGTGTGCAATAGTAACATAAATGCCCACCTTGTCTCGCCACACGTGCATAATAATGTTCCTACCTTGTCTTGCCACATGCGCAACCCACATTTATATATACATATCCCGCTTTGTCACACCGCATATGCAAATATCAATGGTAACGATAGCACGACAGAAACCTCGTGCAACCCCACAACAAGTACCACAGCAACAATGACAACAATACAAAGTACGACAAGTAATTCAATTCGAGAACTCTAATTCACAAGGGAACGGTAGAACCAATTCACAAGGAATAACCACAATAAGGAATGCTAGGCGTAAAGAGAACAATTCAACAGAGGGAAACTAATGTGTATCAACGATCCCACAATATACATTTCAACAACAGGTAAAACTAACACGAGTCAAATAATTCCAAATAAAACAAGTCGACTAAGATATAGGATATCCAAAACTTCTTTTAAGGTTGAGGAATTTCTAAGGATTTTCCACAATTTAATTAAGGATAAGCAGCGGAAGGATAATCCTGAAAGCAATTAATTCTAATTAAAGCACGTAGAGGTGAAACTAGTAAATAGGAACTTAATCATATCAAGAACTTCATACTCAGTGAATATAAGGACCTAAGAATCCTAAAAGGCCAACTTTTCACAAATAAGTCCGAGCACACACTCATCACCTCACGTGCATGGACTACCATCAACATAGAAGACTCAAATCCTAAGGGAAAAATTCCCCACACAAGGTTAGGCAAGATACTTACCTCTAACCAAGCTCAAACAGTCCGTAAGAATGCTTTTTCCTCAATTATCCGACTCTGAATTGTCCAAATCTAACCAAACACAATTGCATATCATGAATATAATGATAATAGACTCATCTAATTAATGAAACCAATATTTTAACAAAAATTCAGAAAGTTGCCCTAAAAAGTCGTCTCAAAATCGGGTAAAAATCACAAAATATGAACACCCATTCACTCACGAGTCCAACCATATAAGAATTACTCAAAAACGATCACAAATCCCCTTTCAAAACTCGAAATCTTTATTGAAGAAGTTCTTCCAATTTTTCCCAATTTCAACCCCCAAAAATTCGAAACTAGATTAATGCAATAAAACCAAATTTGAGTAAGAAATCGTTACTCACAAGATTCCTCTGAAAATCTCTCAAAGAATCGCCTTCTCCCGAGCTCAAAATCAAAAATGGAGTGAAAATTAAATAACCCTCGATTCCAACCTCTTTCTGCCCAACGATCCTCGCACCTGCGCCTACCGCACCTGCGGAAGTTACTAACTCCCACAGTCTCCGCACCTGCAAGCCTTCTGTGCATCTGCTGGCATTGCAGATGCGAAACTACCCCGCACCTGCAACCCCAGGCCAACTCTCAATTCTCGCATATGCGCTTCCATCTCCGCACGTGTGAGTACGCTGATGCGCACAAATGCTCCGCATCTGCGGAGGCTACCAAGTCCAGCTCTTCTCGCACCTACGCCTTCATCTTCACATCTGCGACCATTGGACCTACGCCCAAGGTCCGTAGGTGCGATTACACCAGAACTCAGACCTCCCCAAAACCATGGAAATCATCCGCAACTCGTCCGAAAAACACCCGGGGCCCTCGGGACCCCGTCCAAATATACCAACAAGTTCTATACCCTAACACGGACCCGCTCGGAGTCTCAAATCACATCAAATAACGTCGAAACTACGAATCGCACCATGAATCGAACTTATAAATTTTCAAATCTTTCAACTTCTAAAACCCGTTCCGAAACCTATCAAATCAACCCGGAGTGACGTCAAATTTTGCAGGCAAGTCCCAAATAACATAACGGAGCTGTTTCAACTCCCGGAATCGCATTCCGACCCCGATATCAAAAAGTCCACTTCCGGACCAAATCTCCAAAATTCGACTTTCGTCATTTCAAGTCTAAATTAGCTACAGACCTCGGATTTACAGTCCGGACACGCTCCTAAGTCCAAAATCACCCAACGAAGCTAATGGAACTGACAGAACTCCATTCTGGAGTCGTCTTCATACAGTTTTGACTACGGTCAAAATCCTAAGACTTAAGATTCCATT
This sequence comes from Nicotiana tabacum, assembly GCF_000715075.1. NCBI lineage: Eukaryota > Viridiplantae > Streptophyta > Magnoliopsida > Solanales > Solanaceae > Nicotiana > Nicotiana tabacum. The sequence goes on along the minus strand of NC_134088.1, from coordinate 121,948,471 downwards.
TTAGGGACTAAGTATCCCAAATCACTCTGAAACATCCGGTAACCGAATTCAACTACGCACGCAAGTCAATGCACATAATTTGATGCTGCTCAGGGCCTTATGCCACCGAACGAGACTTAAATTCTCAAAACAACCGGCCGGATCGTTATAATGTATTTCATACCAGCTTTGTATACTCTATTCTTAGAAGCTCATAATTTGTACTACCAGTTCTTTGGGAATATATATGATTAAGATTTTTCTTTACTTAAATTACCTTAATAATTATTATTGGAATTGTATAGTTGATAATTGGCTTACCTAGTGGGTTGGGTTAGGTGCCATCACAACTAGTTGGATTTTGGATCGTGACAGGAAATAAATATTCAGACTTACCAATGGTCAAATAGTATTATGTTCACAAAGCTTTCAGAAATTTAACGGAAAAGAAAATAACATGGATCCCCGATTTATTTCTTTAAATATTATAATAAATAAAATTCGAATATATAATTTATTTAGAAATCTATTTTTAACCAAAATATCATATAGATTTATTTTAAGAATAGTGTAATTAACATTTAGCCTTCGTGCTCTTTTATAATCGGGTTTTGGTATCCTTTTGTAGTGAGAATTTTGATAACCTTAGAATTCGCTACTCTACTATCCGCTTTCACGTTTCAATTCTCCAATCTAAAAATAAAAAACGTCCTTACACGTAAAACCAATAGACACTGACATATTATATGGTACAAAATTAAAGTTTTTGGAACTCTTCTTGAGGGAATGTACTGTGTAATAAACAACAAACAACATTCATTGCATTGCCTAAAATTCAAAGTAATACTAAAAATTTTAATTTCAATATTTATTACAATATTTTGTATAAAAATATAATTAAGCTAATTAAAAAATCAACTTAATTTTAAAGGAAAATTAAGCTAAAAATAAAATTTCCATGGGAGCATCGCAATGTGTGTGTCATCTATTAATCTTTAGAAGAAACATATTCTCTTCTATTTTCCTCATCTTGTAAAACACAGCGTCATAATGTAAGTTATGTTTTATTCATGTAGACTTTTGAAAGAATCCTAATATTTATGGTTAAAGGGTGCAGAAGTCAGTATATGAGTCTAGCAATTCAATAATTAGTCTCAAATAACTAAGAAATTGGAATTTAATTAATATTAGAAGTCCATGAAATCGTAGTATTAAGCAAAGTTTAAAATATCACTTTTACCCTACATGGTATTATTTGTCAATTAATATCCTGGGGATATTTTGGTAAATCAATATTATATTCATGCTTTAATAATAACTAGTATCTATAAACGTGCGTTGCACGTTAATAAAGACACGTGATGATTTAAATATTTATTTATATAAAGGAACAATAAAATTTAATTAATGAGATAAATTTTATGTATAATAATACAACAATCTTCTAAATGCCGAAAAATATTATTACGTTAGCATAATACATGAATTTAAAATAAAAGGACATCGTCAAAACTTACACAAATGATCAATATTTTCATGTTAGAGATTTTCTACTCTCGAACAGTTGTATTTAGAGATTTTCTATTAAACTCTGTAGAGCTTGTGACTTGTACTACCGGTTTTGGGATTGTAGGAAATTTCTATTTCAGATTATTCCAGATAATTGATTACTTTATTACCATTCAAACTGAACTGTTAAAAACGACTAAAATTATTCTAACATTGGCTTGCCTAGCAAGTGAAATATTTGAGTTGAGGAAAAAAGGGAACTAAGGAGAACAAGAGATCTCGAGGTTCTGGAGAATGCAGTGGGTGCTACTCTGCAGCTATAACTCATTATGGTGGAGACTCAAGCAGTCAGTCAGCTCAGTCCGCACATTAGATTGCTCGGGGTGCACCAGTAAGTTCTTTTACTGCACCGCCGAAACGAGATTTCTATAATGGTTATTCTAGTTATCCGGCACAGACTTAGTATGAGCAACAGAACCCGCAGAGGGGTTGTTATGAGTGTGGTGATACTAGGCACATCATGAGAGATTGTCCCAGACTTGGGAGAGACATATTTCATCAGAGCACTCAAGCTGGAGGCTCCATTTTAGTTGCTACTCTACCTACATATTCAGTTAGGGGCGGAGGACAGGCGGGTAGAGGACGTCCTAGAGGTAGAGGCCCGACCCGCTGATATAATTGCTATGAATTGGCTGAGGTCGTTACACCAGATGGTTCTGTTACAGGTATGATTTAATTCATAATAGAGGAGCACTATTCTTATTTTGCTTCAATTACTATTATCGAGGTGAGACCTCCTTTCATGCTCCTTATATGGCGAGTTTATGAATTTGCACTCTACTCCTGTATTTATCCCTCTTGGGAGATTTGATGGTGTTAGCCTGTGTCTATCATTTTTGTTTTGTACACTATTGAGGGCTATGAGTCTAAAAGTGACTTTCTGTTACTCACTACAGTGAGTTTTGATGAAATGTTCGGATAATTAATTACAAATTGTGAATTATATGCCCTACCAGTATAAGGGTTCATTATGTGTTGTGATTTTGTTCAACGGAAATTATTTTAAATAGGAAAATGGAAGATTTTGATTGGAACGATGTGCATATTACTTGTGATTCAGAACCGTGGACGAGACCATCATATTATTATATGATTTGTTATGTATAAACCGGGCTACGAGCTACGGTGAAAGTTATATAAGAACGTGATCCTTGAGATGCAAATTTATGTGCTTAAATTCTCCCTTGTGAAATTTAAATTTGTACTATAGTACTAATATGAAGTCATGCTTGTTAGGCTTATTTGAAAATTCTTGTATGAATTTATCTATACATAATTTTCCAAATTCGTATTGTAATTATTGAGTTTTAGCCTACGAGATAAGTGCCCAGGTGGCGTTAAATGCGACTCGTTAATTCGGGTAAATAATTACGAGGCCTTCATGTCTCGCGTCTCGTTGTCAATATTATGAAGGTTTGAAATGAGATTTTTGTTAACACGAAGTTAAACGACGATGCTATAATGGGTTATGAACAACTATTATAACCAGAGATGTGATTATGGTCGTATGCATATTGCGATACATTATGTGGTTGTGCCTTACGAGTGTAGGCACGAGTTGTTATAGTTGGCTGAGACTAATGCCGTGTGTTGATATAAAAATCGGACCCTTTTGAAAATGATTGGAGTGTAAGAAAATTGATTTTAAGGTTTATAAGTGTGAATAGGAAAATTAATCTCAATTGAGATGGTGTTGTCGAACCTATGTCGGTCATAGTGACGTGGTATCACCCGCCAGTTTATGTGTAAGAGTAAAATTACCAATTTGATAACCTCAGAATAATTCTTAGCACGTTCGAGTACGAACGTTTGTTTAAGAGGTGGAGGATATAGCGACCCGACTTATCATTTTGAGAATTAGAGTCCCGTTCAATGGCTTAAGATCTCGAGCAACCTCGTAATACATATTATGACTTGCGTGTATGGTTGAGTTTGGTTTTCGGACGATTCGGGATCATATTGGGAGAACAATTCTTATTTAAGAAGCTTAAAAAAAAATAGTTGGCCGGAGAGTCGACTTTTGAGCAACCGACTCCAGAATAGATTTTTTTTATTCCAATAGCTATGTATGGTGATTTTGGACTTAGGAGTGTGTCTGAATATTTATTTGGAAGTCCGTAGTTGATTTTGTCTTAAAATGGCGAAAGTTGGAAATGAAAGGTTTGAAAGTTTGACAGGGAGTTGACTTTATTGATATCAGAGTCGAAATTCAGTTATGAAATTTTTGATAGGTCCATTATGTCGTTTATGACTTGTGTGCAAAATTTGAGGTCAATCGGACTTGATTTGATAGGTTTCGACATCAAATGTAGAATTTGGACATTTCTAGAATATTTCGACGTTATTTCTTCAAGCATAAGTGGTATCATATTAAGCAAATGAGCTCCAAATTTAGTTTTGGTTGAAGAATTAGATCCATATTGAAATTACGAAGCCATAGCAAAAAGAATCGTCGAATTCAGACATCGTATGACAGAGTTATGCCCATTTCCGTGTGAAATAGAAACGATTTCACATTGCTAGCGCCCAGGGTAGCATGGGGCACTAGCCCTGGCGCTGGGATTTTTGAGGTTCTGGAAATTGGACCACATGTAGCGCCCCACGCCACCTGTGGCGCTCAAAATATTATATACTCATTTCGGGATTCATATTTTCCCATTCCTCTTGGCCAAATTTTGGGGGTTTCCTCCACTCTCTTAAGGCCTCCAACTCCCCCATTTCCAAGGTGAGTAATCCCTATTAATTTGGTGTTTCATTCTATCATTTCCACTCTAAAACTAATTCAATCCACCATGAAATCCTTAGATCTTCAAGAACTCAAAAGAGGGTTTTGGAAAATTTTCTTCCAAAAGGTAATCCTAAACCCTTAGAGATATATGCATGGATTTATTATGAGTATACGAGCAAGAAATAAGTATTAACACTTATTGGATGGTGCGTGGAAGTCATAAATACTTAAACTAGATTATTGGATGTTGTAGATATTTTGTAATGAATTAATTATCAATAATTGGGTGGATGTGAGTTCATTGATGATTTTAATGGTGCTAAAGAAGGTTGTTTGTAGACAAAGGATGGTTTAGTATTTCTTGTTGGTAGGAACGAGAGATTTTTGGATAAAGAAACACCAATACTAGAGGTAGTAAAACGCTATGTACTCTAGGTGTTTGATAAAAATTCTAAATGACCAAAAATCTACAAATTTGTTTACTAATATTGGTCTAATTGAATTATGTTGATGTAGATTAAAGTTGTAAGAGTACTGGGAGGTTTTAATATCACTAAAGAGCTGAATTAAGGAAGCTCGATTTGTGGCAATCTTATTTTTGAGGGATTTTCAAGGGAATCATCGAGATTTGAGTCGTCCGTAGGTGGCTTCACTCACGAAGATCATTTAAGGTATTGGTTTAGTTTTGTCGAGGTAAGTGTCTTGTCTAACTTCGTATGAGAGAAACCACCCCTTGGAATTTGAGATGATTGTGCTATTCGTGTTATGTGAAGGTTGTGTATGCGAGGTTACGAGTGGGTACACGACCTATATTTGGTATTTGACCGGTTTAGACTGTTAGGCTCCCCTCATGTAACTAATTGTAACTATCGTTTCATGACTACATCTTTTTTGTTAGAATTATTTGTACGTGCTTTACTTGAAATTGTTAGCACATGTTCAATCTTTGTTGTCAAGATCACCTTATATGCCAATTGTTGATTGTAACCACTCGTTGAATTCATGCTTTACTTGCTACAATACTTAATTGTCAATTGATGCTCATAAATTGTGCCTTGGCTTATGGATTATCATTTCCTTGCTATTTGATTTCGTGAGCTACCATGTAGCCTTTTTCATTAGTTGTGACTTCTTTGTGTAGCCTCGTTATTCCTTTTGATTTTGCAGTATACCATAGTTGGTTGTAAATTGGTTGCTTAATTTGTGTTGCTTGAGGATTGGGTTGCACGCCGCAATAAATTTTATTTTAAGTTTATATTGATGGATTGGGTTGCACGCCGCAACGGAATTTATTTGCAAGATTATATTGTTGGATCGGGATTGCACGCCGCAACGGAATTTATTTTAAGATTATATTGGGGGATCAGGTTGCACGCCGTAATGGATTTTACTTTAAAATTATATTGTTGGATCGGGTTGCACGCCGCAACGGAATTTATTTAAAAGATTATATCGGGGGATCGGGTTGCACGCCGCAACGAATTTTATGTTAAAGATTATATTGTTGGATCGGGTTGCATGCCGCAACGGAATATATTTGAAAGATTATATTGTTGGATCGAGTTGCATGCCGTAGCAAATGTACAAATATGAAATTATTATTAAATTAAGGTTAATTCCCATTTGTGATTATCATGATGCATTTCATGCTAGGACGGTTACTGTGATTTCTTAAATTACTTCTTTATATTTTTGCATAATTAATTAACCGTTAATATATTAAAAATGGAATAATATGGACTTCTTGTGTGAGTCATGCATTCTATGTGATATGTTAAGTTGCTAAAAATTTAGCAGATATAAATGAAAGAATTTTGAAGTTGTTCCACTTTCGTGTCTTTCAAAAAAAAACTCATATCTTATTATCTACTAATTTAAATGGGGATTATATTTTTACTCTAATTGATACCTCAACTTCCTCATTATCTTATTGTCGTGTAATTTATGTGAAAAAAATTATTATTACATTTTACTTTAATAAATCCAATATTTATCTCGTTAAAATTTGATTGAGTATCTTAATTTGTTAACTAAACTAAATTGATATTCTATTGCACAACCTCTCCACTATTTTACCTTATTTAAATCCTAAATTGACTTAGTAACTCATTTGACACTTTACTATGTTCAAGTTGGAATTATTTTTAATTGTGTTTAAATTATTCATCATTTCATGGCAAGGATGAGAGTAAAAGTACGAAGGGTAATGCCGTGCCATTTTTATATTATATTTATACTCTGACTGTGTTGTTGCTCAATTGCTTGATTGTTTGTTTGATGCCATCAGTGTTCTCATTATTTTCATTGTTGATTTGTATTGGAAATTCTTCTATTTTTGGCCTTACATTGATACACTTTCTTTGTTAGCATCATGTAACATACTGTACAGCTTTATATGTCCGGTAGATATCTTGATCTGACCTTATCACTACTCTACCGAGGTTAGGCTTGATACTTACTGGGTACCGTTGTGGTGTACTCATGCTACGTTTCTGCATATTTTTTGTACAGATCCAGGTACCCCAGAGTTATTGATATTCTTGATAGGTGATTGAGCATTGTTGTGGAGACTCAAGGTATACCTGTTGTCGCGTTTGCATGCTTTAGAGTCACCTTCTGATATTTCTTGCACTGTTGATTCTACTCTGGAACAGTTGTATTTAGAGATTTTCTAGTAAACTCTGTAGAGCTTGTGACTTGTACTACCGGTTTTTGGATTGTAGGAAATTTCTATTTCAGATTATTCCAGATAATTGCTTTCTTTATTACCATTCAAACTGAACTGTTAAAAGCGACTAAAATTATTCTAATATTGGCTTGCGTAGCAAGTGAAATGTGAGGCGCCATCATGGTCCCGAATGTGGGCATTTCTGGTCGGGACAATAACATACATATTTGTTTTCAAAATTAACCTATATACAATGGAAGATCAATTTTAACTTAGTCTATTATATATACGGTGACACTAACATACGTAAGAAATAATAAACTTGACAACAAACATATATGGTAGAAGGCTATTTGGTATTAAAGTGTTTAAGTATTCTTCTTGGTAGTAATTATTGGTATCATTTTCTGCTGCGTCCAAAACTGAAAAATATTTTATTTTTATTATAACATTTTGCAATCAACCTTTTATTCAGTTGATCAACATATGCATTTATGCAAGCTAATTAAAATATCTTTTTAATTCTATCATACGATTTGCACAAATTATATTTTAATCTAATGATAGAAATATTTCTCTTATTAAATGTACTACTATTACTATTTGGATTGATAACGAAGTGTTCAGGAAAAACCAAATCATCTTTTATTGGATACTCTTCTTCGTTTCCGACACGAAGTAAGAAAAGACTGAATATTGGATCTGTTTTGTCACGACCCAATTTTCCCTCCGTTTGGTATCGTGATGGCACCTAGTCTTAGGGACTAGGTAAGCCTAACATTAATTGAAATAACACTATTTAAATAACATTTAACAAGTTAAATAGAAATCTCTTACAATTCCCAAAACCGGTAGTACAAGTCATAAGCTCTACAGAGTGTTTGCTAGAAAACTTCTAAGTACAACCGTCAAAAATTAAGAATAAACAGTGCAAAACGAAAACTGGAAGGTGACTTAGAAGCCTGCGAACGTAGCAGCAGGTTTACCTTGAGTCTCCACAGCAACAGTCCATACAGCTAGCAAACGAACAAGTACATGGATCTATATAAAAATGTGCAGAAGAGTAGCATGAGCACACCACAGCGGTGCCCAGTAAGTATCAAGATCAACCTCAGTGGAGTAGTGACGAGGAACAGTCAAGACACCCACTGGTCTAATAAACTGAACATATATAAGTACATGAACAACAGAAGTATGATGTCTACATAAAGACTATGCAATATGGCTCACAATACAGTAATGGCAATAAGGAAGGAAACAACAAATATCAGCGGAATATTATGAAAATGACACATAAAGGTGAATGGAACACAACCTAAATCCGGAATCACAAATACATCAAGGACAAGTAATAACTCAGCAACTACAAACCCTTTTACATAAGGTTTTAGCCAACAACTCCACGAGGTACCGAACCTCGGACAAACTCACAACTCACGGGCCTCAATACCTGAACCCTAACACTTGGCATCATGTGCCCTCATAATATCTCATAACCGCACTGACGACTCACGTGCCAATAGAGCTATTCTCACATAGAAGGCAAGTAACAAGGGTGAGCATTTATGCTCAAGAATATCAAGAACACCTTTTATCCGATAAGAGTGCTTAACTACGTGTATGCTTGTGCAAGTGTCCTACCATAGTCCATATCAGCAAATAAGCATAAGAAAAATGAACGGACAACATGTAGAATATTCTCTCATAGTTTTTACAAGATAAAACTCACACAGGTACACATTCCGAAATTTACCCTAAAAGGTCGACCCGGACCCATGTCTCGGAATAGGGTAAAAATCACAAAATATGAACACCCATTCACTCACGAGTCTAACCATATAAGAATTACTCAAATACGACCACAAATCCCCTTTCAAAACTCAAAATCTTTATTGAAGAAGTTCTTCCAATTTTTTCCAATTTCAACCCCAAAAATCCGAAACTAAATGGAGAAAACAACTATAGATTAATGCAATAAAACCAAATTCGACTAAGAAATCGTTACACACAATATTTCTCTGAAAATCCCTCAAAGAATCACCTTCTCCCGAGCTCAAAATCAAAAATGGAGTGAAAATAAAATAACCCTCGATTCCATCCCCTTTCTGCCCAACGATCCTCGCACCTGCGACCATTTCTCGCACCTGCGCCTACCGCACCTGCGGTCTAACCAGCCGCACCTGCGGAAGTCACTAACTCCCATAGTCTCCTCACCTACGAGCCTTTTGCGCATATGCGGGCATCGCAGATGCGAAACTTCCTCGCACCTACGAACCCAGGCCAACTCTCAATTCTCGCATATGCGCTTCCATCTCCGCACGTGCGAGTCCGCTGATGCACACAAATTCTCCGCACCTGTGGAGACTGCCAAGTCCAGCTCTTCCCGCACCTGCGCCCAAGGTCCATAGGTGCGATTACACCAGAACATAGACCTCCCCAAAACCATGGAAATTATCTGCAACTCGTCCGAAAAACACTCGGGGCTCTCAGGACCCCGTCCAAATATACCAACAAGTTCTATACCCTAACTCGGACCCGCTCGAGGTCTCAAATCACATCAAACAACATCGAAACTACAAATCGCACCATGAATCGAACTTATAAATTTTTAAATCTTTCAACTTCTAAAACCCGGGCCGAAACCTATCAAATCAACCCGGAATGATGACAAATTTTGCAGGCAAGTCCCAAATAACATAACAAAGATGTTCCAACTCTCGGAATTGCATTCCGACCCCGATATCAAAAAGTCCACTTCCGGTCCAAATCTCCAAAAATCCGACTTTTGCCATTTCAAGCCTAAATCAGCTACAGACCTCGGATTTACAGTCCAGACACGCTCCTAAGTCCAAAATTACCCAACGGAGCTAATGGAACCGACGGAACTCCATTCCAGAGTCGTCTTCACGTAGTTCTGACTATGGTCAAAATTCTAAGACTTAAGCTTCCGTTTTAGGGATTAAGTGTCCCAAATCACTCCGAAATAACCGGTAACTGAATTCAACCACGCAAGTCAATACACATAATATGAAGCTGCTCATGGCCTTATGCCGCCGAACGGGACTTAAATTCTCAAAACGACCGGCCGGGTCATTACATGTTCTTACTTTTTATTTCTTGTCAGTTGAATCTTTTTCATTTGAGGCCAAAAGTTTAACTTTGGCAAGCTAGCTTTTACAATCTCTGTTTTTGTCGATTTTAGAACTACTGGTAGTACTTGATGGAAATCACCAGCCAAACTATTAATTTTCTACCAAACGGTTCATTAATAAGAACTCTAGGCAATTAGTTTGATCATTTGACACTTTGCCATGAGTGCTTCATACAATATTATCAATTTTGCTTTCCTGATAAATTTAGTATCATTGCTCTACTTTGATATATTTGTTATGGTTATTTAAGTTGTTTGAAAAGGTATATCAAATCTAAAGTGGGTGGCCGCAATAAAATCGTTGTTGGTACACCACTTGCTATTATTGCTAACAGTGTCATGCCTCTTGATATGATATTTGCAAGTGATGCATGACATAGAAATATTATTTCGATTACGCCGTAGGCATCTTCAAAGAATAATCCCGTTATACCAGAGTCGACTCTTTATAATATAGTCTTGAAAGCTTGTTCTTGATTATCATTTAGCTTTGATTGTGATTCCTCAGTCACTTGTATAACATTTTGATTCTTAATAATATACTAATATTTTTACTTTGTGTTCTAACGCTCTTTTTATGGAATAAATTTATGTATCCTAAGATATGTTTTTAACTTGAATAATAATTTTACCCATGATGAATTTAAAAAATAATTGAATTGGATTCTCTTGCTAAATAATTAATTAAAAATTTATTTCTTTAGTTTTAACACAAAAAATAATTTATTTTATGAATTGGATTCTCTTGCTTAATATTAGTTCATCTCTTGTTTTGAATATTTAATATTAATTATTATTTTATTCATTATAAATTTTATTTTCAAAGAGTAAAAGATTGATAAGACATTTCACTTTTAGATCTTTATGTTTGTAGAATCATTAGTGGTATTGACTCTTACCAACTATTTTTTCTCTCTTTCTCACACATTTATATTCTTAAATATTTTTGTAGTTGTTGTTTAATAATTGAGTATTTTTCAATATTACTCGAAAAATTAATAAACAAATATTGTTTGAGTAGGAAAATAGTTCAAATATAATATAAAAATATATTATCGTGGGGGTATGTTTTCTCAATTTTAACTCTTTATGCAGTCCATTTAATATTACTTTTATGTTTTTTGGTATTGGACATTCTGGAGTGGTAATGTATTGCTAATATGGAGGATTCTTTTGAAATTTATTTTATTAAACCTTCATGCATATTTTTTTTATAAGAATTTAATAGATAAACTTTTATTAATTTTAAATCTTAAATATTAAAAATTAGCAAATAAGGTATTGTAGTCCAAAAAATAGGTTATTGCAGTTATGTCATTTTCCTCTGAGTTCTTCCACTTAATATTTTAGGGCTATTTTGGTATATTAATATTGTATTTATGCTTTTATAATAAAATAGGCTCTCCTTTTTCTAAATGGATTTGGACAATCTAATATATTTTCAAATTAAATTAGTAATAGGACATTATAATAAGTTTTCAAATTAAATTAGTAATAGGAATTTTAAAGAAGTATATCCTAAAGGTAATAGGATTACATGACTAATGTCACGGCTCGAAATTCCTACCTTCGGACCGTGATGGAGCCTAACATTTCACTTGCTAGGCAAGCCAGCGTTAGAATAATATTAACAAATTTTTAAATAATTTTTATTTTATTAATGATCAAAAAAACAAACGCAGAAGTAAGGTCTGAAATATAGTGATTAATCCATAAAAATAACGGTGTCTAAATAACATCCCAGAATTTGGTGTCACAAGTGCATGAGTTTCTAGAATAATACAAATAAAAGTCTGAAATAAAATAAAGCTTACTGGAAATAAACACACAACTAAAGTAAAATAGACGGGGACTTCAGAACTACGGACGCCATGCAATTATACCTCAAGTCTCCTCCGAGTAGCTTAGATCCGAGCAAGTCTATGGTATGCCGCTGGGACCAACTCCAAAATCTACACAAGAAGTGCAGAGTGTAGTATCCGTACAACCGATCCCATGTAATGGTAAGTGCTGAGCCTAACCTCGACGAAGTAGTGACGAGGCTAAGGTGGGTACTTACCTTACTTGTATGTAATATTATTAACAACAACAATAATAGAAATAAATCAGGTAATTCATTTATAATAATTGAAGCCAACTCAGCAGTCATAATCAATTGTCATTTCCATCAATTCTGTTGCAACGTGCAACCCGCTCTCACAATATATTCACATTCAATTATGTTGCGGTGTGCAACCCGCTCTTCCAATATTTTTATTTTAATCAAGTCTGTTGCGGCGTGCAACCCGATCTCACAATATTTATGTGTATGTCGACTTTTAAATATGTGATGACCCGGAAGGTCATCTTATGTTTTAGAACTCGAATCTATGCTCTTAAGTCTTAAAAATCTCATTTTTACCCTCCTTGATTTGAGTGCGCAGTCCGGGCATGTTTCTGGAAAACTTTTATGTTGAAAACTAATGAAAATAAGAATTTTTGCCTTAAAAGTTAATTTTAGATGACTTCGGTCAATATTTTTGGTAAACAGGCCCGGATCCGTGCTTTGACGGTCCTGATGGGTCCGTATCGAATTATGGGACCTGGGCGTATGCCCAAAATCGAATTTGGAGGTCCCTATCTTGAGTTATGAATTTTTGATAAAAATTAAAAGGTTGGAAATTATTTGTTTTTAAGAATTGATTGATGTTTGGCATTGTTAGTATCGGGTCCATATTTTGGTTCCGGATCCCGGTACAGGTTCATTATGATATTTAAGGCTTGTCTGTGAAATTTGGTGAGAAACGGAGTTGATTTGACGTGATTCGGACGTCTAGTTGAGAAAATAAAAATTTTAAAGTGTTCTTGAGAATATCATTTGATTTGATACTAAATTCGTAGTTCTAGGTGTTATTTTGGAGATTTGATCGCGCAAGCAAGTTTGTATGATATTTTTAGACTTGTGTGCATGTTTGGTTTGGAGCCCCGAGAGCTCGGATGAGTTTCGGATAGGCTACGGAGTGAGATTTGGCTTGGAAAACACTGCTGGTGCATCTTATATTGCAGGCCTCTGATCTCGCATTTGCGAGATCAGGCATCGCAATTTGCGACCTCTGAGAGGTTCGCATTTGCGAGCTTCTCATCGCAAATGCGAAGAGAATCTGGGCCAATAATTTTCGCATTTGCAAGTCTTCTTTCGCATTTGCGAAGGGAGTCGGGGAAGGGCAGTGATCGCAAAGGCGATCATTTAGTCGCATTTGCGAAGATTCAAGGTTCGCATTTGCGAAGGCAGCAGAAGTGTGAAGGGCTTCGCATTTGTGATGACTCCTTCGCATTTGCGAAGCTCAGGTCGCAAATGCGACGTCTGCAGCTGAACAAAATGACTTTTGGACGGGAATTTTCATTCATTTCCCAAATTTTCAAGACCTAAAACACAAGAGGCAATTTTCCAAAGACCATCTCTTCCCCAAATCATAGGTAAGTGATTCTAAACTGGTTTCTTTCAATCTTTCACTACATTTTACAAGATTTCAACCTAAAATCTATGGTTTTCGTGGTAGAATTAGGGGTTTTGGGTAGAAACTATGGATTTCGGAAATTTGGGGATTTAGACCTCAATTTGAGGTCGGATTCCAAAACCAATTATATATTCGGACTCGGGGTGAATGGGTAAATAGATTTTGGTCCGAACCTCGAATTTTGACCAAGCGGGCCCGGTGTCGATTTTTGAATTTTTGGAGGAAAATTTAGGAAATCTAAATTTATGCAATATAATTGATTCCTTTAGCAATATTTGATATTGTTGAGTCATTTTTGAATAGATATGAGTAGTTTGGAGGTGAATTCCAAAGGAAAGGCTGTGATTGAGAGTTAAGTGGCCTTCGGAGTGAGGTAAGTGTTGTGTCTAACCCTGACTTGAGGGAATTAGGAACCTTAGATTACTTGCTAAGTGAATTCATGTGAGCGGTGTATATGTGAGGTGACGAGTACTTATGCGCCACCAATTTACCTGTTTTCCATGTTTCTCAGTTTTTCTTATATTGTCTCAATCCTATGCCTAATTGCGATGTGTTATACTAGTGTTGTTCAATTTATCGTTCTCATCATCTTTACGGATTTTCTGGTGATAATTGAGGTTTTATTTCAAAGTTGAGATTGATGTTATGGAACCAAATGTTGAGGTAAGGTTTGTACTTGCTATTCTATCTCCCTGTTGATATTTATGCATTGCATTATGGTAAGGGAGAGTGTTAATGCACGAAGGGTGATGCCGTGCCATATTGTGAGTATTAATGCACGAAGGGTGATGTCGTGCCATATTGTGAGTGTTAATGCACGAAGGGTAATGCCGTGCCATATTTTGAGTGTTAATGCACGAAGGGTGATGTCGTGCCATGATATGTGAGTAAAAGCACGAAGGGTGATGCCGTGCCGTTTCTATTAATTTTATGGTGAGATTGAGAGGGTAAAAGCACGAAGGGTAAAAGCACGAAGGGTGATGCCGTACATTTTTCCTTACTGTATTCACTATTCCTGTTGATTCATGGTATATTGACTGCTCCGGTGATCATTCTGTTATAATTCTTTATCTTGTATTCCCCTCAGTATGTTTCCCCGTCCGACATTTCCTGTTTAGTTCTTCATGCCTGTTATTTGCCTATACACTGTTAAATTGTACAGGTTGATTGTAGGTGTCTTGCCTTAGCCTCGTCACTACTTTGTCGAGGTTAGGCTCGACACTTACCAGTACATGGGGTCGGTTGTACTGATGCTGCACTCTGCACTTTCTGTGCAGATTTTGATACCGGCTCTGGTTGATCGAGATTTTGCTATTGGTCCGCTGTCCGGAGACTCAAGGTAGATCTATCGGCGTCCACAGACCTTGAAGTCCTCGTCTATCATTTCTGTTCTACTGTTTCTTTTATTCAGACAGTTGTATTTCTTTCAGTATTTCTTTCAGACTATTACTTGCAGTAAATTCTAGAATGCTCGTGAATTGTGACTCCAGACCCGGGTGGTAGTAATTAATACAGTTTTTATGATATTCCGCACTTATTATATTTTATTTTAGTTAATTATTGTTACTTAATGAATGAAAATAAGGAATTGGTTAATTATTCTCTAACGTTGGCTTGCCTAGCAAGTGGAATGTTAGGCGCCATTACGGTCCCGTCGGTGGGAAATTTTGGGTCTGTTGCGGCGTGCAACCCGATCCTCCAATATGGACTTTTAATAAGTCTGTTGCGGCGTGCAACCCGATCCTCTAATATGGACTTTTAATAAGTCTGTCATATATTTATTTCAATCAAGTATATATAGACTTTTTAATAAGTCTGTTATATATTTATTTCAATCAAGTATATATAGACTTTTTAATAAGTCTGTTGCGGCGTGCAATCCGATCCCCCAATATTGACTTTTAATAAGTCTGTTGCGGCGTGCAACCCGATCCTCCAATATGGACTTTTTAATAAGTCTGTTGCGGCGTGCAACCCGATCCTCCAATATTGACTTTTAATAAGTCTGTTGCGGCGTGCAACCCGATCCTCCAATATGGACTTTTAATAAGTCTGTTGCGGCGTGAAACCCGATCCTCCAATATGGACTTTTTAATAAGTCTGTTGCGGCGTGCAACCCGATTCTCCAATATATCCATTTACCAATTCTTATATAAGAAAAATCTCCAATAAATGCAACAATTCATATAAATTTATAAGACAACAAGCATACAATAATTATGATTTAATTATGAAACAAATAATGACAATTAGCAAATTATCATAGGAATCAGGAAGAAAATAGGCAGTTTAATATTTAATATGCTAAATGTCAAATAACAATTAAAACACATAATTCAAATACCATATAAAATTCAATGCAGAAATTCAAGAATTAATATTTGACAAAGAATAGGAGAGAAATAATTACTATAATAATTAATTTATGATTTAAAATAATTTATGATCTTTCAAGTAAGCAGGCAAACAATCCGCGTTCGCGAAGAGTAATTTTCATCTGCCTCTAGTTTCTTCTTTGCGAACGCATGCCCCCTCTCGCGAACACGAAGAAGGATACCAGAAGTAGATTTCTGCAGTTTTTTCCAAGTTCAAAAATGATCCGTTAACCACCCGAAATCAACCCGAGCCCTCGGGGCTCCAAACCAAACATGCCCCCAAGTCCTAAAACATCATACGAACTTGCTCGCACGATCAAATCGACAAAATAACACCAAGAACTACGAATCAGATACCAAATTAAAGGAAATTTTCAAGAAAACTTTAAAACTTATATTTTTACAACCGGACGTCCGAATCACGTCAAATCAACTCCAATTCTCACCAAATTCGGCAGACAAGTCATAAATATTATAGTGGACCTACACCGGGCTCCGGAACTAAAATACGGACCTGAGGTCAATAAATACAACATCAGTAATTTCTTAAAAATCATTAAGCTTTCAAGCTTTTAAATTTTCATCAAAATTCCATATCTCAAGCTAGAGGCCTCGGAATTCGATTCCGGGCATATGCCCAAGTCCCAAATAACAATACGGACCTATCGAAATTGTCCAAACACAGATTCGGGTCCGTTTGCCCAAAAAGGTTGACTAAGGTCAACTCAGTTGAGTTTTTAAAGCTCTATTTCACATTTTAATCCATTTTTCACATAAAAACTTTTTGAAAAATTGTACGGACTATGCACGTAAGTCGAGGAATGATAAATGGTACTTTTCGAGGTTTTAGAACACATAGTTACTTATTAAATTTAAAGATGGCATTTTGGATCATCACATTCTCCACCTCTAAAACAAACGTTCGTCCTCGAACGGAGTTAGGAAAAGTACCTGAGCTGGTGAATAAGTGTGGATATTTACTCCGCATGTCCGACTCGGATTCCCAAGTAGATGTCTCTACCGGCTGACCTGTCTAGTGCACCCGAACTGAAGGATAACTCTTAGACCTCAACTGTCGGACCTGCCGGGCTAGAATAGCCACCGGATCCTCCTCGTAAGTCAAATCTTTGTCCAATTGGACTGAGCTGAAATCTAATATATGGGACGGATCACCATGATATTTTCGGAGCATAGACACATGGAACACCGGATGAACCACTGATAAACTAGGTGGTAATGCAAGCCTGTAGGCTACTTCACCCACCCTTTCAAGAATTTCAAATGGTCCGATATACCTAGGGCTCAACTTGCCCTTCTTTCCGAACCTCATTACACCTTTCATAGGTGAAACTCGGAGCAATATTCTTTATCCAACCATGAATGCAATATCACGAACTTTACGGTTAGCACAACTCTTTTGCCTAGACTGAGCTGTGCAAAGTCGATCCTGAATAATCTTAACCTTATCCAAGGCATCCTGTACCAAATTGGTACCCAACTACCGAGCCTCTCCCGGTTCAAACCATTCAACTGGCGATCGACATCACCTTCCGTATAATGCCTCATATGGAGCCATCTGAATGCTCGACTGGTAGCTATTATTATAAGCAAACTCCGCAAGTGGCAAGAACTGATCCCAAGAACCTCCAAAGTCTATAACACAAGCGCGAAGCATATCTTCCAATATCTGAATAGTGCGCTCTGACTATCCGTCTGTCTGTGGATGAAATGTTGTACTCAACTCCACCCGCGTGCCTAACTCATGCTGTACAGCCCTCCAGAAGTGTGAGGTAAATTGCGTACCTCGATCTGAAATAATAGACACGGGCATACCGTGTAGGTGGACAATCTCACGAATGTAAATTTCAGCTAACCTCTCTGAAGAATAGGTAACTGCCACTGGAATGAAATGTGTTGACTTGGTCAACCTATCCACAATGACCCAAATTGCGTCAAATTTTCTCTGAGTCCGTGGGAGACCAACAACAAAATCTATAGTGATACGCTCCCACTTCCACTCAGGAATTTCTAACTTCTGAAGCAAACCACCAGGTCTCTGATGCTCGTACTTAACTTGCTGACAATTCAGACACCGAGCTATATATGCAACTATATCCTTCTTCCTTCTCCTACACCAATAATGTTGCCATAAATCTTGATACATTTTAGCGGTACCTGGATGAATAAAATACCTGGAACTGTGTGCCTCTTCAAGAATTAATTCACGAAGCCCATCCATATTAGGCACACAAATACGACCCTGCATTCGCAGAACTTCATCTTCCCCCACAGCAACCCGTTTGGCATCACCGTGCCGCATCGTGTCCTTAAGAACAAGTAAATGAGGATCATCATACTGCCTCTCTCTGATGCACTCATATAAAAAAGACTGAGCGACTGTGCAAGATAGAACCCGACTGGTTTCTGAAACATCTAGCCTCACGAACTGATTAGCCAAAGTCTGAACATCTGTAGCTAATGGCTTCTTACCAACCGGAATATACGCAAGACTGCCCATACTCACAGCCTTTCTACTCAAAGCATCGGCCACCACATTGGCCTTTCCGGGGTGATACAAAATGGTGATATCATAGTCTTTCAACAACTCCAACCATCTTCTCTGCCTCAAATTAAGATCCATTTGTTTGAACAGATATTGAAGGCTACGATGATTAGTAAATACCTCACACAAGACACCGTAGAGGTAATGCCACCAAATCTTCAGCGCATGAACAATGGCTGCCAATTCTAAGTCATGAACATGATAATTCTTCTCGTGAACTTTCAACTGTCGTGACACATATGCAATTACATTACCATCTTGCATTAATACTGGACCAAGCCTAATGTGAGATGCATCACAATATACCGTATACGATCCTGAACCTGTGGGTAATACCAACACTGGCGCCGTAGTCAAAGCGGTCTTGAGCTTCTGAAAGCTCATCTCACACTCGTCTGACCATCTAAATGGGACACCTTTCTGGGTCCTTCTGGTCAATGGGCTTGCTATAGATGAAAACCCTTCCACGAACTGACGATAATAACCTGCCAAACCCAGGAAACTCCGGATCTCTGTAACTGAAGTAGGTCTAGGCCAATTCTGAATAGCCTTTATCTTCTTAGGATCCACCTTTATGCCTTCTGCCGATACAACATGCCCCAAAAAGGCAACTGAGTCTAACGAAAACTCACATTTTGAAAACTTGGCATATAACTGATTATTCTTCAAGGTGTGAAGCACAATTCGAAGATGCCGCTCATGTTCCTCTCGACTGCTAGAGTTAATCAAGATATCATCAATGAATACAACCACAAAAGAATCCAAATAAGGCTTGAACACCCAATTCATCAAATCCATAAATGTTGTTGGGGCATTTGTCAACCCAAATGACATCACTAGGAATTCGTAATGCCCATACCGAGTTCGAAAAGCTATTTTACGGACATCAGATTCCCTAATATTCAACTGATTGTAACCAAACCTCAAATCGATCTTCGAAAATACCTTGGCACACTAAAGCTGATCAAATAAGTCATAAATTCTTGGCAGCGGATATTTGTTTTTGATAGTGGCTTTGTTCAATTGCCGATAATCTATACAGATCCGCATAGAGCCATCTTTCTTCTTTACAAATAATACTGGTGCACCCCAGGGCGAGACACTGGGTCTAATGAATCCCTGATCAAGCAAGTCTTGCAACTGCTCTTTCAATTCTTTCAACTCTGGCGGGGCCATACGGTATGGTGGAATAGAAATGGGCTGAGTTCCCGGAGCCAAATCAATACAGAAGTCAATATCTGTGTCGGGTGGCATCCCCGGCAAATCTGCAGGAAATACTTCTGGAAATTCACGAACAACTGGTACTGAGTCCATAAAAGGGACATCCGCACTGGGATCGTGAATATAAGCCAAATAGGCTAGACACCCTTTCTCTACCATACACCGAGCTTTCATATAAGAAATAACCCTGTTGGCAGAATGGCCAGGAGTTCTTTTCCACTATAACCGAGGTAAACCCAGCATAGCTAGGGTCACTGTCTTGGTTAAGGGGACAGCCAATCCATAACCAAAATGACATCAAAATCTACCATATCAAGAAGTAGAAGGTCCACACTAGTCTCAAGATTACCAATAGTAATCACACACGAACGATAGACATGATCTACTATAATAGAGTCTCCCACTGGTGTAGATACACACACAGAATCACTCAGAGAATCACAAGACACAACCAAATATGAAACAAAATAGGAGGACACATAGGAATAAGTAGATCCTGGATCAAATAGAACTGAAACATCTCTATGGCAAAACTGGAATAATACCTATGATCGCAGCATCAGATGACTCGGCCTCTGGCCTAGCTGGAAAAGCATAAAATCGGGGCTGGGCCCCACCACTCTGAACTGCATCCCTGGGACGGCCTCTTACTGGCTGGCCTCCACCTCTAACGGTCTGACCTCCACCTTTAGTGGCCTGACCTCCACCTCTAATGGCCTGACATCCACCTCTAGCTGTTTGACCCCTACCTCTAGTTGGCTGAGCAGGCAGTGAAGCAACCAGTGCCGGTATGATGGCACGGGAATCTTGCCGAGATCTGTTACTAGCCAATCTAGGGAAATACCTCCTGATGTGACCAATGTTCCCATACTCATAACACACATCCTGATGTTGTGGCTGCTAAAGCTGAAGCTGACCCAAATGGGCTGGATAACCGCTGTAGTAACTCTGGAGTGGTGATGCACTAATATGAGCTGAATGTACACTGAATGCTGGCTGCCCAGAGTAAGGCATAATAGGACCGTGACTCCCTAAAGCACCAGGAGATGCATGAAGTGCTAAATGAAACGGTTTGGGAGGATGACCCCTGCCAAAATTACCCCTGCCTCCAGACGAGGCACCACCAAAACCACCGAACTGACGAGACCTCTTATCAGACCTCTGCCCTCTGTCCTGTGCAAGAACCATCTCGATCCTCTTTGCGACAGTATCAGCCGCCTGAAAAGAAATCTCACTTCCGGTCTCCTTGGCCATCTGAAGTCTGATAGGGTGAGTGAGTCCCTCAATAAACCTCCTCACTCTCTCTCCCTCCGTAGGCAGTAAAAGGAGAGCATGACGGGCCAAATCCACAAAACGATACTCATACTGATTAATAGTCATACTGCCCTACTGTAGACGCTCAAATTGCTTGCGAAATTCCTCTCTGCATGATAGGGAGGAACTTCTCCACCACTGGTTGGGTCAATGTACAATATCTCCACCACCTCTTGGCGGAACCCGTCATCTGAAATACAGCAAAATCAACCCCATTGGTCTCAACTATACCCATGTTCCGCAGCACCTCGTGGCAGCGTTCAAGATAATTCTGTGGGTCCTCAGAAGGTTTACCACTTAAGTGAGCTGGAAAGAGCTTAGTAAACTTATCGAGTCTCAATAAGGCCTCAAAAGACATGGCAGGCCTATCACCGGTCGGTGCCGTAACAACTGGCTGAACTACCCCAACTGGCGGGGCTGCTGGAGCCTGATTCTGGGGAGCCATCTGCTCCGGAGCGGGAGTAGTGGGAGTTTGTGCTCCTTCCCCAGCCTGTGAGACGGCTGGTGCCACTGGAAATGTACCATTCTGGGCCACGCCCTCCATAAGACTTACCAAAGGGAATAGAGCGTATTGAAGTACTGGAGTGGCTATGAATCCTTCCGGGACCTGAACTGGTCCAACTGGTACATTCTGAACTGGAACCTCCTTCCTGAAGGTCCACCTGAGGTTCTTCAACAGGTGCAGCTGCTCGAGCTCTGGACTGAGCTCTACCTCGGCCTCTAGCACGACCTCGGCCTCGACCTCTACCCCTGGCCATAGTTGCCACTGGGGGTTCTGGTCCCTGACCATCGATAGAGGTATTACGTGTTCTCACCATCTGCGAGAGAATAAGAGTATAATGGTTCAATCAATGATGATAGAATAAAATCTCACGACAGAATAAGAAAGAAGTGATATTGTTCCTAAACTTCATAGCCTCAGAGAGATAAGTACAGACGTCTCTGTACCGACCCTTCAGACTCTACTATGCTTGCTCATGACTCGTGAGACCTATGTAACCTAGTGCTCTGATACCAACTGTCACGGCCCGAAATTCCCACCTTCGGATCGTGATGGCGCCTAACATTTCACTTGCTAGGCAAACCAACGTTAGAATAATATTAACCAATTTTTAAACAATTTTTAAATTATTAATAATCAAAGCAATAAACGCGGAAGTAAGGTCTGAAATATAGTGATTAATCCATAAAATCAACGGTGTCTAAATACCATCCAAGAATTTGGTGTCACCAGTGCACGAGCTTGTAGAAGAATACAAATAAAGGTCTGAAATAAAATAAAGCTGTCTGAAAATAAACATACAACTAAAGTAAAATAGACGGGGACTGCAAAACTGCGGACACCATGCAGTTATACCTCAAGGCTCCTCCCAGTAGTTGAAATCCGAGCAAGTCTATGGTACGCCGCTGGGACCAACTTCAAAATCTACACAAGAAGTGCAGAGTATAGTATCAGTGCAACCGACCCCATGTACTGGTAAGTGCTGAGCCTAACCTCGACGAAGTAGTGACAAGGCTAAGGCGGGCCACTTACATTACCTGTACGCAATATTAGTAACAACAATAATAATATAAATAAATCAGGTAATTCATTTATAATAATTGAAGCCAACTCAGCAGTCATAACCAATTGTCATTTCCATCAATTCTGTTGTAGCGTGCAATACGCTCTCACAATATATTCACATTCAATTTTTATGTCACTTACATTACGTGTACGCAATAATGGTAACAACAACAATAATAGAAATAAATTAGGTAACTTATTTATAATAATTGAAGCCAACTCAGCAGTCATAACCAATTATCATTTCCATTAATTCTGTTGCAGCGTGCAACCCGCTCCTCCAATATATTCATTTTAATCAAATCTGTCATATATTTATTTCAATCAAGTATATATAGACTTTTTAATAAGTCTGTTACGGCGTGCAATCCGATCCCCCAATATTGACTTTTAATAAGTCTGATGCGGCGTGCAACCCGATCCTCTAATATGGACTTTTTAATAAGTCTGTTATATATTTATTTCAATTAAGTATATATAGACTTTTTAATAAGTCTGTTGCGGCGTTCAATCCGATCCCCCAATATTGACTTTTAATAAGTCTATTGCGGCGTGCAACCCGATCCTCCAATATGGACTTTTTAATAAGTCTGTTGCGGCGTACAACCCGATCCTCCAATATATCCATTTACCAATTCTTATAGAAGAAATTTCCCCAATAAATGCAAAAATTATTATAAAATTATAAGACAACAAGAATATAATAATTATGATTTAATTATGAAACAAACAATGACATATAGCAAATTATCATGGAAATCAGGAAGAAAATAGGCAGTTTAATATTTAATATGCTAAATGTCAAATAACACTTAAAACACATGATTCAAATAGCATGTAACAATTAATGCAGGAATTCAAGAATTAATAATTGACAAAGAATAGGAGAGAAATAATTATTATAATAATTAATTTATGATTTAAAATAATTTATGATCTTTCAAGTAAGCAGGCAAACAATCCGCGTTCACGAAGAGTAATTTTCATCTACCTCTAGTTTCTTCTTTGCGAACGCGAAGAAGGATACCAGAAGCAGATTTTTGCAGTGATTCCCAAGTCTAAAAATAATCCGTTAACCACCCGAAACCAACCCGAGCCCTCGGGGCTCCAAACCAAACATGCACCCAAGTCCTAAAATATTATACGAACTTGCTCGCGTGATCAAATCGCCAAAATAACACCAAGAACTACGAATCAGACACCAAATCACATCAAATCAACTCTAATTCTCACCAAATTCGGCAGACAAGTCATAAATATTATAATGGACCTACACCAGGCTCCGGAACCAAAATACGGACCCGAGGTCAATAAATTCAACATCAGTAATTTCTTAAAAATCATTAAGCTTTCATGCTTTTAATTTTTTATCAAAATTCCATATCTCGAGCTAGGGATCTCGGAATTTGATTCCGGGCATACGCCCAAGTCCTAAATCACGATACGGACCTACCAAAATTTTTCAAACACTGATCCGGGTCCGTTTGCCTAAAATGTTGACTAAAGTCAACTCAGTTGAGTTTTTAAAGCTCTATTTCACATTTTAATCCATTTTTCACATAAAAACTTTTCAAAAAATTATACGGACTGCGCACGCATGTCGAGGAATGATAAATGGTGCTTTTCAATGTCTTAGAATACAGAATTACTTATTAAATTTAAAGATGACATTTTGGGTCATCACAACTAAAGATATTTACTTGTACAATTTTATATGAATTAGACCGCCCGAAAGTAATTATACTAATAGGATTCCTAAAGGTAATCATGTAGGATTCCTAACGTGTAGTATTATGTTATAAAATTAATAGGATTATAAGTCTAATATCTATAATTCTGGTTATTTTCTTTTATTATGAGTTATTATGCTTAATATTATAAGGTTGTGTTTGTAAAACGGCATTGCATTCATGCTTTTATAATAATATAGATATAGGCTCTCTTTTTTCTAAATGGATTTGAAAAATATAATGCATTCTCATATTAAATTAGTAATAGGACATTATAATACATTTTTAAATTAAATTAGTAATAGAATTATTTTAAAAGTATATCCTAAAAGTAATAAGATTACATGACTAAAAATATTTCTTAATACCGAAAGTAATTATACCAAAAGCAAACCTAACATGTTCCTAAAGGTATTAGGTTTACATGCTAACATGTAGTATTATATGTCTTGAAGCTCTTAATTATATCCTGACCCAACTTCGATTTATCGCCCTTGAAGCTCATTTTTTAGCCAAAATCTGACTTTTTAGAGAGAGGCGAGAGCATTTTAGAGAGAGAAAGTGAAGACTTAGTCATTTATCCATCAATTCTTGTTAAAAGTTTGAAGATTTCACAAGGATCTTGCTAGGGCTTCAAAGAGGTAAGAATTACTTTCCCTAATTCTTCAATTTCGAGTTTGGAGTAAAGATGGGTGAATAATAGTATGATTCTTGGATGTAAGAGTATTATGTATACATACCAATAAGGTTGTGGAAAGATTGTTAAGATCAATTGGGTAAAGATTGGGTTGAAAATGGTAGAAATCTTCATAGATTTTAATTAAAGATTTGAGGGTCGACTTGATGTCGGAATTTGGTGAAGTTTGTACGGTTGGACTCGTGGTTGGATGGGCGTTCATACTTTGTAACTTTTGTCGGGTTCCGAGGCATGGACTCCACAGGCATTTTTTGAGTTAATTTCAGATTTATTGGAAAATTAGTATTTCCTTATGGAATTAATTACAATAATTGGTATTGACTGAATCAAATTAATTGTGGCTAGATACGAGGCTTTCAGAGACAAATTCTCGTGGCAAGGGCATAGCGGAATAAAGAATTACACGGTTTGAGGTAAGTAACAATTGTAAATCTTGTCCTGAGGGTATGATACCCCGTATTTCGTATCATTTTTACTATTTTGGGGTGACGCACATGCTAGGTGACGGGCGTGTGGGCATGCACCGTTGGGGATTGTGACTTGGTCCGTCCCGTAGCAACTGTAAAGTTGTATACTTTGTTGAAATTGTATAATACTTATGTGTTTTAGAAAGAGTTTCTGTAAATTGGGCTGAATGCCATGTTTGGGCCTTGTGCCAGTACTACTTGAACCCTCAGGGGCCTTTTCTTACTATCCTCTCACTGTTTTCGATTGAAATGCCTGAGTTTTGAAGCCTTGTGTCTGTTTACTGCATAACTCAGTTTTATTACTCTGTTTTGATGCATATAAATGTTGTTTTGGGCTGAGTTCCTTGTTTTTATTGAAATGCCCGAGTAGCATGAGAGGTTTATGGCTGAGTAAGGCCGAGGGCCTAATTAGTGAGGATATCATGGGATCAGGCTGCACGCCATAGCATGTTTGATATAGGCCGAAGGCCTGAGTGATTTATGCCATGATTTGGCTTGATATAGCACTTGGGCTGAAGAAGCCCCTCCGGAGTTTGTACACACCCCCAATGAGTGCAGGTACCTACTGAGTGAGAGTGCCGAGTGTTGAGTGACTGTGAGGCATGAGTTATTGTGAGGTATGCCTGAGTGTCAAGAGTGATGGTGAGGTATGACCGAGTAACAAAAGTGATTGTGAGGTATGCCCAAATGGCATGAGTGACTGTGAGGTTTGCCCGAGGGGTTGTATATGAGTGATGCTTGCCCGAGGGGCTGTTTATGATTTCATCATTTTTGCTCACCTTTGCATTGAGCCTTTGTTTGAAAAACAGTTGAAAAATATTTTTAAATGATTTTTATTGGAACCGGGTTTAAATTAGATGATTTGATTCAAACACTGATTTTTAAAGCATGTTGTACTTTACTGAATTTTTGTGATATGAACTTGATATGCTTTATTGCTCGTCACTACTGCTCAGCCTTTATTTATGGTTGTTACTTACTGAGTTGGCATACTCACGTTACTCCCTCCACCTTGTGTGCAGATCCAGGTGTTACTTGATGTGCTAGCGAGTGTTGATTTCATCCGTCGCGGATCTATTGGAGTTAGCAAGGTAGCTACATGGCGATCACAGCCCTGCTCTTCTCCCTCCTGTCTTCCTATAGGTGTTGTTTTAGTTGTTTTCCAGAGTGTATTGGTCTTGGTATTGTCAGACAGATATTGTAGATGCTCATGACTAGTGATACCCGATGTCGGGCCTTTATTTTTGCAATTTTCTTTGATTTAAATTACTGATGAAATATTTATCGTTAAATAGCTTGAAGGTTATTTTTGAAACGAAATATTGCATTATGTTTTGTAAAGAGTCAGCTGGCCTAGTACCATGATAGGCGCCATCACGACAGATTGGGAGTTTGGTCGTGACAAGTTGGTATCAGAGCCTAGGTTACATAGGTCTCACGAGTCATGAGCAGGTTTAGTAGAGTCTTGCAGATCGGTACAGAGACGTCTGTACTTATCTTCGAGAGGCTGCCGAACCTTTAGGAAAACTTCACTTTCTGGTAATCTATCGTGCGAACTTGTTAATTCCGGAAAACTAAAATTTTGTTATTCTATTCTCTCACAGATTGTGAGAACACATACTACCAAATCGGACGGTCAGCCACCAGTGCCACCAGTTAGGGCCGCGAGAGGTTGGGGCCGTGGTAGAGGCCACAGCTGAGGTAGAGGTCGAGGTGTCGCTCGTACAGCAATTGGAGAAGCACCTGTAGCACCACCAGCTGCTCCAGCTCAGGAGCAGATTCCAAATGTAGTTGAGCCGACGGGACCTACTCAGGCACCAGCTGTGCCCATTGAGATTCCTGGCCTACAGGAGAGTTTGACTCAGATATTGACGGTTTGCACTGGCCTTGCTCAGGTGGTTTCGGCTCATGCTGCACCAGCCACTTCTCAGGCCGGGGGAGGTACTCATACCCCTGTTGCCCACGATCCAGAGCAGGTAGTGCAGGGACATCGGATACCAGGGGCACTACCAGCTCAGCGGTCTGCAGCTGCTCAGGCCCCGGTAGTCCTTGTTATGGCAGATGATGAGCATAGGAGACTTGAGAGGTTTGGGAGGCTTAGACCTCCATCATTTAGCGGTGCTGAGTCAGAGGATGCTCAGGGTTTTCTAGATAAGTGCCAGCGGATGCTTCGTACAACATGTATTTTGGAGACTAGTGGGTCTCGTTCACTACTTTTCAGTTTTCTGGAGCTGCCTTCAGATGGTGGGAGACTTATGAGAGGTGCAGGCTAGTTGGTATAGTACCACTTACATGGCAAGAATTCTCCGTTCTCTTTTTGGAGAAGTTTGTGCCGCAGTCTCGCAGAGAGGAGCTGCGTAGCTAGTTTGAGTAGTTATGTCAGGATGGCATATTTGTGACGCAGTACGAGATGAGATTTTTGGAGTTGGCTCGTCACACAGTTTGGTTGGTTCCCACTGATAGGGAGAGGATTAGGAAGTTCATTGATGGCCTCACATATCAGCTACAATTACTTATGACTCCGGAGAGAGCATCGGGTGCTACTTTTGATGAGGTAGTTGACATTGCTCGGCAGATAGAGGTGAGGTGGTCCGTAGTGAGGAACGTGGAGAGAGGAAGGCCAAGAGGCCTCGTGGTCTATGTGATTACAGCGGTGTTCCTTCAGGGGGGACAGTTTTACCGCGGTAGGGGTCGTCCTTACAGACATGCTCAAACGGGTCATCCAGTTCACCGTGGTGCATCATCCAGCCATGGTTCATACAGTTCTCATCAGGGTCAGCCATCCCTCGGCGCCCTTCTAGCCCAGAGTTCCTCTCATGCCCCTTCAGGTCAGGGTTCATTTGCACCGGCTGCTTCTAGCAGTTATTCTGGTTCTCAGGGCCCGATTCAGTCAGCACCACCACCAGTACCGGGGAGCTGCTTTGAGTGCAGGGAATTTGGGCATATGTGGAGATAATGTCGTCGTCGCTTGGGAGGTCCAGTGCAGCAGAGAAGTCAGACTATGACTTCAGCACCTGTTACTTTACCACCCGCCCAGCCAGCTCGGGGTGGGGGTCAGGTAGTTAGTAGTCGCCCAAGAGGGGACCGATCAGGGGGCGGTTAGACCCGATTCTATGCTTTTCCTTCCAGACCAGATGTTATTGCTTCAGATGCAGTGATCACAGGTATTGTCTTAGTGTTCCATAGTGAGGCTTCTATATTATTTGACCCTGGTTCTACTTATTCCTATGTGTCATCGTACTTTACTCATTCTCTATATATGCCCCGTGAGCCCTTAGTTTCACCTGTTCGTGTATCTACGCCGATGGGCGATACTATTATTGTGGACCATGTGTATCGGTCATGTGTGGTAACTATTGGGGGACTGGAGACTAGAGTTGATCTTCTATTGCTCAATATGGTTGATTTCGATGTAATTCTAGGTATGGATTAGTTGTTTCCATGTCATGCTATTCTGGACTATCACGCAAAAACTGTGACATTGACCATGTCGGGGTTGCCAAAGGTTGAGTGGAAAGGTTCTCTAGATTATGTTCCTAGCAAGGTAATTTCTTATTTGAAAGTCCAACGTATGGTTGGGAAGGGGTGTTTGTCATACTTGGCTTTTGTGAGAGATGTTAATGCAGATACTCCTACTATTGATTTAGTACCGGTAGTGAGAGACTTTCCTTATGTATTTGCTGCAGACCTGTCGGGCATGCCTCCCGACAGGGATATTGATTTCGGTATTGACTTGGTGCAGGGCACTCAGCCCATTTCTATTCCTCTGTATCGTATGGCACCAGCTGAGTTAAAAGAATTGAAAGAGCAACTTCAGGAACTTCTTGATAAGGGGTTTATTAGGCCTAGTGTGTCGCCTTGGGGTGCACCGGTTCTGTTTGTGAAAAAGAAAGATGGTACTATGTGGATGTGTATCGATTACAGGAAGTTGAACAAAGTTACAATCAAGAATAAGAATCCTTTGCCGCGTATTAATGATTTATTTGACCAACTTCAGGGAGCGAGGGTATTCTCCAAAATTGATTTGAGATCTGGGTACCACCAGTTGAAAATTCGGGATTCGGATATTCTAAAGATGGCATTTAGGACTCATTATGGTCACTATGAATTCCTTGTGATGTCGTTTGGGATAACAAATTCCCCAGCAGCATTTATGTACTTGATGAATAGTGTATTCCAGTCATATCTTGACTCATTTGTCGTGGTATTTATTGATGATATCCTGGTGTACTCACGTAGCCAGGAGGAGCATGCACGACACTTGAGTATTGTACTACAGAGGCTGAGAGAAGAGAAACTTTATGCCAAATTCTCTAAGTGTGAGTTCTGGCTTAGTTCGGTAGCATTCTTGGGACACATAGTGTCCAGCGAAGGGATTAAGGTGGATCCGAAGAAGATAGAGGCAGTTAAGAGTTGGCCCAGGCCATCTTCAGTTACTAAGATTCGGAGTTTTCTCAGGTTAGCCGGTTATTATCGTCGCTTCATGGATAGTTTCTCATCTATTGCATCGCCTATTACTAAATTGACCCAGAAAGGTGCTCCATTCAGGTGGTCGAATGAATGTGAAGAGACCTTTCAGAAGCTCAAGACAGCTTTGATGACAACTCCAATATTGGTGTTGCCTACATGTTCAAGGTTTTTATACTGTATATTGTGACGCGTCACGTATTGGTCTCGGCGCAGTACTGATGCAAGACGGTAGGGTGATTGCATATGCGTCCAGACAGTTAAAGGTACATGAGAAGAATTATCCGGTCCATGACCTTGAGTTAGCAGCTATTGTTCATGCCTTGAAAATTTGGCGGCATTACTTGTACGGTGTCCATTGTGAGGTTTTACCGATCACCGGAGTCTACAACATCTGTTTAAACAGAAGGATCTTAATTTGCGGCAGCGAAGGTGGTTGGTGTTACTTAAGGATTATGATATCACCATTCTTTATCATCCCGAAAAAGGTAATGTGGTGGCTGATGCCTTGAGTCGTAAGGCAAAGAGTTTAGGCAGCTTAGCATACTTACCGATAACTGAGAGGCCTTTAGCATTGGATGTTCAGGCCTTGGCCAACCAGTTTGTTAGATTGGATGTTTCCGAGCCGAATCGAGTTTTGGCTTGTGTTGTTTCTCAGTCTTCTCTTTAAGATCGTATCAGGGAGCGTCAGTATGATGATCCCCATCTACTTGTCCTTAAGGAGACGGTTCAGCACGGCGATGCCAAGGAAGTCACTATTGCAATGACGATGTATTACGGATGCAGGGTAGGCTATGTGTGCCTAATGTAGATGGTTTGCATGAGTTGATTCTAAAGGAAGCTCAAAGTTCGCGGTACTCCATTCATCCAGGTGCTGCAAAGATGTATCAGGATTTGAGGCAACATTATTGTTGGAGGCGAATGAAGAAAGATATAGTTGGGTTTGTAGCTCGGTGTTTAAATTGTCAACAAGTAAAGTACGAGCATCAGAGACCGGGAGGATTACTTCAGAGACTTGAAATCCCGGAGTGGAAATGGGAATGCATTACCATGAACTTCATAGTTGGGCTTCCACGGATATTGAGGAAGTTTGATGCGGTTTGGGTGATTGTGGATCGGTTGACCAAATCCGCGCATTTTATTCCAGTTGGTACTAATTATTCTTCGGAGCGGTTGGCTAAGATTTATATCCGCGAGATTTATCGCCTACATGGTGTGCCAGTGTCCATCATATCAGATCGGGGCACACAATTTACATCATAGTTTTGGAGAGCAGTGCAGCGAGAATTGGGCACACAGGTTCAGTTGAGTACAATATTTCACCCTCAGACGGACGGACAGTCCGAGCGCACTATTCAGATATTGGAGGACATGTTACGCGCTTGTACGATTTTGGGGGTTCTTGGGATCAATTTCTGCCACTAACAGAGTTTTCTTACAATAACAACTACCAATCGAGCATTCAGATGGCTCCGTATGAGGCTTTATATGGGAGACGGTGTCGATCTCCGGTTGGTTGGTTTGAGCCGGGTGAGGCTAGGCTATTGGGTACTGACTTAGTTCAGGATTCTTTGGAGAAGTTTAAAGTGATTCAGGAGCGGCTTCGCATAGTGCAGTCTAGACAGAAGAGTTATGCCGATAGGAAATGTCCGTGATATTGCTTACATGGTTGGGGAGAAAGTTCTGCTCAAAATTTCACCAATGAAGGATGTGTTGAGGTTCGGGAAGAAGGGAAAGTTGAGCCCTCGGTATATTGGGCCTTTTGAGATACTTAAGAAAATTGGAGAAGTGGCTTATGAACTTGCTTTGCCACCTAGTCTATCAGGTGTTCATCCAGTGTTCCATGTATCTATGCTCCGAAAGTATGTCGGGGATCCGTCTCATATTTTGGATTTCAGTACAGTGCAACTGGACGGTAATTTGACTTATGATGTAGAGCCTGTGGCCATTTTAGACCAGTAGGTTCGAAAGTTGAGATAAAAAAAAACATAGCTTCGATGAAGGTGCAGTGGAGAGGCCAGCCAGACAGAGAATCTACTTGGGAGATTGAGCAGGAGATGCGGAGCAAAAATCCACATCTATTTGAGACTCCAGGTATTATTCTAAGCCCATTTGAGGGCGAACGTTTGTTTAAAAAGGGGAGAATGTAACGACTCGGTCGGTCGTTTTGACTATTGCAATCCCATTTCCCCATTTACTACTCAAATTGTGAATTATAGTTGTTATTTGGCTTGCCGAGGTAATTGGTTTGGGTCCGGTAAGGTTTTGAGATGATTTGGAGCACTTAGTTCCAATGTTTAGAATTTAAGTTGAAAAGGTTGACCGGATGTTGACTTATGTGTAACGACCCCGGAGAAATTTTGCTAAGGAAATTAAGGTTTAGTGGTGCCGAGGTAGATCAATTGCTAAGGAAATTAAGGTTTCGGTTGAACAATGCACCGATGTGTAAAGGAAAATTTTATCGAAAAAAGGGTCATTTCTGCGACCACTATGAGGTCGCAGAATCACTCTGCGGACCACATAATGGTCGCAAAATGGATCAGGAGAGGGGCAAGATTTGAGGAAAATCTGCGGTGCACTATGCGACCGTAGACCTGTTTTGCGGTGCATTATGCGACTGTAGAACAAGTATGCGGGCCGCATAATAACCGTAGACCGGGTCAATCACGTCCAGTTTTGGAGGCCAAATTATGCGGCCGATATGCAGACCGCATACTTGTTATGCGATCGCATAACAGCGTCGGAGCTTCCATTCTTTCTAATTTTTTACCCGACCTAACTTCGATTTATAGACCTTGAAACTCATTTTTGAGTCAAAATCTAACATTTTAGAGAGAGGTGAGAGCATTTTAGAGAGAGAAAGCGAAGACTTAGTCATTTATCCATCAATTCTTGTTCAAGGTTTGAAGATTTCACAAGGCTCTTGCTAGGGCTTCAAAGAGGTAAGAATTTCTTTCCCTAATTCTTCAATTTCGAGTTTGGAGTAAAGACGGGTGAATAATAGTATGATTCTTGGATGTAAGAGTATTATGTATACATACCAATAAGGTTGTGGAATGATTGTTAAGTTCAAATGGGTAAAGAATGGGTTGAAAATGGTAGAAATCTTCATAGACTTTAATTAAAGATTTGAGGGTCGAGTTGATGCCGGAATTTGGTAAAATTTGTACGGTTGGACTCGTGGTTGGATGGGCGTTCATACTTTGTAACTTTTATCGGGTTCCGAGGCGTGGGCTCCACAGGTGAGTTTTGAGTTAATTTCAGATTTTATTGGAAAATTAGTATTTCCTTATAGAATTAATTACAATAATTGGTATTGACTGAATCAAATTAATTGTGGCTAGATACGAGGCTTTCGGAGACAAATTCTCGTGGCAAGGGCCTAGCAGAATAAAGAATTACACGGTTTGAGGTAAGTAACGATTGTAAATCTTGTCCCGAGGGTATGAAACCTCGGATTTCGTATCGTTTTTACTATTTTGGGGTGACGCACATGCTAGGTGATGGGCGTGTGGGCGTGCACCATTGGGGATTGTGACTTGGTTTGTCCCGTAGCAACTGTAGATTTGTATACTTTGTTGAAACTGTATAATATTTATGTATTTTAGAAAGAGTTTCTGTAAATTGGGTTGAATGCTATGTTTGGGCCTTGTGCCAGTACTGCTTGGACCCTCAGAGGCCCTTTCTTACTATCCTCTCACTTTTTTCGATTGAAAATGTATACTCAGTCATGGTCATACCTGTTTACTGCATAACTCAGTTTCATTATTCTGTTTTGATGCATATAAATGTTGTTTTGGGCTAAGTTCCCTGTTTTTACTTAAATGCCCGAGTGGCTTGAGAGGTTTATGATTGAGTGAGGCCGAGGACCTAATTTGTGAGGATATTTATGGGATCGGGCTGCACGTCACATCATGTTTGATATAGGCCAGGGGCCTGAGTGATTTATGTCATGATTTGGCTTGATATAGCACTTGGGCTGAAGGAGCCCCTCTGGAGTCTGTACACACTCCCAGTGAGCGCAGGTACCTACTGAGTGCGAGTGCCGAGTGACTGTGAGGCATGAGTGATTGTGAGGTATTCCTGAGTGGCAAGAGTGATGGTGAGGTATGCCCGAGTGGCAAGAGTGATGGTGAGGTATGCCCGAGTAGCACGAGTGACTGTGAGGTTTGCCCGAGGGGCTGTATATGAGTGATGCTTTGCCCGAGGGGTTGTTTATGATTTCATCAATTTTGCTCACCTTTGCATTGAGCCTTTGTTTGAAAAACTGTTGAAAAATATCTTTAAATACTTTTTATTGGAACCGGGTTTAAACGAGATGATTTGATTCAAACACTGATTATTAAAGCATGTTGTACTTTACTGAATTTTTGTGATATGAACTTGATATGCTTTATTGCTCGTCACTACTGCTTAGCCTTTATTTATGGTTGTTACTTACTAAGTTGGCGTACTCACATTACTCCTTGCACCTTGTGTGCAGATCCAGGTGTTACTGGACATGCTAGCGAGTGTTGATTTCATCTGTCGCGGATCTATTGGAGTTAGCAAGGTAGCTGCATGGCGATCATAACCCTACTCTTCTCCCTCCTGTCTTCCTATAGATGTTGTTTTAGTTGTTTTCCAGACTATATTGATCTTGGTATTATCAGACAGATATTGTAGATGCTCATGACTAGTGACACCCGATGTCGTGCCTTTATTTTCGCATTTTTCTTTGATTTAAATTACTGATGAAAGATTTATCGTTAAATAGCTTGAAGGTTATTTTTGAAATGAAATATTGCGTTATTTTTGGTTAAGAGTCGGTTAGCCTAGTACCATGATAGGCACCATCACGACAGCTTGGGATTTTGGGTCGTGATAATATTATAAGGTTATTTTTATAAACTGACATCGTATTCATGCTTTTAGATGGATAGATTAATTTATTAACTTTCATTTTTATAAAAACAAAGATTAATTATCGTTAATTTCCTTTTCACCTTCTAATAAATTAAAAGGTATGATCAAAAGCATCACGGCCTTTTTGGATGAGCCAAAACCTAATTTGTAAGACGACACAACATTTTTAATAGGAAATATTATGTTACAATCTTTTGCTAAGACCCAATATGTCACGACCCAATTTCACCTATAGGTCGTGATGGCGCCCAACACTATAGCTAGGCAATCCAACTAATAAATTAAATATATATCGATAAAATTTAAATCCAAGAAAAATAGTAAGACACCAAATTCTACCAATGTGTTTGCCAAGACTTGGTGTCACAAGTGTATGAGCATCTAGTAGATTATACAAAAACCTCAAATACTATCTGAAATAAAAATAGACAGAATAAAAAATACAAGGAAAGACACTGGTAGCTGCAGAAAGGCTCAGAAAGGCAGCTCACCACTATGCCTCTGGATAACGTGGGTGTAAGACAATAGGTTTGCTTCAGGTCCTGCACAAAAAGTGCAGCAAGTGTAGTATGAGTACGTAAACAACGTGTACCCAGCAAGTATCAAGCCTAATTTCGAAGTGGTAGAGACGATATGGCCGACTTTGACACTCACTAAGGGTCAACAATAATAAATAGAATAAATTATAATTATTCAAATCAGCATGATTCACAGAGTTAACAATAATTTAATCAATTAGCAGAAATAATAAAAATCCTTCAACTGCAACAATTTTCAATCTATTAATTAAATCTTTCAATTTCAATAAAACTTCCAATTTAACAAATAGCTTTACAAGCTGCAATTTAATTTCAATAAATTTCCAATTTATCAAATAGATTTACAAGCTACAATTCAATTGTCCAAAAATAATATAATAATTATTATTATTATCAAGCACGATTTCTGCCGAGGTCGTACGGCCCGATCTAGAGTTTCGTGTACACTGCCGAGGGACGTGCGGCATTATCCATTGATGCATCTATCCTGCCGAGGTGTTCGACCCGCTCTACAAGAAAGGAGGACATTTTCTTATGTACCTCCAGAATGAGAGTATATTTATTATAAGATAAATTCAGGAGGAAGAACAATTTCTCTTAACAATTAATTAATTTAAATAGAAATTCAGGCATATGATATTCCCATCCTTTAATATTTTTATCTAACAATTCACAACATATAAATATATAAATATATCAAATATTTTAATTAAGTAAAAACTACCATTTACACAAGTAATTCATGCTTTTGCGTCCTAAACTATCCGGACTTTAGCATTAATAGTAGCTACGCACAGACTCTCGTCACCTAGTACGTACGTAGCCCCCACAATTAGCAACAAATTTTTAATTTAATCACCTATGGGGTAATTTGCCCCTCACAAGATTAGACAAGAGACTTATCTCGTCTTGCTCCAATTTAATCCACTAGTAGGCCTTTTCCTCAATTATCGAACTTCGATTGGCTCGAATCTAACCAAAAATAATTTGATACAATCACTAAAATTTATAGGAATCAATTCTATAAAACAAATACTACATTTTCAATAAAATCCCGAAATTAATTAAAAATTCGTCCCTGGAGCCCACATCTCGAAATCCGGCAAAAGTTACAAAATCCAATAACCCATTCAATTACGAGTCCAACCATACTAGTTTCACTCAAATCGATACCAAAATCTCAAAAATTTGTTTCTATGAAATTTCTAAAATTTTCCAAATTTCAATCTCAAAACACTAATTTATGGTGAAAACAATGATATACTTGTATATGTAGACCAAATCCAAGTTAGAATCACTT
Source organism: Nicotiana tabacum (assembly GCF_000715075.1). Classification (NCBI taxonomy): domain Eukaryota; kingdom Viridiplantae; phylum Streptophyta; class Magnoliopsida; order Solanales; family Solanaceae; genus Nicotiana; species Nicotiana tabacum. The sequence continues at coordinate 121,911,734 of NC_134088.1, read as the reverse complement.
ACCCCAATGTTTTCCCCTTGAAAATCTGTCAAAAGTCGCCTCTGCTCAAGCTCAAGTTCATCAAAAATGGCAAATGGGACGAATGTCCTCTTTTATAAACTGCCCAGGCAGCCTTCAGAATTGGGCCTCGATCGTGGCCCTCGAGCCTGAGCTTCGGTCATGGCCTCAATCATGGCCTCGAGCTTGGGACTCGGTCATGGCCTCGATCATGGCATCGAGCCTGTGCCTTCGATCGTGACCCTCGATCTTGGGTCTTGATCCTGGCCCTCGAGCCTTGCCTTCGATCATGGCCCTCGAGCTGGACCTTCGATCGTGGCTTCGATACACAAGCTCGAGCCTGAGCCTCCTCAACCTTGGGCTCGATACCTGGGCTTGATATCTGGGCTCGATCATAGCCCAGAATGTTCAACAGAAGAGGAAAATTGCAGCAGCTTTTTAAGTCCAACTTTTGATCCGTTAACCATCCAAAACTCACCCTAGGCCCTCGGGACCTCAACCAAATATACCAACAAGTCCTAAAATATCATACGACTTATTTGAAACGTCAAATCACATAAAACGTCGCTACAATCATGAATTATGCTCCAATTCAAGCTTAATGAAATATAGAACTTCCAACTTCTACATTCGATGTCGAAACCTATCAAATCAAGTCCGATTGATCTCAAATTTTGCACACAAGTCATAAATGATATAACGAAGCTATAAAAATTTTCGGAACTGGATTCCAACACGGATATCAAAAAGCCAACTTCCCGGTCAAACTTTCAAACTTTAAATTCCTATTTAAGTCATTTCAAGCCTAATTTAACTACAGACTTCCAAATAAAATTCCGAACACGCTCCTAAGTCCAAAATGACCATACGGAGCTGTTGGAATCGTCAAAATTCTATTTCGGGGTCGTTTTCTCAAAATGTTGACCGAAGTCAAACTTGGCCTTTTAAAGCCAACTTAAGGAACCAAGTATTCCGATTTCAACCCAAACACTTCCAAATCCCGAACCAACCATCCCCGCAAGTCATAAATCATTAAAGCACATACGAGAAATTTTATTTTAAGAAATGGGGTTCTAAAAGTTAAAATGACCGGTTGGGTCATTACATTCTCCACCTCTTAAACAAATGTTTGTCATCGAACAAGTTTAGAATTGTACCTGGAGTGCCGAATAAGTGTGGATATGTGCTCCGCATGTTTTCCTCGGTCTCCCAAGTCGCTTCCTCGACTGGTTGGACCCTCTACTGGACTTTTACTGCAGAAATCCTCTTGGACCTCAACTAGCAAACCTGTTTATAAATAATGGCAACTAGCTCTTCTTCATAACCCAAGCTATTATATAGCTGAACTGTGTTGAAGTCTAACACATGTGATAGGTCGGCATGATACTTCCGGAGCATAGATACATGGAAAAATGGATGAATTCCCGATAGGCTGGGAGGCAATGCAAGCTCATAAGCAACCTCTCCAACTCGTCTCAACACCTCAAATGGGCCTATAAACCTTGGGCTCAACTTGTCCCTCTACCTGAATCTCATGATTCCCTTCATCGGCGAAACTTCCAAAAGAACTTTTTCACCCATCATAAATGATAAATCACGCACTTTCTAATCTGCGTAACTCTTTTGTCTAGACTGTGCTGTACGAAGTCGCTCCTGAATCAACTTTACCTTTTCCAAGGCATCCTTTACAAAATCAGTACCATATAACTTAGCCTCACCGGGATCAAACCATCTGATGGGCGAATGACATTGCCGACCATATAAAGCCTCAAATAGAGCCATCTCGATGCTGGATTAGTAACTGTTATTATAAGCAAACTCGGCCAAAGGCAAGAAACGATCCCACTGACCTCCAAAGTCAATCACACATGCCCTGAGCATATCCTCCAAAATCTGAATTATCCACTCTGACTGCCCGTTGGTCTGCGGATGAAAGGCTGCTGAGCTCTACACAGGTCTCTAACTCACTCTGTACTGCTCTCCAGAAATGTGAAGTAAACTGACGGCCTCTATCTGATATGATGGAAATTGGCACACCGTACAATCGAACTATTTCCTGAATATATATCTGGGCCAACCTCTCTGAAGTATACGTAGTCACAACAGGAATAAAATGTGCTGACTTGGTCAACCTGTTAACGATGACCCAAACTGCATCAAACTTCCGCAAGGTTCGCGGCAACCCAACTTCAAAGTCCATAGTGATGCACTCCCATTTGCACTCTGGTATAGTCATCTGCTGAAGTAGGCCGCCTGGCCTCTGGTGCTCATATTTAACTTGCTGGCAATTTAGACACCTAGCTACATACTTAACTATGTCTTTTTTCATTCGTCGCCACCAATAATGCTGCCTCAAATCACGATGCGTCTTTGTAGCACGTGAATGAATAGAATATCGGGAACTGTGTGCTTCCTCTAGGATGTTTTTCCTTAGTCCATCCACATTAGGAACACATAGACGATCCTGGAATCGCAGAACACCATCTGCGCCAATAGTAACTTCCTTGGAACCACCCCATAGTATCGTTTCTCGAAGAATCATTAAGTGTGGATCATCATACTAGCGAGCCTTGATCTGTTCAAATAGTGAAGACCGAGCTACAACACATGCAAGAACTCGGCTGGGCTTTGAAATATCCAGCCGCACAAGTCAATTGGCCAAGGACTGAATATCTGAAGCCAATGGCCTCTCCTCTGCTGATATGAAAGCCAAACTACCCATACTCTCCACCTTTCTACTCAAGGCGTCTACAACAACATTTGCTTTTCCCGGATGATACAGGATAGTAATATCATAGTATTTTAGTAACTCAAGCCATTTGCGCTGTCTCAAATTTAGGTCCCTCTGCTTGAATAAATGCTGCAAGCTGCGATGGTTAGTGTAAACCTCACAAGACACCCCATAAAGATAATGCCTCCAAATCTTAAGAGCGTGAACAATCGCAGCTAACTCCAAATCATGTACTGGATAATGCTTCTCGTGGGGCTTCAGTTGACATGAAGCATATGCAATAACTCGCCCTTCCTACATCAATACACAACCCAAGTCAACACGTGAAGCGTCGCAATATACTGTATACATCCCCGAACCGGAAGGCAACACTAACACTGGTGTTGTAGTCAATGCTATCTTGAGCTTCTCAAAGCTCACCTCACAATTATCGGACCATCGAAATGGAGCACCCTTCTGGTTAATTTGCTTAAAGGTGCTACAATAGATGAAAATCCCTCCACGAACTGAAAATAATAACCTGCTAAACCCAGAAAACTCTTGATCTCAGTCACCGAAGTGGGACGATGCCAATTCTGAACTGCCTCAATATTTTTGGGACCAACTTTAATACCATCGCCCGATACAATATGCCCCAAAAATGCTACAGACTCAAGCCAGAACTCACATTTAGAGAATTTAGCATATAGCTTTTGTTCCCGCAACGTCTGAAGCACTACTCTCATATGTTGCTCATGTTCCTCTTTACTGCGCGAGTAGATCAAAATGTCATCAATGAAGACAATGACAAATGAATCAATATATGGCCTAAATACCATGTTCATCAAATCCATAAACACTGCCGGGGCATTAGTTAAACCGAAGGACATCATCAGAAACTTATAATGACCATATCTAGTCCGAAAAGCAGTCTTCGTAACATCCGATTCCCCGAATCTTCAACTGATGGTACCTTGACCTTAAGTCGATCTTAGAGAACACCCTAGCACCCTGCAGCTGGTCAAATAGATCATCAATATGTGGCAACAGGTACTTGTTCTTAATAGTGACTTTGTTCAGTTGACGATAATCAATACACATCTGCATTGTTCCATCCTTCTTCTTCACAAATAATACTGGTGCACCCCAAGGCGATACACTCGATTTGACAAACCCTTTGGCTAGTAACTCCTCAAGTTGTTCTTTCAATTCTTTCAATTCTTTCGGAGCCATACGGTATTGTGGAATAGATATGGGCTGGGTATCTGGAGCCAAGTCAATACAGAAATCAATATCATGATCAGGTGGCATACCTGGAAGTACTGAAGGAAAGACATCAGAGAACTCCCGAACTACAGGCACTGAATCAATAGCCGGAGTCTCTGCAGTAGTATCCCGAACATATGCTAGATAAGCCAAACAACCCTTCTCAACCATGTGTTGAGCCTTTATAAAAGAAATAACTCGATTAAATGAACTAACAGACAAACTCTTTCACTCCAGCTTAGGCAATACTGGAATAGCCAAGGTAACAGTCTTGGCATGACAATCCAGAATAGCTTGATATAGAGATAACCAATCCATGCTAGAATATTTTCAAAATTGGGCATCTCAAGTAATAGGAGATCTGCTCTAGTTTCATAACCATAGAATGTAATAATACAGGACCTATAGATCCGGTTCACAACAACAGAATCGCCTATAGGAGTGGACACATAAGCAGGAGTACTCAAGGACTCACGAGAAACACCCAACAATGGAGAAAATAGAGATGACACATATGAATACGTAGATCCTGGATCAAATAATACTGAGACATCTTTGCCGCAAATAGAAATAATACCTGTAATCACAACATCTGAGGCCTCTGCATCTGGTCTGGCCGAAAAAGCATAGAACCGAGCTGGAGCGCCAACTAGCTGGCCTCCGCCTGGCTGACCTCCACCTCTAGGATGGCCCCTACCTACCTGTCCTCCACCTCTTGGTGGTTGGACTACAGATGGAGCAACTGGTGCGGTAATCATAGGCTGCTGACCCTGCTGCACTGGTCTACCCCGCAGTCTGGGGTAGAATCTTTGCATGTGATTGGGGTCCCCACACTCGTAACAACTCTTCGGTGCGATGGGTTGCTGACTAAGTGTTTGACCCTGAGGACCTGAATACCCACTGGAAGGACCCTGAATAGCTGGTGGGTAATAATAAATCTCTGGTATAGCACTGAGATAAGGTCGCATTGGAGCACCCCGAGGAGGCGGTGGTGTTGGATATGGGGCCGTGCTGGATTGCCCTTTCACGAACTGACCTCTGCCCCTAGACGGAGCACTTCTGAACTCTCTAGAATACCTAAACCACTTATCTCTCGTAACCTGCTCTCGGCTCCGCTGACGTACACCCTCAATCCTGCGGGCTATCTCCACGACTAGCTTATAAGAAGTACCCATCTCAACCTCTCGATCCATAGTGGCATGAATGCTAGTATGTAAACCCGCAACAAACCTCCGTACTCTCTCTGCCTCAGTAGGGAGTATCATAAGTGCATGGCGAGATAACTTAGAAAACCTTTCCTCATAATCGGTCACTGACATCTGACCCTGCTGGAGCTGCTCAAACTAAAACCTCAACTCCTCCTTCTGGGAGGGTGGAATATACATGTCCAGGAAAATACGGGTGAACCTGTCCCAAGTTATGGGAGGAGAATCTGCTGGTCTGCTAAGAACATATGACTGCCACCATCTACGGGCTCTCCCCTCTAGCTGAAAAGTAGCAAAGTCTACCCCATGAGACTCAAATATCCTCATGTTGTACAGTCTATCCTTGCACCAATCAATGAAATCCTAGTCTAGTCCATCTATCCAATAGTTTTTGAAGATCAGCGGCTACAGCTGGCCTAGGCTCAGGTGTAGCTGTTTCTACTGGCTAGGCTCCACCCAGGGGTAGTGCACCCTGGGTATGATATACAGCAGCTGCGTGTCCATGAGCCTGTGAAGTAGGGGTCTGTGCTCCCCTACCCGCCTGAGTTGTGGCTGGGTCTGATGTAAATAAACCAGCCTGAGTCATATTGTCCATGAACCGTAGCATACGACCCATGACATCCTAAAATCCCGGTGCAGATGTGAAATCCACTGGAGCTGGCTCTGCCACAGGCACCTCATTTTGTTCCTCAGCAATGTGGTTCTCTATTAGACCCACTGGCGGCATAACTGGAATAGTCCTGGGACGTCCTCACCCTCTACCACGGGCTGGAGCCATCCCTCGGCCTCTGCCTCGGCCTCTAGCAACTGGGGGAGTAGCTCTTCCTTGGTCCGGAACCTCATTAGAGCGCGTTCTCACCATCTATGAGAGAATAAAAGAAGGATATTTAGTACTATATTAATTACACGATGGAATATGAAGAAAGGTAGTTTCCTAACACCCTATAGCCTCTCGAAGATAAGTACAAATATCTCTGTACCGATCTGCAAGACTCTATTAGGTCTGCTCATAACTAGTGAAACTTACGTGAACCTAGTGCTCTCATATCATGTTGTCACGACCCAATTTCACCTCTAGGTCGTGATGGCACCCAACACTATAGCTAGGCAAGCCAACTAATAATTTAAACATATATCGATAAAATTTAAATCCAAGAAAAATAATAAGATACCAAATTCTACGAATGTGTGTGCCAAGACCTGGTGTCACAAGTGTATGAGCATCTAGTAGATTATACAAAAATCTCAAATACTGTCTGAAATAAAAATAGACAGAATGAAAAATACAAGAAGATATACTGGTAGCTGCAGAACGACTCAAAAAGGCAGCTCACCACTATGCCCCTGGATAATGTGGGTGTAAGACGATAGGTCCCCCACTAGTACTTGCTTCACGTCCTGCACAAAAAGTGCAGCAAGTGTAGTATGAGTACGTAAATAACGTGTACACAATAAGTATCAAGCCTAATCTCGAAGTGGTAAAGACGAGATGGCCGACTTTGACACTCACTAAGGGTCAACAATAATAAATGGAATAAATTATAATTATTCAAATCAGCATGATTCACAGAGTTAACAATAATTTATTCAATTAGCAAAAATAATAAAAATCCTTCAAATGCAACAATTTTCAATCTATTAATTAAATCCTTCAATTTCAATAAAACTTCTAATTTTTCAAATTGCTTTACAAGCTGCAATTCAATTTCAATAAATTTTTAATTTATCAAATAGCTTTACAAGCTACAATTCAATTGTCCAAAAATCGTGTAATTATTATTATTATCAAGCACGATTTTTGCCGAGGTCGTACGGCCCGATCCAGAGTTTCGTGTACACTGTCGAGGGACATGCGGCATGATTCATATATGCATCTATCCGGCCGAGGCGTTCTGCCCTCTCCACAAGAAAGGAGGACATTTTCTTATGTACCTCCGGAATGAGAGTATATTTATTATAAGATAAATTCAGGAGGAAGAACAATTTCTCTTAACAATTAATTAATTTAAACAGAAAATTTAAGCATATGAGATTTTCATCCTTTAATATTTTTATCTAACAATTCACAATATATATATATATATATCAAATAATATTAATTAAACAAGGAATACAATTTGCACAAGTAATTCATGCTTTGAAATAATTTAATTAAGTAAAGATTACCATTTACACAAGTAATTCATACTTTTGAGTCCTAAACTACTCGGACTTTTGCATTAATAGTAGCTACGCACGGACTCTCGTCACCTCGTACGTACGTAGCCCCCACAATTAGCAACAAATTTTTAATTTAATCACCTATGGGGTAATTTCCCCTTCACAAGATTAGATAAGAGACTTACCTCGTCTTGCTCCAATTTAATCCACTAGTAGGCCTTTTTTTCGATTATCCAACTTCGATTGGCTTGAATCTAACCAAACATAATTCAATACAATCACTAAAATTTATAGGAATCAATTGTATAAAAAAAAATACTACATTTTCAATAAAATCCCTAAATTAATTAAAATTTGGTCTGTGAGGCCCACATCTCGGAAACCGGCAAAATTTACGAAATCCGACAACCCATTCAATTACGAGTCCTACCATACTAGTTTCACTCAAATCTGACTCCGAATCGATACCGAAATCTCAAAATTTCATTTCTATGAGATTTCTAAAATTACCAAAATTTCAATCTCAAAACACTAATTTATGGTGAAAACAATGATATACTTGTATATGTAGACCAAATCCGAGTTAGAATCAATTACCCCAATGTTTTTCCCTTGCAAATCTGTCAAAAGTCGCCTCTGCTCAAGCTCAAGTTCATCAAAAATGGAAATGGGACGAATGCCCTCTTTTATAAACTGCCCAGGCAGCCTTCGGAATTGGGCCTCGATCGTGGCTTCGATCGTGGACCTCGAGCCTGGGCTTCGTTCATAAACTCGAGCTTGGAACTCGGTCATGGCCTCTATCATGGCTTCGAGCCTGGGACTGGTCATGCCTCGATCATGGCATCGAGCCTGTGCCTTCGATCGTGACCCTCGATCTTGGGTCTTGATCCTGGCCCTCGAGCCTTGTCTTCGATCATGGCCCTCGAGCTGGACCTTCGATCGTGGCTTCGATATACAAGCTCGAGCCTGAGCCTCGTCAACTCTGGGCTCGATACCTAGGCTCGATATCTGGAACTCTGTTAATCATCTGAAACTCCCCCGAGGCCCTCAGGACTTCAACCAAATATACCAACAAGTCCTAAAATATCATACGACTTATTTGAAACCTCAAATCACATAAAACGACGCTAAAATCACGAATCATGCTCCAATTCAAGCTTAATGAAACTTAGAATTTCCAACTTCTACATTCGATGTCGAAACATATCAAATGAAGTCCGATTGATATCCAATTTTGCACACAAGTCATAAATGATATAACGGAGCTATGAAAATTTTAGGAACTGGATTCCGACCCCGATATCAAAAAGTCAACTTCCCGGTCAAACTTCCAAACTTTAAATTCCTATTTAAGTCATTTCAAGCCTAATTTAACTATGGACTTCCGAATAAAATTCCGAACACGCTCCTAAGTCCAATATCACCATACGGAACTATTGCAATCGTCAAAATTTTATTCCGGGGTCATTTTCTCAAAATGTTGACCGGAGTCAAACTTGGCCTTTTAAAGCCAACTTAAGGAACCAAGTGTTCCGATTTCAACCCAAACACTTCCAAATCCCGAACCAACCATCCCCACAAGTCATAAATCATTAAAAGCACATACAGAAAATTTTATTTTAAGGAACGGGGTTCTAAAAGTTAAAATGACTGGTTGGGTCAATACACAATAGTACTCCAATTTAGTTAACCCAAATACTAAAAGAAAACCTAACGTGTTCTTAAAGGTATTAGGTTTACATACTAACATGTAGTATTATATGTCTATGCCCGAAAGTAAGTATACTAATAGGACTCCTAAAGGTAATCATGTAGGATTCCTAACGTGTGGTATATGTCCTAAAACTAATAGGATTATAAGGCTAATGTCTAAAATTCCGATTATGTCCATTTATTATGAGTTATTATGCTTAAAATTATAAGGTTATTTTTGTAAATTGACATTGTATTCATGCTTTTATAATAACTAGTTTCTATGTACGTGCTTCGCACGTATGTCTCTTGCTAATTATTAAAAAATAAGGTAAAAAATATTTTTTCCACTCCAACTTACAACAACAACAACCACCCAGTAGAATCCCACTAGTGGGGTATGGGGAGGGTAGAGTGTACACAGACCTTACCCCTACCCCGAAAGGATAGAGAGAAAGACTTTCCTCCGACTTAATATATATAAAAATAAACTTTTATTTAACTTTAAACAATATACATTTTCTACATCTTTTTCAGGAAATTATATTTTCTATGCCATGTCTCAAAATATTCAGTATCAACCAAGCGATGATTTTCGAAAAATAACATCAGTTAGTATGTCACGACCCAAAATCCATCAAAGGTCGTGATGGCGCCTAACACCACTGTCAGGCAAGCCCACAATAAAAGCTTAACTTAATTATTTCTTTTAGTATTCTGAAATCAAAAATTTTCCTTCAATTAATAATCAGAGATAAAACTTTACAGAGTAAATGATAATATTTTCCCAACTACAAAATTGAACCACTCATAAGTACCCCCAAAATCCGGTGCCACAAGTGCAAGAGCATCAACTAAAAAGTAAAATAAAATACAGCATCTGTCCGAAATACAAATTAGACAGGAAAAATACAAATAACTCTGGAGGAGACTCTGCTGGCTGCGGATCGTAACCTGAAATGCAGCTCGCGGCGAGTCCCCACATCATCCGTGCACCCGTGCCCAAAGGACCACCGGACATAAAAGTACCTACGCAAAAATGTGCAGCAAGTATAGTATGAGTACGTAAATCCACGTGTACCCAGTAAGTATCTAGCCTAACCTCGGAGGAGTAGAGACGAGGGGTTGACATCGACACTCACTAGTGGTCCAATAATATCAGGTACAGCAAGGAAGTGAACAAATACGAGGCAAAGTAAATAAATGAAATAAACAACTGTAAATCTGTGGTACAATTATCCTCCTTACAATAAACTCAAGCTCTTAATTAGCAATTCCTCCTCAACCGAAGAACACACACACACACACACACACACACACACACACACACACACACACACACACACATATATATATATATATATATAATGAACCTCACCAAATAGGTTGTTATAATTCGAATCAGGGAAGGACTCACAGATACTCTGGCTTCATGCCAAATGTTACGCATGATTCCATGAGGAAAGTTTTATAGAAATGTCGAGGCGTACGGCCCGATCCAACATAAATAATAAACTGTGCACTGCCGAGGGTCGAACAGCATGAACCATAGATGCATCTATTAAACTGACGAGGCGAACGACCCGATCCCATTAGCATAAGAAGTACATAATCCTACCGAGGCGTACGGCCCGATCCTATTAGAATAAGGAGCTTCGACAGGTCCTTGACCCCACTCACGAATAAACGTGTGAGTTGTAATTACTTTAACAGAAACCTTTCAATGAAACCTATATATCACGGAAACATGTCGTAAGAGGAGTAGAATTATTCGGTGACTAATCATGAACTCGTGAAGTCTCTACAATAACAAGTCTAGTCTCAAGTAGTAATGTAAAACAGAGGAATTTAATAGGCAAAAGACTGTTCAAATAGTACAGCTATAGACTGATGTGAACCTAAGCCTAATCGGATAATAACATGAATGTAGCTACGTATGAGCTCTCGTCACCTCGCGCGTACGTAGCCCCCACAACAAGTAGCAAACATCAATATACAACACATAGGGGTAATTTCCCCCTCACAAAGTTAGACAGGAGACTTACCTCGCTCTGAAATTTCATAACCGGCTCCAAAGCCCTCTAACACCTCAAACCGATGACCGTCGCTCCAAAACTAGTCAAACAATGTGCAAACCAATAAAAATATACTCTAATACTCAAAGCAAATCAATTTAGACAAATTCCCAACTCCTCTCGAAAAGCCGATAAAGCAATCCTCGGGCCCACGTGCCCGGATTCCGAAAATTTTCGAAGATAAACATTACCCATAACATTACCGATAAAGCAATCCTCAGGCCCAGCACGAATTCCGCTTCTGCGGTGCGAAGGTCGCTTCTGCCACAGCCACTTCTGCGGCTCCAAGTCTCGCAACTGTGAGAAACCAAGCCAAGGTCGCTGGCCACTTCTACACCCACGCTTCTGCGGCTCTTCGTGCGCAGGTGCAGTCCCGCTTCTACGGAACTTAACCGCATCTGCGGTCCTAGCCTTCCCCAGCCAATTCTGCTTCTACGCCCCCTCTTGGCCGCTTCTGCGGCTCCGCACCTATGGCCAAAACCTCGCAGGTGCGGTTACACTAGATACCAGTTGCCTCATCATTCCTTTAGTCCAAAAGTTGATCCGTTAACCATCCGAAATCCACCCGAGGCCCTCAGGACCTCAGCCAAATATACCGACACGTCCCAAAATATGACACGAACTTGCTCGAGGCCTCAAATCACATCAAACAATGCCAAAACCATGAATCGCATCCTAGTTCAAGCTTAATGAACTTTAGAACTTCAAACTTCTACATTCGATGCCGAAACCTAACAAATCACGTCCGATTGACCTCAAATTTTGCACACAAGTCACATTCGATAATACGGACCTACTCCAACTTTCGAAATCGGAATCCAACCCCGATATAAAAAATTCCACTCCCGGTCAAACTTCTCAAAAACCTTCAAATTTCGAACTTTCTTCAAATGACCCCGAAATGACCTACGGACCTCCAAATCCACATCTGGGCGCGCTCCCAATAACAAAACCACCATACGGAGCTATTCCCAGACTCAGAATCCCAAATGGACATTAATAGAATTGAAATGCACTTCAACCCAAATCTATGAAATTCTTCCAAAATGCCAACCATCCATAATAGGCGCTGAAATGCTCCTGGGTCATCCGAAACCCAATCCGTATATATGCCCAAGTCCAAAATCATCATACGAACCTGATGGAACCTTCCAATCCCGATTTTGAGGTCGTTTACTCAAAAATCAAACCTTAGTTAATTCTTCCAACTTAAAGCTTCAAAAATTAGAATTTTCTTCCCAAACTAGCTCTGAACTTCCCAAAATTCAATTTGGACTATACGTGATAGTCATAATACCTGAAGTGCAACTACTCAAGGCCTCAAACCGCCGACCGACGCGCTAGAGCTCAAAATGATCGGTCAAGTCGTTACATTCTCTCTCACTTAAACATACGTTCGTCCTCAAACGTGCTAAGAACTGCTCTGGAGTTGTCCTATATCATTGTTTAACACCTGGTACACCTACCCATGCTACCACAACCTAGTTGAGCGCATTAGCTCGAGCAAATCTGAAGATTCTCCCTTTTTATTCAGTCAAGTTAGCCTTAGAGCCAAATTCCAACATCTGAAATCCTCTACCAGGTCTGTTCCCAACAAACGAACACCGTATGCATCACAACACGATGTACCAATACCTGATTGTATACTATTACCGAGTTGACACCATGTACCGCATTATTCATATGACCATAATGACATCCCCTGATAACAATAGCCGAAATCCCACGAATCTGATGCCCACAACACATCTCATGAAGCATATAAGTTCTGTTTCGGCTCTCGCAATACTGCAATGACAGAAGAGATGTGTAGAAACTCATAATTACCTGCCGAATCACAACTCATGGAGCCTCTCCTCCCGACAAGAACCATTACCTCATTCTGGACTGAATATCAATATTTAGTCTTTAATGTGCCTCATATAAATCGGATTGCACTGATCCTAGGTCCAATAATCTCATCTCACCCAGTACAAGCTGCTCAGGCAATAAGCCACCTCAGATACTGCCAAAAGTCTCATATGATGCCACAATATGCCAATAAGCTACAAACTCGAATGTGATACATAAGGAAACGAACTCAATAAATATCTATTCAACCCACATAACTAATTTAAACAACCGAAAAGATGTTATGAACCTTCCTCAGGAAATGAGAAGCAAAACACACAATAATAGATAGGGTAAACTGTACTCAATATCACACTATTGCGGTGTGCAACCCGATCCACACATGATACCGTTACGGCGTGCAACCCGATCCAACCATGATACCCGTGGCGGCGTGCCACCCGATCCAAACAACATATCTGTTGCGGCGTGCCACCCGATCCAATCATATACCTGTGGCGGCGTGCCACCTGATCCACATATAATAATCTAAAAAAAACTCACATCGAGCCATAACGCTTATACTCAAAAAATGCCCGAATATCAATCATAAGCACGCCAAGTGCATAATACAAATCCTGGAGAGACGGGTAGCGTCATATGCTATAAAACCCAAGCACAACTTAGGTGCAATAAATGGCCTGCATCTCGAGAGCAATCCTGCTTATATAACACCACAAACTATACGGGACCTCAATAACAGTGTGAATAATCAAACCGCCTCACAACCCACATGGCACAATAGAGCTTACACGGAAGGGCCGATAACAAAAATAACATCCAAGGCTCGAAGACCCCTCTGATAACAACGATATGCTGAAATGAACACATCCGGCCTGATATAGAGCCCACATTCACATTTAGATCCATCCACGGATCTCAAGTCAATTCTGATCGTACCGCACTGGGCTAATAACCTTTCAAGGATTCATAATAATCCCTTTTCCCATGACACACAAGAATAGCCGTCAAATCCGGAATGGATTTCCATGGTCCATAACCAAATGAACCGAGCGCCCTTCAGGCATAAATTCTCACATTATCGATAGTACCATAACCTCCATACTTGGTTTTGATCTTTAATCAATTAAGTGACTACATGTCATACTTATACAATCTTCCCGTGAGGCATGCTCCCACGACCATTCCGCTCAGGTAGCAAAGTCTGCATATTCATACCGCCAACCATTCTAATTCTATAAAGTGAATCAAAAATCTGCAAGTTAATACACAAAGCCTCTTCCACATGACACCGACCTCCGGTGACGCTAAGGACAATACCAGCTTACTATAAACATCTGAATTCTTTCCTGCTTTCTAAGCTCGTGACATCTTTGTCAACACCGAATCGCAGCCTTGGTCCTCAGCTTCCAATTCCCCTGCCGCTCGCTGCACTTAACATGCCACTATGCAAGAGTACATGAATTTCATTATAACTCCTAAACTACTAATAGAATAAACACTTCATCATATAGAAACCTTTCACTTAACTCAAATCAGGAGGACCATTGCAACACGCGACTAAATTCCTATAACCGCAGAAAATACAAACCTCAAGTTGTGGTCTAAACTACTATAACTCTTCTGGGATCTATCTATACATAACAAGCCTTAATAATTGAATGCCTCCAAATAAATCAATTGCGGCGGCCATCAAACCTCGCGCACACCGTCACAAATCACATGCATAACTCAACACGCTGAAGGAACTGATCATTGCATTGCTAACCAATCCGACTTCTTCTGATTTACTCTAGACTTACCTTAGGAGTACTAATAGCTCTATTCAAAACATCATGAACCCAATTCCGCACTCATCCTGAGTGACCTTATTTCACGAGACCACGTTGTCTCCAACACCCACGAACTATCTTATTCCCTTCTTATGCGCATATTCACATCTTCAACTGGTACCCCCATTCTGAATCCCTCTATGAATCCGAAGTTATTTTCTCTCATTCCTCCAATGCCACACTTCAGACCGAAGATAACGTAGAACACTCCAAGCCCCTTTCATAATCCACTGCAAAAGCTCTATACTTAACCATACTACGGACTCAAAATCCTTAGGTACCGTACTTCATATTTTTGAACCCACTAGGACCATTGTTGAGAGTCACCCACTCTGACTTGTTTTCAATTATAATCAAACTCCAAGGACCTGCTAGCACATGAACACTTTCTCAAAGAAGCAACCATCTGAATTTCTTTTTTTGTACATCACATCTACATGATGCATAAACTCTGAGTCTTCCCAAAGCCTGAACATAAAAGAAAAGAATCGGTGCGGTTAAAGTTTATTTTTCAATAAAAGAATTACTCGGGGGTATTTTTTTATTCGTTACATTGTGTTCATTTTTGCAGGTTACATATTGACTATTTCTCAATATGTGGTACTAGCACTTGATGCTCATTCAGTTAAGACATTGTCAATGGATGGAGCTAGCATAGCGAGTTTGAGCTGCAAGAAGAGGATAATAGAGTTGAGCTACTGTTTTAGTAATTCTCTCAAGAGTTGCTCCATGATTTTGTTCACAAGGAAGTCAAGAATTTATGAAATTTATTTTTGCATTAACCCATTGATTAGGAGGTGGAACATTAAGCATGTTTTTGCTGATTATTGATTGATTTCTTAAGAAAATGGTAATTCCCTATTTGAGTATACTTCCAGGGATGATTTTTCAACGCTATTTTTTGTCCATCATATTTGCTATTACACATGTTCAATTTGCTGCGTGTCAGGCTCCTTTGAAGGATGGAAAGTGATCAAGATTAAAGCTACTATGTGATTTGTGTTGTTACTGCTTAAAATAGAATTTCATGCCATTTGGGATTGATTGAGGTAAACATTCTTCTACATTTAATCTACTTCGTACGTAGTTGCTCTCTAGGAGTTCTGGTGCTAGGTATGGTCGTAATGAATTAATATCTTGCAAATTTATCAGCTACGTAACGATTTTGCCATAGAAGGTCATTACTGACCTCCACCAAAAAAAATAATTATCAATTTTTTTTTTGTAATTACCATAAAATGAACTTTAAACCCAAGCTAAGCAGTTTGATTCCATGACTCTCAAAGACATCCATGACAGTTCTATTCTGTTGGTTATCCTCTCTTTGGCACCTGGCATATAACTTTCCTCTTTCGTGTGTATCAATATTTCTTGATGATTTTCTGAAGAAGAAAAAAACTTAACTTCTTTAATTGTTTTGTACAGCATTCAGAACATAATTACTATTTTGAAATTGGAAAGATGCTATCCTTTGCCATTATTACCATGGATAAGATTATTTCCATCAACAATAAGACTGGTTGCTCTTTCTGTTTTCACTTTGTTGGATTTAATTAGGTAATGGTTAACTGTGATAACAACATAAATTATTATCACCATCTTAAGTTGTTAGAGAGTTATAAACTTTTTTATATTTATTCTGATTATTTGTTGAGAATGTGTAACTTGTTATAATTGAAAATATTTTGGTAATTCTAAACTATAGGGAAAAATCCCCTTTGGAACTAATCTTGCCTCCCACTATAGAACTTTTGGATGAAAAATCGGAAAGAATGTGTTTCGAAATCTTCCACGCACTATATGTAACTATGTTTCTTTTCTATCTGGATATGTTTGCATCTTAAATGATTAATCAACAATGAAGATGCGCATATACCAAACATGGATCCTTCTAATATTATTCACAGATGATTAAAACCAATCGGCTAGGACCGTTATTTCTTGGCATGACCAATGCACAAATAAGTCTGACATAAAGAGCAGCGGAGAAGAAGACTAGAATATAAATAATATGCTATCTGGAATATGATGGGTTTAAAATTAACTTTAAACTGAGGCTAAGCAGTTTGGGAATAAGTAACAACTATTTTACTTATGGTCTTACATTGTTGTGATGATAAAGCAGCAATCTTATTTTTAAGGTCTACATGTTGAAGCAAATGAGTTACTGTTGCAGATACATATATATTGTACTACCAATTGTTATCTGAGGCTGTCATGTTCTGCAGCCTAAATGTTACAACAAAGTTATGTCAAAATTAGGCATGTAAGTATATCAACATGTTCATTATAGGGATTGTCCAGTATTAGATTTTCTATAACAGTTAAGTACAAAACTTTTTTGATTGTAAAAATATTGTACATCTCTCACTTATATTTGCTTCTTCCATTATCTGCTTCAGGATATGAGGCGGCAATCAAATGAATCTAGGGAGGCAATAGTAATACCTATTGTGCCACAACTAGAGGCCATAGTGAGGTTGAGCTGCTGCTCGGCTTTTGGATTGAGACCCTTTATGGGGAATGTAAGCATACTCTTCTTGATTATCTATGTTGATTTTCTTTTGAATTTCATACAAATTATCCTTGATGGAGAGAGAGAATCAAGAATTCTTGGATTGAGACCCTTTGTGGGGAATGTAAGTTCCTTTTAATGTCTTTCCCTTGAAGTTTTCATGTTGAAGTAATCTAATATACTGTTTTATTTTTGCTAATAAATAGAGAACTTTTTATTGCCTTATAGTTGGGTAAGATTGTTGTCTGCCTTTGTTGATACCTGATTTTACACCATAACATATCCTTATTAGTGATTTTTTAATTAGATACTCAATTTAGCAGCACACACTAGGGTGGCCAATATTAAAGAGGAAAGAGGAATAAATATTTTATCGATCAATTCATCTAATAGTTCTAATATATATTTGTTTCTACATGTATCAAAACTTACCTTAAGTATGCGACAGAGAACTTTGTTCCTCGGCTGTAAAGGAACAAGTAGCTTCTGATAAAGGTATTTTCGGTTGAAACAACAAGACCACCGCTACATCAGTAATTGACACAATCTTGATGAGAATTAGTGTTCTTATTGTATGTATTTCATCTAAGACATAAAACTGTTATATAGATTCTCAGATAAGGTATTTCTAGGATCTTGGTTATCCATATGAGTCTTCGTTTATATTACGACCAACATGATTGACTTGCTCATGTGCTCATATACTTCTGATCCAAAGTACATCACAACGGAAGGTGACGTATTAATTACTGTGATTATACATATCTTTAATTATTCTTTATTTTTGCTGATCGAGATAAAAAATTTTTGTATTTTCAAGTGGACTAATCTTTTTAAAGTTAAGTATTTCTGTAGTATTTCTCCAGTATATGTAACATCTTTTGAAAATTGGTGGTCCCTGGCAATAATTTTATAGATAACACCCGATTAAATTCATCTTCTTTTTTTTTTAATTCTTTTGAATGTGGTTGCTAAATGTAGTCTGCAATTTATATATATTTCTAATATCTTTCTCCTCTTAACCAATCATAAGTACCCCTAAAATTCGGTGTCACAAGTGCATGAGCATCAACTAGGAAGTAAAATAAAATACATCATCTGTCCGAAATACAAATTAGACAAGAAAAATATAAATAACCCTGGAAGAGACTCTGCTGGCTGCGGATCGTGACCTAAAATGCAGCTCGCGGCAAGTCCCCGCATTATCCGTGCCTCCGTGTCCAAAATTATACAGCAAGTGTAGTATGAGTACGTAAATTCACGTGTACCCAGTAAGTATCTAGCCTAACCCCAGAGGAGTAGTGACGAGGGGTCGACATCAACACTCACTAGTGGTCCAATAATATCAGGTACAGTAAGGAGGTGAACAAATACGAGGCAAAGTAAATAAATGAAATAAATAACTGTAAATCTGTGGTACAATTATCCTCCTTACAATAAACTCAAGCTCTTAATTAGCAATTCCTCCTCAACCGGAGCACATATATTGTCACGACTCAATTTCACCTATAGGTTGTGATGGCGCCAAACGCAACGGCTAGGCAAGCTAACTAGCAATTTAAACATACATCAATTATTATTAAATAATTTTCTAAGTAATTTTTATTCTTTTACTAGTAATATTAAAGAAAATAGAAAAGATACTGGTTAACTTAAATCCAAGAAAAATAATCAAATCCCAATTCTACTAATGTGTGTGCTAAGACCTGGTATCACAAGTGTATGAGCATCTAGTAGATTACACAAAATTTCAAGTACTGTCTGAAATAAAAATAGACAGAATGAAAATACAAGGAGAGGCACTAATAGCTGCAGAACGACTCAGAAAGACAGCCCATCACTACGCCTCTAGATAACGTGGATGTGCGATGATAGATCCTCCACTAGTACCTGTCTCAGATCCTGCACAAAAGTGCAGCAAGTGTAGTATGAGTACGTAAACAACGTGTACCCAGTAAGTATCAAGCCTAATCTCGAAGGGGTAGAGACGAGATAGTCGACTTTGACACTCACTAAGGGTCACTAATAATAAATATAATAAAATAGAATTATTTATATCAGCATAATTGATAGAGTTAACAATCATTTTATTCAATTAGCAGAAATAATAAAAATCCTTGAAATACAATAATTTCCAAGCTATTTAATTAAATCCACAAGCTGCAATTAAAATAGCAAGGTATCGTATAATTATTATAATTATTAGGTACGATTTCTGCCTAGGTCGTACCAGAGTATCGTGTACACTGTCGAGGGACGTGCGGCGCGATCCATAGATGCATCTATTCTGCCGAGGCATTCGACCTGCTCCACAAGAAAGGAGGACATTTTCTTATGACCTCCGGAAGGAGAGTATATTTATTATAAGATCAATTCGAGAGGGTGAACAATTTCTTTTAATAATTAATTAATTTAAACAGAAAGATTAAGCATATGAGATTTTCATCTTTTACTGTCTTTACCTAATAATTCACAATATATATCAAATAATTTAATTAAATAAAGAATACAATTTATACAAATAATTTATGCTTTGAGTCCTAAACTATCCGGACTTTAGCATTAATAGTAGCTATGCATGGACTCTCGTCATCTCGTGCGTACGTAGCCCCCACAATTAGCAGCAATTATTAATATGAATCACCTATGGGGTAAATTCCCTCTTACAGGGTTAGGCAAGAAACTTACCTTGTCTCAAAGCCCACTTCCCAATCACAACGTCGCGAAAAATCTCAATTCGGTGCCGAAACAAATTCGAAACTATCCAAAAGTTATATAAAATAATTAATACATGCTCAATAATTCGAAATTAGACTATTAAATAAATTACCATATCCAAAAATATTAAATTTCTAAAATTTACCCCGGGCCCACGGCCCGGACTCTAGAAATATTTGGAGGAAAACGTTACCCATAATCTCAAGAACTCAAATATACAATTTCTATCCGATTCCATAACCATTTTCGTGGTTAAAATCTCATTTTTGTCAAAACCTAGGTTTTTCATCTAAACCCTTGATTTTCAAGATTTACAGATTATAATCTACCCATAATCTATGTATTTAACTCAAAGTGTGTAGAATTAACTTACCTCCAAGTTGCTAATTGAAATCCTCTCTCAAAAAGCTGCAAAATTGCCCAAAAATGGATAAAATGGGCTCAAAAATGGCTGAGCCCCGATTTTTAACCCATTCTGTCAAGCAGCATTTTCACACCTGCGGAGGGCTAGCCGCACCTATGGAAAAAGCCTCGCAGGTGCGCATTTCTCCACTTTGCCTGGCTTCGCACCTGCGGTGAAGTGGGCCGCTTCTGAGCGTCCGTAGGTGCGACCAATGCCCTCGCACATGCGCTATTTTCGCTTCTGCGCCTGCTCCTTCGCACCTGTGTTACTCGCACCTGCGACTTCCCAACCGCAGGTGCGATTATAGCAGAAGTTGGAAGCTTCAGCAGTTGCTCAAATTTTTTAAATTGATCCGAGCCTCGTCCGGTTAACCCCCGAGGCCCCCGGGGCCCCGCTCGAATACACCAACAAGTTTGAAATCATAAAACAGACTTGTTCGATCCCTCGGAATATGTAAAACAACATCAAAATTAAGAATCATACCTCAAACCAAATTGATTCAACTTAGAATTTTCAAATTATTCAAACTTACTCCGAACACGCCGAAACATACTTAAACTACTCAGAATGACACCAAATGTTGCATGCAACTCTTAAATCACCATATGGAGCTGGTCTCAGGCTCGAAATTCCAAACGGACCTCAATTACTCTAAAACCTACTCCAAACCAAATTTAAAGAATATTAAACCTTCAAATAGTTGATTTTCACTATTAATCGCCGAAATGCTCTCGGGTTGTCCAAAACCCGATTCAAACATACGCTCAAGTCCAAAATCATCATACGAACCTATTGGAACCGTCAAATCCCGATTCCGGTGTCGTTTTCTCAAAATGTTAACCAAAGTCAAACTTGGCATTTTAAGACCAACTTAAGGAATCAAGTGTTCCGATTTTAACCCGAACACTTCCAAGTTCCGAAACAACCGTCCCCGCAAGTCATAAATTAGTAAAAACACATACATGGAGTTTTATTTAGAGGAATGGGGTTCTAAAAGTCAAAATGACTGATTGGTCATTACAACAACAAAGTTTTACAATTATGCTTAAACATACATCAATAAATAATGTAAATTTAAAGTAAAGAAAACATTAAAAAAATATTTACATGCCTCACACGTAACACTCAAGACGTGGGAAGAGAAAGATAAGAATATAAAAGTCATATTATGGTATGAAATGAGACTATTGATATTAGAACCGTATAACAATACGCGTCTAATTAACTGTTCACGCAAGATAGGCGAATACTTGTAAGCAGAAAAATATTGATAACTTCATGAATAAGAAGGTATTAAAGATGCTACTTTGTATATTTACCTGACCTCTACGATGATTTTCTACCTTTAACTTCAATGCACTTGATGGATATGTTTCATCCTCGTTTACTTTGGATATTATCTCGATCATAGAGAGATGCAGATTTGTTGTCGTTTGCAATTACTTTCTCCAACAAAGTCTTTTATTTCTACTAAAAGTTAGATTACATATGAATTTTTATTTTTAAAAATACCTTAAAAGGGACATAAGCGAACAAATTTGCATAATATTTTAAGTTGATTTGCTAACCATGTGTGTTGTTTGTTTTGGACTTCATAAAAAGATTACCAATTTGTATGTATCCTCCATCCAATCGACATATAGTCAATTGGGTCTATCATTCACTTGAATTACTTATATTCTCAACCAAAAAAAAAAAAAAACCAACAAACAAACAAACTCGTCAAAAGTTATTGAGATCAAATAGTCTTATCATCCAAGCCAAAAAAAAGAACATTAAAAAGAAACCTTCAACAAGTTACTATACCGCCAACCGTCAATTTTGATGGGCACAAGAAAGGTAATCAAGAAATTCAGTGTAAATATCTTATATATAAAAATCAGAAAAAGATGAGAACTTTTGAAGACTATATAGGTGGAACGAAACAAGTAGGGATTAACATGCCAATTCCACCGGGTTGAGTCAATATCATGATATCTTGCTCAATATGATCTGATCGTTCAATTCATTAAAGCACTAATAGGTCATGGAATTATATTGCACATAGTAAAATTTATAAAACCTTTCAAACTGTTACCGCTAGTCTGCCAAACATAAATGTAAGGCCCGAAAAATTTCTAAGTACTTAAGCACTATTAAAAAAGTTGATGTACCCTAATTATATTATTTTGCGTGCATACGAGGACTATTAATGTGATGGATATCAATTGGATATGATAATAAGTGTACGAGGTATATTATAAGTGATTTGGAGTCTAAGGAGAGGCCTAAGTCTAAGCCAAGTTGGAAAATTACACGATAGACTAAAGTTCAAAATGAGTACGCACAAGACCAAACTTTGGACGAGCATATATATATATATATATATATATATATATATATATATATATATATATAAGTATAATAAGTATGAACAACTTATCCAATTAAAGATCTTCGAGTCTAGTTTCTAACGCTTCAAACTGTTCGTCATTTGGACACTCCTACAAGAAGTTATGACCAAATTACCAAAAGCTGGCAGAATTTTACACTACCGCGCCGCCCCATGCGATGCAGCTGTGCAAATTTCCAGAACACTTCGAAAAATGATTTCTGGACACACTTTTCACTACCGCGGCGCGGCAGTGCAATTATGTATTTTTTTTTACCCGACCCTCATTTCTTTTAGCTCGTTTGGGGTTCATTTTTTTGGGAGTTCTTGATATTTTAGAGAGAGGAAAGAGCAATTCTAGAGAGAGGAAGAAGCTCAAGTGCCTTGTTCATCAAAATTTTGTCCAAACCTTGAAGTCCAACAAGAAATCCCTCAAGTTCTTCATCAAAGAGGTAAGTTTCCATACCCCAGTTTTTAATTTCGGATTTGGATTAAAAGTAGGTTATGAGAAGTATGATTCTTAGGTGTGAGAGTATTATGTATACATGCGTGGATTTATTATGGAAATGTGAGTATGAATCGAGTATTGGAACTCATGGTATGGTGATTGGAAGCCATAAATTCTCACTTTAAATGAATACCCATTGTAGAGATTGAAAAGTGATTATTTGATGGAATTTTATTGGTTGGGTGTGAATGGTTGGTCACACATGTGATGTTGGGAGTATAGGTTGTTAAAGAATGATGGTGGGATGAATTATTGGTAAAGGGGTGTAATTGGAAGAACTAATTATATGGTTAAGAGATGTAGAAATGTATGCCTACTAGGTGTTTGATAAATTATCTAAATGGCATAAACTATGGAATTGGTTACTAATGTTGGTCCCATTGGATGTTGATATTGTAGATTGAAGTTTCTTAGTGTAGTAGATCGATGTTGTGTCATTAAGGGGTGAATTTCAGTTTCGGCTCGTTAGCATTGAATTGAGGAGACAAGAAGGCATTCATAGGTGGATACGTGTGGAATGGAATTTCCGGAGTATTGATTAGCTTGCTCGACATTGGATTCGTCTTGTTTAAGGTAAGTAACACTTTTAAACTTGGAGCTGAGGGTATAAACCTCGAAAATACGTGTTACATGATTTGTTTGGAGGTGACGCACATGCTAGGTGACGGGCGTGTGGGCATGCTCCGTAGAAATTGTGACATAATTATTTCCGTAGAATTGTATAGTCAAATAATCTTGAAAGTTATCCATATACATTTATGTGTTAAAGAAATTGAGTTGAGAATCATGTTAAAAATCATGCTGAGGCTATATGCCAGTATTATTGAGACCCACAAAGGTCATATTGCTGTTGAGTTATTTGTTTAAATTGAAATTTCATACTTAGTCATATTCCTTCATTGCATATTATATCTCAGTCTCCGTTATTATTTATTGATACACCATATCATCATTTTAGGCTAGTTTCATGACATTGTGAGCCCGAGAGACTGGAGAGATTAATGACTGGGTGAGGCCGAGGGCCTGATTGTGAAGATATTATTATCGGATTGGGCTACACGCCGCAATAAGTTTTATTTATTTATGCCTGGATCTGGCTTATTATAGCGGTTGGGCTGAAGGAGCCCCTCTGGAGTCTGCACACACCCTCAGTAAGCATAGTTGATTTATATATATATATGGGATGGATCTTCCTTGGGCATGGATCTTTCTATATATATATATATATATATATATATATATATATATATATATATATATATATATATATATATATATATATATATATATATATATATATATATATATATACACACACACACACACACACAGGGATGGATCTTCCCTGGACATGGATCGTGTTCGAATCATTTATGTTTGGGGTTGATCTTCCCCTGGGCTGGATTAGCCTTATACAGTATTGAATGACTAAATGTCAGTTATTATGTATATATATTTGGGATGGATTTTCCCTAGGCTGGATTGGCCATATACAGTACTGAGTGACTGTGCGTGAGTTGTTATTTTTATTTGGGCTGGATATGCCCGGTACAGTGCTGAGTGACTGAGTGTGCTGGGTATTAGGCGTGATGAGTGAAAATGCGAGATAGTGAGATTGAGCACTCTGAGAGTGTGAGTACATGAGTTCATCACTGTGTTGCATTGCATTAGACATGCCATATTATAATGAAATTTAGTACCTATTGTTAAAGTTTTTGATAAAAATCATAGATTTTAGACTTAATCATATTTTCGGTGTTTTCGGCAAAGGACTTGAGTTTTACTAGTCTACTTGAAAAAAAAATGTTTATTATTCAGGAATTGTATATGCGTTGAGCATTTATTGATGAGTTATTAATGGTGTTACTTTCATTATATTATTATGAACTGTTATTGGATATTTGTGTGGACTCTGACCTTAGTACAAGCTCGTCACTACTTTCAACCTAAGGTTAGGTTTGTTACTTATTGAGTACATAGGGTCGGTTGTACTCATACTACAATTCTGCACCTTGCGTGCAGATTTCTGATGCTGATGATGTTGTGTATGGAGGGAGCTAGCATTGAAGATGTACCTGCAATCGAGTCATAGCTGCCTCTTGTTCATGGTAGCTTTAGAATATTTAATCTGTTCATGTATATTTCAAATAGATGATGTATTTTTATTTCATGCCAGCTTTGTAAATTCTTGTCTTAGAAGTTCATAATTTGTACTACTAATTCTTGGGGAGTGTATTAGAGTTAGTTAAATATTAATTAAATCAGATTGTTGTTATTTGGCTTACCTAGCGGGTGATGCTAGGTGCCATCACGGCTAGTCGAATTTTGGGTCGTGACAAGTTGGTATCATAGCACTAGGTTCATAGGTTCTACAAGTCATGAGCAAGTGTCTAGTAGAGTCTTGCGGATTGGTATGATGACGTCCATACTTATCTTCGAGAGGCTACAGAGCATTAAGGATAAACTTCTCATCTTCCTTTCTTTATCATGCGCCATTGATTCAGCTTTAATTGTACCTCCTTGAATTACTTCCACTCACTCACATGCATATGTGAATGCTCGGTATCAGCTATGCATCGACAGCGTGCAATTCTATGAACGAGGTACGAGATGTGTTTTATGTGTTTTGATGTTGGGCCACTCTGGAGGACTTGAGGCCAGGTGTAGACCACAGCTTATGCTCGGTAGTTTCAATTGTAAAAACTTGTGTGTTTGACTTATGTGTTCGGTAGTGTCCTTATAAGTTGAAATATGTGGCTCGATGAGTGGTTGAATGGCTATATGATGAGTACGAGGTGACTGCGGGATGTGTTCAGATGGTTCGATTGTGATGAAAGGAGTTTGCTTAAAATGTCTTGGTGTTTGTCTTGATTTGACGTATCGTCTTGAGTTATGAGTATGTAGAAGGATCTTTCATGTGGTGTAATTGTGGAACAAATTAAATTTTCATAACTTGTTGATGAGTTAAAACTCATGAAGGTTAAGTGATTACGTAGTGGTTGCGGCAGTAAAAAGGGTATAGAAAGATGCCAGTTTGAGGCTAAACAGGCGGGTTATCACCTGCGGAATGAACTACAGAGGTGTGATCCTTACAATATTGGGTGGAGAATTTGCTTTACTACCAATAGGGTAGATGTATTGGGATTTGAATTTGAATTAGTCAAGAAAGTTGACCTGACCGTCACGAGAGTGAAGGAGAGCTTAGTAGACAATTTGAGGTACCATATAGGTTGTGTTGCATGAGCTTGGGAAGAATTTCGTTAAATCTCACTACAATGTTATGGCAGTAATTGAATATGGGTATTGTGAATTACTGAATGTTTTGATCTATGGCTTTAAGCTAAGTGGGGGAGCCTGCTATTGACAATTCGATTTTACGATTATATATTAAATTTTTGTGTGGATTAGTTATGTCTGCATAGGTTGATATCGAAGATGACTCGAGCAAGAAAATTCCTGAATACGGGTTACATTGCACTTTATAAAAATATAAAAATTATGGAATGATTAAGTTGTTATTTTTGAAGAATGTAGTGCGCACGAAGTATGAATTTGATTGGTGGTGTTAAAGATAGAGTTATTTCTTTGGGTATTGTTGTGCTAATAGGATATGTGTCTTTCGACCTATTTGGGCGGTGCCATTTAGATTTGAGCAGAGTGAGTGACTCCTGAGAAGGTTCTAATGGATCTGAGATTTATATATAACAATTGAAAAAATTTTCGGGCTGTGTGTGGATAGAATATGAGATTTGCATTTGATGGTGCCGGGACTCGCAGTAATTCTGTATGACTATGAATTCTACATTCCAGTATAAGAAATGTAAAATAACAATTTTAAGTCCACATAACGTCATTTTAGAGTGGGTATCTCAGTTGTGGTATTTATGAGTGTAATTATGATGCGGTGAGGCTCTACAGATGCTTTGGTGGCAATATTCCTGGGTTTGGTAACCTACGTGGCTTGGTCGAGTTAGAGGAATTCAGTTTTGATAGCTTGGTTATGTGCAAACAGGTTTCAAAGTGTTCTTGATGGTTTCTACAATGGGTTGAGCCGGATATTTTCTACCGTTGTGAGGAACGTGTTGTGTATTGTGATTTTCTCCTGGAAGGGAGCATATGGAGGATTTCTATCTAATCGGGTATGTATTCTACTGGTGACTCGGAGTTGATATAAAATTCTCGTACTTTTCGTATGGTGGTCTAATAGAGGCGGTGTGTCCGATGGGATTGAGAATTTGCATGTACAAGGTGGCAGTTCAGTTTTGAAGGGAAGGTCATGAATTATGGACAACATGGTCAGTTTCAGATATTTAGATGAATGTTATAACTGCTCAGTAATTCCTGAGAATGGTGCATATTTCAGAAGGCGCATTGTGTTCTGACTTGCGGATGTTCATTGCTATTGTTGTACTCACCTGGTGGATAGGCTGTTGATATTCAAATTATTGTTATTTGGCCCTGTCACGACCCAAAATTCCCACTGTCGGGACCGTGATAGCGCCTAATATTTCACTTGCTAGGCAAGCCGACGTTAGAGAATTATTAAGCCAATCCTTATTCAATTCAGTAAATAACAATAAATAAGCTAAAATGAAATAAAACGAGTACGAAATAATATAAAAACTTCATTAATTACTACCACCCAGATCTGGAGTCACAATTCTCGAACTTCTAGGATTTACTACAAGTAAAAGTCTAAAATAAATACAACTGTTTGAATGAAAGAAACAGTAAAAGAAAAGAGCTGAAAAGATAGACAGGGACTTCAAGGTCTGCGAACGCCAACAGAACTATCTTGAGTCTCCGATGAACCAGTCCGAGCTGCTACGCCTCTCGATCAGCTGGGACCAATACCAAAATCTGCATAGGAAGTGCAGAGTGGAATATCAGTACAACCGACCCTATGTACTGGTAAGTGTCGAGCCTAACCTTGACGAAGTAGTGACAAGGCTATGACAAGACACCTGCATAATAAATCTGGGCAATTTAACTGTATATGTACAAATAACAGCTAAACATGTACTATTGGGAGGGGGAACATGATGAGGGGAATACGAGATAGAGAACTACAGCAGAATGGTAACTTGAACAGTTAATATACTATGAGCCAATAAGAACAAGTAAACACAGTAAAGGAAAAATGCACGGCATCACCCTCCGTGCTTTTACTCTCAATCTCACCATAAGATCAATAGAAACGGCACGACATCACCCTTCGTGCATTAACTCTCATAACATGGAACGATATCACCCTTCGTGCATTAACACTTACAATGTGGCACGGCATCACCCTTCGTGCATTAACAATCACAATGAAGACCGAGTGACTGTACAAGCTAGAACACGGCTTGGCTCTGAAATATCCAACCTTACAAACTGGTTGGCTAAAGTCTGAACATCTTATGCAAGTGGCCTCTCACCGACTGGAATGAACGCAAGGATGCCCATACTCACTGCCTTTCTACTCAATGCATCGGCCACCACATTGGCCTTCCCAGGACGATACAAGATGGTGATATCATAGTCTTTCAATAGCCCTAACCACCTCCTTTGCCTCAAATTGAGATCCTTTTGCTTGAACAAATACTGAAGGCTCCGATGATCCGTGAAAACCTCACATGACACACCGTAAAGATAGTGCCTCCAAATCTTCAGCGCATGGACAATGGCTTCCAACTCTAAGTCATGGATAGGGTAATTCTTCTCATAATCCTTCAACTGCCACGACGCATATGCGATCACCCTGTCCTCCTGCATTAATACTGCACCGAGCCCTACACGGGATACATCATAATATATTGTATAAGATCCTGAACCTGTGGGCAACACCAACACCGGTGCTGTAGTCAAATCAGTCTTGAGTTTCTGAAAGCTCACCTCACACTCGTCTGACCATCTGAACAGGGCACCCTTCTGGGTCAACCTGGTGAACAAGGCTACTATAGATGAAAACCCCTCCACAAATCGACGGTAATAGCCCGCCAAACCCAAGAAACTCCTGATCTCCGTAGCTGAAGTGGGTCTAGGCCAGTTCTGAACTGCCTCAATCTTCTTAGGATCTACCTGAATGCCCTCTGTAGATACAATGTTCCCCAAGAAAGCGATTGAATCCTTCCAAAACTCGCACTTTGAAAATTTAGCATATAACTGGCTAGCTCTCAGAGTCTGAAGTATAATCCTAAGATGCTTGCATTCCCCTCTCGACTGAAGGAGTAAATCAAGATATCATCAATAAACACGATCACAAAGGAGTCCAAATGAGGCTTGAACACTCGGTTCATAAAATCCATGAATGATGTTGGGGCATTTGTCAACCCAAAGGACATCACCAGAAACTCATAATGCCCATACCGAGTCCGAAAAGCTGTCTTAGGGACATCGGATGCCCAAATCCTCAACTGATGGTAGCCAGATCTCAAATCAATCTTCGAAAACACCTTGGCACCCTGAATCTGATCAAATAAATTATTAATCATCGGCAATGGATACTTGTTCTTGATGGTGACTTTGTTCAACTTTCGATAATCTATGCACATCCTCATCGATCCATCCTTCTTCTTCACAAACAACACAGGTGCACCCCAGGGCGAGACACTAGGTCTAATGAAGCCCTTATCAAGCAAATCTTGTAACTTTTCCTTCAAATCTTTCAACTATGGCGGGGCCATATGGTATGGCATAATGGAAATGGGCTGAGTACCCGAAGCCAAATCAATACAGAAATCAAGATCCCTGTCGGGTGGCATCCCCAGCAGGTCTGCATGAAACACCTCTAGAAACTCACGAACAACTAGTACTGAATCCATGGAAGGAACCTCCGCACTAGAATCGCAGACATAAGCCAAATAAGCTAGGCACTCCTTCTCGACCATATGTTGAACCTTCATATAAGAGATAACCCTGCTGGTAGAATGGCTAGGAGTCCCCCTCCACTCTAATCGAGGCAACCCCGGTAAGGCTAAGGTCACCGTCTTGGCGTGACAATCCAATATAGCATGATAAGGTGACATCCAATCCATACCCAAGATAACATCAAAATTTACCATATCGAAAAGTAGAAGATCTACACTTGTCTCAAGACTCCTAATGGTGACCACACACGAACGATAAATGCGATCTACAACAATAGCATCTCCCACAGGTGCGGACACATACACAGGAGCACTCAAAGAATCACGAGGCACAACCAAATATAAAGCAAAATAGGATGACACGTAGGAATAAGTAGAACTGAAGCATCTCTACTGCAAACTGAAACAGTACCTGTGATAACAGCGTTAGATGACTTAGCCTCAGGTATGGCTGGAAAAGCATAACACCGGGGCTGGGCCCCATCACCCTGAACTACGTCCCTGGGATAGCTCTAGCTGATTGGCCTCCACCTTTAATGGCCTGACCTCCACCTCTAATAGTCTGGCCTCTACCTCTGGCTGCCTGACCCCTGCCTCTGGCTGGCTAAGTAGGCAGTGCAACAATTGGTGCCAGAACCATGGCACGAGAACCCTGATGTTGTGCGTTGCTCGATGCCCGAGAGCAAAATCTAGCAATGTACCTCGGATCACCACAAGTATAACAAAACCTTGGTTGTTGTGACTGCTGACCCTGAAACTGACTCTGTCGACCTGAGTAACCACCCTAAAAACTCTGGAGCGGAGCTGCACTAATAGGAGCTGGTGGTGCACTGTAGGCTAGCTGGTCGGAATAAGGCATATGAGGGCCACAACCACCTGAGGCACCGCGGGATGCCTGGAGTGCTGAATGAAACGGCCTGGGAGGATGGCCTCTACCAAAAGTACCCCCTGCCTCCAGATAAGGAACCGTTGAACCCCCCGGAATGACGTGGTCTCTTGTCAGACCCCTGACCTCCCTGAGCAAGAACCATCTCGACTCGCCTGGCGACATTGGCAACCACCTGAAAAGAAATCTCACTCCCAGTCTCCTTAGCCATCTGCAATCTGATAGGCTGAGCAAGTTTGTCAATAAACCTCCACACCCTCTCTCTCTCGGTAGGAAGCAAAAGAAGAGCATGACGGGCCAAATTCACAAAACGGGTCTCATACTGAGTAACAGTCATACTTCCCTGCTGAAGACGCTCGAATTGACGGCGATGTTCCTCTCTCAATGTGATAGGGAAAAACTTCTCTAGGAAGAGCTGAGAGAACTGGTCCTAAGTAAGAGCAGGCGATCCAGCTGGTCTGGTCAACAAATAATCTCTCCATCATTTCTTGGTGGAACCAATCATCTAAAATGCAGCAAAGTCGACCCATTGGTCTCCACTATACCCATGTTTCGTAGCACCTCATGACAGCTTTCAAGATACTCCTAGGTATCCTCTGAATGAGCACCACTGAAGTGAACTGGGAAGATCTTGGTAAACCTGTCCAATCTCCATAAAGCCTCAGAAGACATAGCTGACCCATCGTCGGCATATGCCGCAATAACCGGCTGAACTACTCCGGCTGGCTGAGCTACTGGAGTCTGATACTGGGGAGCCATGTGCTCCAGAGTGTGAGTAGCAGGAGTTTGTGCTCCTCCTTCCGCCTGAGAGCCGGCTGGTGCCATGGGAAATATACCAGTCTGGGCCACACTCTCCATAAGGCCCACCAATCGGACCAAAGCATCCTAACGCACTGGGGTGGAAATGAACCCCTACGGGACCTGAGCTAGCCCGACAGGAACAGTCTGGGCTGAGCTCTGCCCCTGCCTCGGCCTCTGGAATGACCTCGACCTCGACCTCTGCCCCTCGTAGGAGCTGCCACTAGAGGCTCTAGCTGTTGCTTAGCTGAAGATGCAGTACGTGTTCTCGCCATCTGTGAAGGACAATAACAGAAGAGTTCAATCAGCAATGATAGAATAACATCGCATGACAGAGAAGAATAGAAGTGAAATTTGTTCCTAAACTTCATAGCCTCTGGAAGATAAGTACAGGCGTCTCCGTCCCGATCCTTCAAACTCTACTAAGCCTGCTCATGAATTGTGAGACCTAGGCAACCTAGTTCTCTGATACCAACTTGTCACGACCCGGAATTCTCACTATCGAGACTGTGATGTCGCCTAACATTCCACTTGCTAGGCAAGCCGATGTTAGAGAATTATTAAGCCAATCCTTATTCAATTTAGTAAATAATAACAAATTAGCTAAAATGAAATACAGCGAGTGCGAAATAATATAAAAATTGCATTAATTACTACCACCCAGATCTGGAGTCACAATTCACGAACTTCTAAGATTTACTACAAGTAAAAGTATGAAAGAAATACAACTGTTTGAAAGAAACAGTAAAAGAAAAGAACTGAAAAGATAGACGGGGACTTCAAGGTCTGTGAACGCCAACAGAACTACATTGAGTCTTTGATGAACTTGTCCAAGCTGCGACACCTCTCAATCAACTGGGACCAATACCAAAATCTGCATAGGAAGTGCAGAGTGCAGTATCAGTACAACCGACCGCATGTACTGTTAAGTGTCAAGCCTAACCTTGACAAAGTAGTGACGAGGCTATGACAAGACACCTACATAACAAACCTGTGCAATTTTACTGTATATGTACAAATAACAGCTAAACATGTACTATTGGGAGGGGGAATATGATGAGGGAAATACGAGATAGAGAACTACAGCAGAATGGTAACTTGAACAGTTAATATACTATGAGCCAATAAGAACAAGTAAACACAGTAAAGGAAAAATGCACGGCATCACCCTCAGTGCTTTTACTCTCAATCTCACCATAAGATCAATAGAAACGGCACGGCATCACCCTTCGTGCATTAACTCTCATAACATGGCACGACATCATCCTTCGTGCATTAACACTCACAATGTGGCACGGCATCACCCTTCGTGCATTAACACTCACAATATGGCACGACATCACCCTTCGTGCATTAACACTCTCCCTTACCATAATGCAATAAGCAAATAACAACAGGGAGATAGAATAACAAGTACAAGCCTTACTTCAACATTTGGTTCCACAATATCAACCTCAACTTCGGAATCAATACTCAATTATCACCAGAAGATCTGTAAACATGATAAGAACGATCAATTTAACAATACTAGTCTAAACATGGATAACATGAACAAAGAAAGCTATAATTGCAAGAAACCAAGCCCCACCCGCATGCTTTAACCCGACTACAACGCATAAGTACTCGTCACATCACATATAAATTGTTTCCCAATAGTTAAACATATAGCAAATAGATAAAGAAATCTTATTTCCTCAAGTCAAGGTTAACCACAACACTTACCTTGCTCCAAAGGTCACTCAATGCTCAATTACCGCTTTTCCTCTAGAATCCACCTCCAATCCACTTGTATCTATTCACAAACAACTCAATAATATCAAATATTGCTAAAGAAATTAATTACATTCCATAAATTTAGATTCCCCAAAAACGTCAAAAATCGACCCCGGGCCCGCTTGGCCAAAACCCAAGGTTCAGACCAAAATCTATTTACCCGTTCACCTCCGAGCCTGATTATATAATTAGTTTCGGAATCTAACCCCAAATTGAGGTCTAAATCCCCAAATTTTCAAAACACCCCCAATTCTTCCTAAATCCCTAGTTTTCTACCATGAAAGAACAAAGACTAGGGCTGGGAATTTAATAGGTGATGATAGAAATGGAAGAAAATGAGTTAAAGAGTACAAACCTATGAATTGATGTTGAGTTTTCTCTTCAAAATTGCACCTAGGCCGAGCTCTAATGGAGATTTTATGAAAAATGGGTAAAATCCCGTTTTGGTTATGTTTTAATGTCTGGGTGCCAGGCCGTCTTCGCGTTCACGAAGGGCCGGCCGCGTTCGCGATGAGCAGCAGCCTGAGTGGCTTTCGCGTTCGCGAAGGCTGCTCCCCCCTATCCTTTGTGTTCGCGAGCCCATGCTCGCATTTGCATAGAAGAATGACTGACCCCTCCCCCAGGTCCTTAAAGCTTTGCGTTCGCGAGAAGTTGGTCGCATTCGCGAAGGGTAAGGCCCCCATTGCTTCGCGTTCACGACCCAGCTACCGCGTTTGTGATTAAGAAAATCACCCTTCCCCAGTTTACTCTTCGTGTTCGTGAGAGTACCTTCGCGAACGCGAAGAAGAACACACCAGATAACAGCTGAAGCACAAAAAAGACAGATTTGTAAGTGCAAAAAGCTTATGTAGCCTATCTGAAAATCACCCGAGCCCTCGGGGATGCAAACCAATTATGCACACAAGTCCAAAAACCTCATACGAACTCGCTCACATGAATAAAATACCAAAATAACGCCTAAAACTATGAATCGGATACCAAATCAAATGAAATTTTCAAGAAAACTTTAAAACTTCTATTCTCACAACCGAACGTCTGAATCATGACAAATCAACTCTATTTCTCACTAAATTTCACAGACAAGTCATAAATCTAATAATGGACCTATATCGGGCTCTAAAACCAAAATACGGACCCGGTATCGACAAGACCATACATCAGTCAATTCTAAAAATCATTAAACTTTCAAACTTTTAATTTTTCATCAAAATTTCACATCTCGAGCTAGGGACCTCGAAATTCGATTCCGGGCATACGCCTAGGTCCCAAATTATGATACGGACCTACCAGGACTGTCAAAATATGGATCCAGGACTGTTTGCTCATAACGTTGACCAAAGTCAACTTAAATGAATTTCTAAAGTAAAATTCTTATTTTTATCAGTTTTTAACATATAAGCCTTCCGGAAGAACACCCAGACTATGCATGCAAATCGAGGAAGACTAAAATGAGGTTTTTAAAGCATCAAAACACAGAATTAGGTTCTAAAATATAAGATGACCTATCGGGTCATCACAGGCCTGGAAGAATTATGGAAGTATTCCTATTGGGATGATCGTGCATGAAGGATATTTTAGTCATTCGAATGATGGAGTTGTGATCAGTTATGGTGATTTATATGTTCTACGAATTTGGGGACTGAAAGTTCTCCGAAGCTGACTGTTTCGGGGTCGCGAACTATGAAGATGTGGCCAAAGTTAACCAGATAATAGTACATGTTATGGTTAAGTCATTGAGGACTTTTAGAGGGATATTTATCCATGCCCGGATTGCGTTTAGGCTATAATAAGCCTGGAATTGACTGTTAAGCTTTAAGCTATGATGTTTCTCATATCTATAACATTGCGTGGGCTATTTGAGCCGTGTTTGAGGGTAAATAGGGGTTAAAATCCATGAACGAACTTGATAAATGCCTCAGTGATGAAAGATTTTCGATTCGAGCTATGATGGCATACTTTGTACATGCCTACACTTTAGCATGTCACTTATACCAGTCCAGGAACATGAAACTCTTATCTCACTCATCATATACATGTATACATATTTTAATGCTCTCATTCGATATATTTGGACAGGAGGCCTGGGACTATATCGGGCGGATTATGTTATTAGCGCGTGAGTTGTCCATGCTAAACCATATATTGATATCATTGGCACGTGAGTTATCCGTTCGGGTACTATTATTAGCATGTGAGTTGTCTATGCAACGCGTGGGATTTGCGATTCCTTGATTGGTTATCTGATTTATTGTTTCCTTCCTCTACATGCTATGATATTGCCTGATCAGGGCAATTGGAGAAAATTGTGCACATGAACGCACATATGTTCTTCTCACGGAATTTGATGAGTTGGTTTTAAATAATGTTCTGTGCCGGAAAGGCAGGATTACACCAGAATAGCTAGAATAGTTGTGCTTGGTGATATAAGGTCTTGGACCTAGAATGACTACTATCAGGTTTGATTACAGTGTGTGGAAGAATAATTTAGAATTCGGCTTAAATAATTGACTATGGTACTTGGTTGGTTTTGAGTAGTTACTATGATCGGGAATGGAGCTGCGAGTATGCGAGTTGTGTATTATGTTGTGTGATTTTATCTGGGGTTATGGTTAAAGCTTAATACAAGTTGCTCAAATTTATATAGTGTGTAGATATGACATTTAGGTCTCGAAAGAAATTTTTGGATGTTGGAAATTGGATTCCAAGGTTTATGGGCTAAGGCTAAATTAGTAATTTTTAGTTATGTGGTGTCGTCAGGCTTATATGGAATAGGGTGACGTGGGATCACCATTGGGTATGCATGCGTGATAAGATGAAATAGTGATTTAAAGGTTCAAACATATCAAAGAAGAAGCATCACCCCGTGATCAAATATATTGTATAGGAAATTTTATAGTCATTTTTATACTAGAACCTCTTAGAGTAATTATTGGAGGTCACCAAAGGTTTAGTTCGGGTGTTCAGCGTAGAGATTTAGAGTTGAAGAAAGTGAACGGGTTATTCTCAATATTTTGAGGATGTTATGTGAATTTCTAATAAGGGAAAGTATGTGTAGTCACATTAGGCCTTATGAAATCTTGAGGGGAATATGCCAAACTATGAGTATGATGTCTCACTAGTATTGTCCTCAATGTATTCTGTGTTTTTATATGTCTATGTCTAATGAAGGTAGTTGGAAATCCTTTGTGTACCATTTCGGTGGAAACTACTGAAGGTAAAGTTAATGGATAATTGTCCTATGAGAGGTACTTAATTGTCATCCTTGTTAGATAAGTCTGGGAGTTGAGTTTGCCTCCATGAATGTGTTTTGGCGAAGTCTGTGAGTCGAAGAGCCCACCTCGAAGACTGAAATTGTTAAGGAAAGAAAATGTTCTCACTTGGTTGTATAGTCAAATAATTATGGATCGAAGGGTATTTTCTACGTGTTATGATTTAAATAGTTGCAACTCATGTCCAGGTATCAATTTTGATAATATAATTCTTGTAATATTGAGATTAGTGTTGTTGATATATATTATGATGCTTTGTCGAGTTGTGGATGTGTTTTTAGGATAGTTTTAGTTATTCTCTGGCAGGTGGATAGGCCCAATTACAAAGGAGACTCTGCTGAAATTTCTGAAAAATTTGGGAGTTAGTAAAATTTGGGAGATTAAGATGTGTGAAAGAAGAGATAAGTTATGTTATGTGTTTGGGGGTGGACTCTACTTCTCATTCGAGGATGAATGATCCTAAGCGGGGGAGAATGTAAGGCCCCGAAAATTTTTGAAGTACTTAGCGCTACTAAGAAAGTTGATGTGCGCTAATTATATTATTTTGTGTGCATACGACGACTATTAATATGATGGATATCAATTGGATATGATAATAAATGTACGAGGTATATTATAAGTGCTTTGGGGTCTAAGGAGAGGCCTAAGTCTAAGCCAAGTTGGAAAACTACATGATAGACTAAAGTTCCAAATGAGTACGCACAAGACCAAACTTTGGACGAGCATATATATATAAATATATATAAGGATTTATGTGATGAAAAACCTATCAAATTAAATATCTTCGAGTCTAGTTTCTAACGATTCAAACTATTCGTCATTAGGACACTCCTACAAGAAGTTATGACCAAATTACCAAAAGCTGGCAGAATTTTACACTACCGCGCCACCCCATGCGGCGTGGCTGTGCAAATTTCCAGAACACTTCGAAAAATGATTTCAGGACACATTTTTCACTACCGGGGCGCACCCCGCGGCGCCCCATGCGGCGCGGCAGTGCAATTCTGGGTTTTTTTCTACCCGACCCCCATTTCTTTTAACTCGTTTGGGGATCCTAGTTTTGGGAGTTCTTGATATTTTAGAGAGAGGGGAGAAAAATTCTAGAGAGAGGAAGAAGCTCAAGTGCCTTATACATCAAAATCTTGTCCAAGCCTTGAAACACAACAAGAAATCCCTCAAGTTCTTCATCAAAGAGGTAAGTTTCCATACCCTAGTTTTCAATTTCGGATTTAGATTAAAAGTAGGTCATGAGAAGTATGATTCTTGGGTGTGAGAGTATTATGTGTACATGTATGGATTTATTATGGAAATATGAGTATGAATCGAGTATTGGAACTCATGGTATGGTGATTGGAAGCCATAAATTTTCACTTTAAATGAATACCCATTGGAGAGATTGAAAAGTGATTATTTGATGGAACTTTGTTGGTTGGGTGTGAATGGTTGGTCACACATGTGATGTTGGGATATAGGTTGTTAAAGAATGATGGTGGGATGAATTATTGATAAAGGGTGGTAGTTGGAAGAACTAATTATATGGTTAAGAGATGTAGAAATGCATGCCTACTAGGTATTTGATAAATTGTCTAAATGGCCTAAACTATGGAATTGGTTACTAATGTTGGTCCCATTGGATGTTGATATTGTAGATTTAAGTTTCTTAGTATAGTAGATCAATGTTGTGTCATTAAGGGGCAAATTTCAGTTTCGGATTGTTAGCATTGAATTGAGGAGACAAGAAGGCATTCAGAGGTGGATACGCGCGGAATGGAATTTTTTGAGTATTGATTAGCTTGCTCGATATTGGATTCGTCTTGTTTGAGGTAAATAACACTTCTAAACTTGGAGCTGAGGATATATACCCCAAAAATACGTGTTATATGACTTGTTTGGAGGTGACGCAGATGCTAGTTGACGGGCGTGTGGGCGTGCACCGTAGTAATTGTGACGTAATTGGTTCCGTGGAATTGTGTAGTCAAATAATCTTAGAATTTATCCATGTAATTTTATGTGTTAAAGAAATTGAGCTGAGAATCATGTTATTATTTATTGATATACCATATCATCATTTTAGGCTAGTTTCATGACATTGTGAGCCCGAGAGACTGGAGAGATTGATGACTGAGTGAGGCTGAGGGCCTGATTGTGAGGATATTATTATGGGATCGGGCTGCACGCCGTAACAAGTTTTATTTATTTATGCCTGGATCTAGCTTATTATAGCGCTCTGGAGTCTGCACACACCCCCCAGTAAGTGTAGTTGATTTATATTGAAGGATGGATCTTCCCTGGACATGGATCTTGTCCGAATCATTTATATATGGGAATGGATCTTCCCCTGGGCTGGACTGGCCTTATACAGTACTGAGTGACTGAATGTCAGTTATTATGTATATTTATTTGGGATGGATCTTCCCTAGGCTGGATTGGCCATATACTGTACTGAGTGACTGTGCTTGAGTTGTTATTTATATTTGGGCTGGGTATGACCGGTACAGTGCCGAGTGACTGAGTGTGCTGAGTATTGGGTGTGATGAGTGAAAATGCGAGACAGTGAGATTGAGTACTCTGAGAGTGTTAGTACATGAGTTCATCACAGTGCTGCATTGTATTAGACGTGCCATATGATAATGAAATTTATTACCTATTGTTAAAGTTTCTGATAAAAATTACAGATTTCAAACTTAATCGTAATTTCGATGTTTTCGGCAAAGGACTTGACTTTTACTATTCTACTTGAAAAGAAAATATTTTGTAACGACCTGACTTGTCGTTTTAAGAATTTATGTTCTGTTCGGTGGTTTAAGGTTTCGAGCAGCTTTTAAATGTGTATTATGACTTGCGATGGTGGTCAAGTTTGGTTTCGAATGATTCGGGATTTAATTGAAAGAACAATTCTTGTTTTGGAAGCTTAAGTTGAAATAATTGACCGGATGGTGAATTATGTATAAACGACCCCGAAATATAGTTTTGATGATTCCAATAGCTCTGTATGGTGATTTTGGAAGTTTGACCGGGGAGTTGACTTTTTGATATCTGAATCGGAATCCAATTATGAAACTTTTCATAGATCTGTTATATCATTTATGACTTGTGTGCAAAATTTGAGGTCAATCAAAATTAATTTGATACGTTTCGGCGCAAAATATAGAAGTTGGAAGATTTGAAAACTCATAATTCGATTCGAAGCGTGATTCGTAATTTCGGCGTTGTTTGGCATGGTTTGAAGCCTCAACTAAGTTCGTATTAGATTTTGGAACATGTTTGTATATTTGGTTAAGGTTCCGAGGGCCTCGGGTGGATTTCGGAAAGTTAACGGAATGGATTTCGGACAAAAGGAGCTGCTGGAAGTTTTCTGCTGCATAAGCTGTTTTTGGACAGCAACTGGTACAATCGCAGAGCCGATTTTGGAAGCTTATATCTCGAAATTTATAAAGAATTTGAAAGTTTTCAAAACATGAAAGTTGTAGCCCTTTGATTATAGTTTTCAGAATGATAAACCATTTATCATTCGGACATTTATACAAAACGTTATAATCGATTGACTGAAGCTGGTACTGCAGTTTTTGGCTACAGCAGTGTGCATCGCCAGAAATTTTTACTGCACAAGGCTGATTTTGGGAGCTTATATCTCGCAATCTATAAGGAGATGGGCAATGAGCAAAACATAAACATTGTAGCCCTTTGTATCTAGTTTGTAAAAAATTAAATTGTTTGGCAGTTGGAGTTGAGTATAAGAAGTTATGGTTGATATACTACAGGCTGTCGGGGAAGAGTTTTGGTAGAGTTTGATATTTTCAGCATAAGCATGTATTGATCCAAAGGTCCATTTTTAGTTCTAAATATTGAAATTTGATTTCAAGACTTTTAGGATTTTGAGAATGTATTATAGGAGTGATCGGGAAAGTTTGGTCTAATTTCATCAAGTTGCGATTGGGTTTTTAGCACAAAACATGAGTTAATTGTTTAACGAGCGAAATTGGTATCGCATTGAGCAAATGAGCTCCGAATTGAGTTTCGATTGAACGACTAGGTTCGTATTATTATTTGTAACTCATAGGAACAAGAATCATCGAATTCCGAGTTCGTATGATGGAGTTAGAGCCTTTTACTTAAACAATAATGGTTGGTGCAAGCAAGTTCTAGTGTGAACTTTTAGTGACGAAAAATGAATTTTTAGTGATGGACGGGCAGAAACTTAAGGACCAAAAATGGTCATTTCCTTCATTTCGTTTTTGAATTTTTGGAGCACGGTTCTTGGGCGATTTTGCGTATTTCTTCACGACTTCGACTTGGGTAAGTGTCCTATATCCAAAAGTGATTATATTTCATAAATCCATGGTTATATTCATCATTTATTTCGGATTTAAAGGGAAGAAATCAAGATTTTTGCAAAACTTTTCAATAACGAAAATTTTAGATTTGGAGGTCGAGTTGTTATCGGAATTTGATAAAATTGGTATGGGTGGACTTGTAATTGAATGCGTTGTCGGATTTTCTAAATTTCGTCGGATTCCGAGATGTGGGTCCCACAGGCGATTTTTGAGTAAAATTTCGAATTTTGTTGGAAAATTAATATTTTTATATGGAATTAATTCCTATAATTAGTATTCACTGAATTGAATTAATTTATTTGATTTGAGTTGTCCGGAGGTCAATTCAAGCAAGAAGGCGATTTTGGAATATCGGCATAACTTCAAAAAGGTAAGTATCTTGCCTAACCTTGAGTGGGGGAAATTCCCCTTAGGCATTGAGTCTTATGTGCAATTTGTGTAATTGAAAACCATGTACACATGATGACGAGTACGTACTTGGTTTATATGTGCAAATTACATTGGTTAAAATCCTTAGATGCCTTTATGTATTAAATTGGAAATTATTGGCACTTATTAAATCCTTTAATTGTCTTACCTAAATCCTTGTTTTGTTGGATTTGTTTTTGAATGATGATTTGGTGTGATTGCTACTTTGAATTTTATATGAAATATTATTTTGTTTAGTTGTTCACTCCCGGATATATTTGTTAAGATTTTGTGCACATTATGGTTGAGCCATGGGCTTCTTATTATGAAAAAATAATGTATTATTGATTTCTATAGAAAGTTGTAATATTTGAGCACTTGATGTGCAATTTGTGATATGATGTAATATTTGAGCACTTGATGTGCAATTTATGATATGTTGTAATATTTGAGCACTTGATGTGCAACTTGTGATATGTTGTAAAATTTGAGCACTTGATGTGCGATTTGTGATATGTTGTGATATGTGAGCACTTGAGGTGCAAGTTGTATTATGCTGTGATATTTGGGCACTTGAGGTGCGATTTGTGAAATATTATGATATTGATACGCATGCAGTGATATAAGGTCAGTGTGTTGAAACGCATGCGGTGAGATAAGGGTGGCTTGAAACGCGTGGCTAGCAGGGGAACTACTAGAAGTCATGCGGTGTGATAAGGGTGGCTAAAACGCGAGATGTTATTTTGAAAAAAACTAATTTGTTTTAAATTAAATGTGAAAACTCCCGCGGTGATATAAGGAAATGAGATATTGTCAATTTATTTATGATTTGTGACTACGAGGCGGTACCTTGGGAGTGCTTTGTTGATATTTCTTTATTTATATTCTTGTCTTGGTTGATTTTATTTCATTTAATATGTAAATTCTTGTCTTCTTCCGTGATGTACTAGTTGACTTTATTATTATGTGTTTTGTGCTCCTAGTTATATTTTGTTGGCTTTGGCTTTTTAGCACGAGACTCTGAAGAAGTATATTTCTGGTTTTTCTTACTGATTTTCGATGATTGAGTTGATTTAAATAAAAGAAATTACTATTATGATTTAAATTAAATAGTTTTACATCCAAATCAGTAGTTTATCTGATGCTTTAATTTAAATGCAATGTTATTTTCTTCACCCAATGATTTCTAAAATAAATTTATTTCTTTGTTGATTTCTTACTTGATTTAAAAAATTGTAAACTCACTTTAGTGGAAATAAATTGATCATGTGGATCTTATATACATTGATATTATTGGTACGTGAGTTGTCCATGCAGTTGTGATAGAAATATGGGCACAAGGTGCCGTGAAGATATGGAAGTGGGTTGAGACCCGTATTTTTCTGATTATGAAATGCGGTGTCACAAGGTGACTTTTATTTGAAGGAATTATATTCCAAAAATATTATTTGAAAGAATTATAGTTGAAAGAAATTTATTTGAAGGGAGTATATTCGAAATATATATTTATTTGACAAGGTTATATTCTAAGGAATTTTATTGAAAAACTTATATGTGAAAGATTTATACTTGAAGTACTTACATTGGAAAGACGTATATTTGAGGGACTTGATTGGTTGTATTTGTATTCCTTATTCGTTTGAGCCATATTTATGGTATTCTTGTTGCCTTGTTGTTTACATCATTTATTTATTCTTGTTGCCATTATTGCCATTTATTTCTATTATTATTATTATTATTATTATTATTATTATTATTATTATTATTATTATTATTATTATTATTATTATTATTATTATTATTACTACTCTGCACATGTTAATTGATTAGTGAGTGTCTTGAATGTACCTCGTCACTACTCCACCGAGGTTAGTCTTGATACTTACTGAGTACCGATCGTGGTGTACTCATACTATACTTCTGCACATCTTTGTGCAGAGCCAGGTACTGGAGATATCGGACTCGGGCAGAGTTAGTGTGTTGATCGCAAGGATTCAAGGTAGAGCTGCTTGGTTGTCGTAGTCCCTTGGAGTCTTTTCATTTTATTGTACTGTTAATTATTATTCGAACAATATTGTATATTCGATCCTTGTGATCATTCATAAATTCAGTTAGAGTTCGTAACTAAGTATTACCAATCTTGGGACGTTTTTAAAATTATTTCCGATGTTGGTTTCGACACGTGTGTTAAATTATATCTTTATTTTTTTTTTAAAAAAGGCTTGAATTGTAATTGTAATCGGCTTTCCTAATCTTAGAGACTAAGTGCCATCACGACGCCTGTGGTGAGATTTTGGGTCGTGACAAGTTGGTATCAAAGCTCTAGGTTCATAGGTTTTACGAGTCACGAATGAGTTTGGTAGAGTCTTGCGGATCGGTACGGAGACGTCTGTACTTATCTTTGAGAGGCTACAGAGCTAGTAGGAAAATAATTTCACTTCTTTCATTCCTTATCGTGCAATATTTATTCAGCTTAAAGTATATATCTTTTGTTCTTTTGCATCCACTCGTGCATGAAATTTCGCACTCGGTATCAACTATGCGTCAATGGTTCGTGATACTACAAAGGGGTTATAAGGGAGCTAGGGTTGCTCAACCATTGTTATAACGTGTCGTCCAGACCGAAGATACGAAAGTATTGAGAGATCATTCAGTTGTGCACATGGGGGTATAACAGGTTCTGGCATCTAGTTGATAAGTACAATCTTAAGAAGGTTTAATTAGTTGCCTAATCATCACAATCGTGGTAGGGTCACGAGGTGGATGTAGTTCTGAAGATAGTTGGTGGTATTAGAGACTATGTGGTTTGTATGGGATTTCCATTTAGTGAAGGGTACATACTGGTAGTCAAGGCACTGGAGGAAGCGAGTTTAACTGTCACGAGGATAACATGCGCCAAATAAATGACTTGAGGTGTCTTATGACTAGTGTCGTATGAGCGGTGAAGGTTAGTATTGTGGATCATCGGACTGTGTCTTATGGCTTCACGCCAAGTAAAGGGAGTCCACTGTCAACGATCAAATTGCGGGGTCATGTGTTATTTGAGCTTTGGACTGAGATGTATTTATGTGGTATTGAAAGGTTCTCCGAAACTTCTATATGATTAATAGCTGAGATTTGTATGGGATAATGCTGGGATTTGCATTATTCCCCCCTCCTTAATAATTTTACA
Organism: Nicotiana tabacum; assembly: GCF_000715075.1. Taxonomy (NCBI): domain Eukaryota; kingdom Viridiplantae; phylum Streptophyta; class Magnoliopsida; order Solanales; family Solanaceae; genus Nicotiana; species Nicotiana tabacum. Next base: position 121,866,940 of record NC_134088.1, on the reverse strand, counting down.
TTTCAGTATCAACGGGGTCATAGAAATAATTTCAGAATACTCGGGGTGTTCCAGTAAGTTCTTTTAATGTACCACCGGCACGGGATTCCTATAATGATTATTCCAGTTATCCGGCACAGACTCAGTGTGAGCAGCTGAACCCGCAGAGGGGTTATTATGAGTGTAGTGATACTAGACACATCAAGAGAAATTGTTCCAGACTTGGAAGGGATGGATTTCATCAGAGCACTCAAGCTACAATTTTTATTCCAGTTAATACTCCACATGCACAACCAGTTAGAGGTGGAGGACAGGCGGGTAAAGGGCTCCCTAGAGGGGGAGGCCTAACCCGTTAATATATTTGCTATGGTGTGGTTGAAGCCACTACACCAGATAGTGTCGTTACAGGTAATCCTGATCTGTTATAAAAGAATATTTTTCCTTAATTTGATTCGGTTCTGAATATTAAAGCGAGTCCTCCTATTATGCTCCCCTTATGGGCGAGCTTCGTAACTTTGTGACCCACTTATATGTTTATCCCTGTTGGGAGATTTGATGATGTTAGCCCGTGTCTTTCATTTTTATTTTTGTATACCATTGAGGGCTATAAATCCAAAAGTGATTTTTATTACTCATTACACTGGGTTTTGATGTGATTTCGGAATAATTGATTTCAATTTAATGAATTCTTTGCCCTATTGAAATGAGGGGTTCATTATGTGTTGAGAAAATTGTTTACTACATTTATTGAAAAGAAGAAAGAAAGGAAATTGAAAATTTCAGTTGGCACAATGTGAAAAATACTTATGATTCGGAGTTGAGAACGAGATCCTCGCATTTTTATATGATGTGAAATATTTAAACTGGGCTACAAGCCGCGATGGAAGTTATATAAGGACGAGGTCCCTGTGGTGAAAACTTTATGAGTTTAAATTCTCCCTTTGTGAAATTAAATTTTAACTATAATATTAATGGGGAGTCATGCCTGTTAGGCCTATTTATAATTCTTTTATATATTTCTGTGCATATTTATCCATATTCGTGCTGTAAACATTGCATTTTAGCCTATAAGGTGAGTGCGCAGATGGTGTTAAATGCGACTCGTTGATTCGGATAAATAATTATGAGGTCTTCATGCCTCACGTGTTGCTGTCAGTGTTGCAAAAATTTGAAATGAGATTTTAGTTAATATGAGATTTATTGAGGATGTTGGAATTAATTATAAACAGCTATTATGACCAGAGATGTGGTTATGGGCATGCGTTGATGTGTGAGTAGGCACGAGTTGCTATAGCTTGTGAAAACTAATATCATGTGTTGATGTGATAATAAGGCCTTTTGAAGTTAATTGGAGTGTAAGAAGTTGGCTTTAAAGTTTATAAATGAGGATAAAAGAAATAATGTCAATTGAGATGGTATTGTCGGACCCATGCTAAATTGTGGTGACATAGAATCAACCGTGAGTATGCGTGTAATAATACACTCAGAAATTTAATGTCCTCAGAATAATTCTTGGCACGTTCGAGGACTAACATATGTTTTAAGAGGGGGAGGATGTAACGACCCGACTTGTCATTTTAAGAATTTACGTTCTGTTTGGTGGCTTAAGGACTCGAGCAGCTTTGAAATGTTTATTATGACTTGCAATGATGGTCAAGTTTGGTTTCGGATGATTCAGGATTTAATTGAAAGAACAATTCTTGTTTTGGAAGCTTAAGTAGAAATAATTGACTGGATGGTGAATTATGTGTAAACGACCCCGAAATAGAGTTTTGATGATTCTAATAGCTCCCTATAGTTGTTTTGGACTTAGGAGCGTGTCCGGAAGTTTGAGCGGGGAGTTGACTTTTTGATATCGGAGTCGAAATCCAATTTTGAAAATTTTCATAGATCTGTTATGTCATTTATGACTTGTGGCAAAATTTGAGGTCAATCGGAATTGATTTAATACGTTTCAACGCAAAATATATATGTTGGAAGATTTAAAAACTCATAATTCGATTCGATGCGCGATTCGTAATTTCAGCATGGTTTGAAGCCTCAACTAAGTTCGTATTGTATTTTGGGACATGTTTGTATATTTGGGTAAGGTCCCAAGGGCCTCGGGCGGATTTCGGAAGGTTAACGGAATGGATTTCAGACAAAAGGAGCTGCTGGAATTTTTCTGATGCATAAGCTGTTTTTGGACAGCAACTGGTACAATCGCAGAGCCGACTTTGGAAGGTTATATCTTAAAATTTATAAATAATCTGAAATTTTTCAAAACATAAAAGTTGTAGCCCTTTAATTCTAGTTTCCAGAATGATAAATCATTTATCATTCGGATATTTGTACCAAACTTTATAATCAATTGACTGGAGCTGGTACTGCAGTTTTTGGCTACAGCAGTGTGCATCACCAGAAATTGCTTTTGCACAAGGCTGACTTTGGGAGCTTATATCTCGCAATCTATTCGGAGTTGGGCGATGAGAAAAACATAAAAGTTGTAGTCCTTTGTATCTAGTTTGTATAAATATAAACTGTTTGTCAGTTGGAGTTGAGTATAAGAAGTTATGGTTGATATACTACAGGCTGTCGGGGAAGAGTTTTGGTAGAGTTTGATGTTTTCAACATAAGCATGTAATGATCAAAAGATCCATTTTTAGTTCTAGATATCGAAATTTGATTTTGAGACTTTCAAGATTTTGAGAATGAATTATAGGAGTGATATGGAAAGTTTGGTCTAACTTCATCAAGTCGCGATTGGGTTTTTAGCGCAAAACATGAGTTAATTATTTAACGAGCGAAATTGGTATCGCATTAAGCAAATGAGCTCCAAATTGAGTTTCGATTGAACGACTAGGTTTGTATTATTAGTTGTGACTCATAGAAATAAGAATCGTCGAATTCCGATTTCGTATGATGGAGTTAGAGCCTTTTTACTGAAACAATAACGGTTGGTGCAAGCAAGTTCTGGTGTGAACTTTTAGTGACGAAAAATGAATTTTTAGTGACGGATGGGCAGAAACTTAAGGACAAAAAATGGTCATTTCTTTCATTTCGTGTCACGACCCAAAATCACAGCACAGGCGTCGTGATGGAACCTAGTCTCTAAGACTAGGTAAGCCGATTTCAATTACCTTTTGAAGCCATTTTTTTTATAATCGATTAAATAGGTAATCAAAACTAACAGCGGAATAAATATGAATGTACAACCTCCCAAGACTAGTAGTACTGAGTCACGAACTCTAACTGAATACATAGAATGATCATGTGGACCGAATATACAATACTGTTTGATTACAAGTTAACAGTACAATGAAATAAAAAGACTCCAAGGGACTACGACGACCAAGCAGCTCTACCTTGAATCCTTACGATCCCGCTTTAACTCTGCCCAAGTGTGTTATCTTCAATACCTGGCTCTGCACAAAAATGTGCAGAAGTGTAGAGTGAGCACACCACAGTGGTCCCCAGTAAGTATCAAGACTAACCTCAATGGAGTAGAGACGAGAAACAGTCAAGACACTCACTAGTCAAATAATCTGTGCAATATAGCATACAAAAATAATAGAAAACAAATAACAATAAGGGCAACACCAATCAACTAGTGATTTAAACAGCAAGGCAACACGAACATCATAAATATTACTCAACGAATAATAAACACAGGTACAACCAATTAATCAAGTCTTTAAAAATATACATCTTTTATCTATAAGTCTTTCAATGAAAGTCTCTAGAATATAATCCTTTTCAATAAATATATCTCAAATATACTTTCTTCAAATAAATATATCTTTCAAATAGAATTCTTTTAAATAAATCTCTTCTAAATATAATTCTTTCCAATAAATAGCTTTCGAATATAATTCCTTCAAGTAAATATCTTTCAAATATAATTCTTTCAAGTAAATATCTTTCAAATATAAATTTGTTCAAGTAAATATCGTTCAAATATAATTCTTTCAAGTAAATAACTTTCAAATATAACTTTTTCAAGTAAATATATTTCAAATATAATTCTTTCAAGTAAAAGTCACCATGTGACGCCTCATTTAACTTTCATGGCGTGAGAAATATATTCAACACATCATATCAAATGGCACGGCAATACCTTCGTGCACTTGTCTCATTCTCATCCAATATATATATGTAGATCAAATCAACTGGCACGGCAACACCCTTCATGCATTTATATCTTTCTCACAGTACATACATACAACAGTACCAATTAAGTGGGAGAAGTGCCAATAACAATCAAAAGAATAAAGTAGAGGCACACATGAAGCAACTCGACTACAAGTCACATAGAAAACATAGGTGAACAATAACATCTCAAGATAAAAGTATGAATGTATACACAACAAACAATATCACAATGTGTACATATCTCTCGTCCTCTCTTGCACGGAAACACCCTTCGTGCCATGATTATATGATAATATAAAAATAATTGCACGGCATCACCCTTCGTGCTTTTACTCTCATCCTCACCCGATAATATAAATGAGACGGCACGGCATCACCCTTCGTGCTTTTACTCTCATCCTAACCTGATAATATAAATAAAACGGCACGGCATCACCCTTCGTGCTTTACACTCTCAATGGCACGGCATCACCCTTCGTGCTTTACACTCCCCCTCACATGATAATATAATTCAAATGGTACGGCATCACACTTCGTGCTTTATACTCTTCCTCACCAAGAACATGTATATCATTAACAAGCAAGGTAAGAAGCATAAATAACATCAAGGAGAGTGTTTAATCCACAACACAATACAACAATTCATATCACAATTTGCCACTGACCACAATCAAGTTCCAATATGTAGCAGAATCAATAAATTTCTCAATAAATAGCCCAAGGCGCCACATTCTTGATAATTATATTAACTCCTCAATTTAAACTTATTTAATAAACATTTGCAGATAAGGATTCCATCATGAATTTAGTTCCAACAAACATATCAAATCAACAAACACACAGAATTTACATAAAATCCAAATAACAATAACACCAAATTATTATATAAAACACAAACTTGACAATTAAGGAATGCAACATGATAACTCAAGTATTTACTAGTGCCAACAATTATCCAATTTAATACATAAAGATGCCTAAAACTTTAAACCAATAAACTTTGCACATATAAGACCGAATACGTACTCGTCACCTCGCGTACACGGCTTCCAACCACACAATTTCTACATAAAACTCAATGCCTAAGGGCTAATTCCCCCACTCGAGGTTAGGCAAGATACTTACCTCTTTGAAGTTATGTCGATATTCCAAAATCATCTTCTTGCTTGAATTGACCACCAGACCGCCCAAACCTATCCAAATTAATTGTATAACTTCATTAAAATTCATCGGAAATAATTCTGGATAATAATACGTCGACTTAAAAATTTATTCTAAAAAGTCAACGCGGGACCTTCCTCTCGGAACCCGACATAATTTTCATGAAATCCGAACACCCATTCTGATACGAGTTCAACCATACCAATTTTATCGAATTCCAATAACAAATCGACCTCCAAATCTTAAATTTAAACCAAGAGGGTTTTCTAAAATTTTCAACCCAATTCACTAATTTAGTAATAAAAACAACAATAGATTCATGTAATTTAACCAAAATCAAGTTAGGAATTCTTACCCCAATGTTTTCCTTGAAAAACTCTTGAAAAATTGCCTCACCCGAGCTTCCTTGGTCCGAAAATGGAAGAATGACATGAATTTGGACTTTATTCTACTGCCCAGGGTTTTGTTCTTCGCGTTCGCGAGACTCCCCTCGCGTTCGCGAAGAACAAATTCTTCAAAAGTCATTTTCAAACTCTTCTCAGACAGCCTCTAGTATAATGGTCACAACTTTTTGTACAAAACTCCAAATGATGAATGGTTTAACTTTCTGCAAACTAGATCCAAGGGCTATCACTTTCATTTGTTGCTCATCTCCCTAATCCTTATAGATTACGAGATATAAGCTTCCAAAGTCAGCCCTATGCAACAGAGATTTTCAAACTCTTTCCGGACAGCCTATAGTATATCCATCATAAATTTTTGTACACAATTCCAAATGAAAAATGGTTTATCTTTCTGAAAACTAGATACCAATGGTTACAAATTTTATTTTTGGATCATCTCCAAATTCCTTATAGATTACGAGATATCAGCCTTTAAAGTCAGACTACAAACAACAAAATGTCCTTCTTCGCGAACGCGAGAACCTCTTCGCGAACGCGAAGAACAAAGTCCTAACAGCAAAATCCTTTTTCGCGAACGCGAGAGGCTCCTCGCGAATGCGAAGAACAACACCAGAACCAGCAACCAGCAGCATCAAAACACCCAAACTTGGTCCGGAACCACCCTGAAATACACCCGAGCCCCTCGGGACCCCGTCCAATCACACCATCCAGTCCCATAATATAGCACGGACATGCTCGAGGCCTCAAATCACATCGAACAACATCAAAATGACAAATCACACCTCAAATCAAAATCTATGAACTTTGAACTTTTAAATTCTATATTTTGTGCCGAAACACATCAAATCAATCCGGAATGACTTCAAATTTTGCACACAAGTCATAATTGACATAACAAAGCTATTTAAATTTCCAGAACCGGATTCCGACCCCGATATCAAAAAGTCAACCCCCCGGTCAAACTTTTCAAAAATTCGACTTTCACCATTTCAAGCTTCAATTGGCTACAGACCTTAGATTCACAGTCCGTACACGCTCTTAAGTCCAAAATCATCCAACGGAGCTAACGAAACCGACAAAACTCCATTCCGGAGTCGTCTTCACATAGTTCAAACTACGGTCAAAATTCTAAGACTTAAGCTTCCGTTTTAGGGACTAAGTATCCCAAATCACTCTGAATCATCCGGTAACTAAATTCAACCATGCACGCAAGTCAATACACATAATATGAAGTTGCGCAGGGCCTTATGCCGCCGAACAGGACTTAAATTGTCAAAACGACCGACCGGGTCTTTACATTTCATTTTTGAATTTTTGGAGCACGGTTCTTGGGCGATTTTGAGTATTTCTTCATGACTTCGACTTGGGTAAGTGTCCTATATCCAAAAGTGATTATATTTCATAAATCCATGGTTATATTCATCATTTATTTCGGATTTAAAGGGAAGAAATCAAGAGTTTTGTAAAACTTTTTAATAACGAAAATTTTAGATATGGAGGTTGAGTTGTTATCGGAATTTGATAAAATTGGTATGGGTGGACTCATAATTGAATGGGTTGTCGGATTTTCTAAATTTCGTCGGATTCTGAGATATGGGTCCCACATGTAATTTTTGAGTAAAATTTTGGATTTTGTTGGAAAATTAATATTTTCATATGGAATTAATTCCTATAATTAGTATTCACTGAATTGAATTAATTTGTTAGATTGGAGTTGTCCGGAGGTCAATTCAAGCAAGAAGGCGATTTTAGAATATTGGCCTAACTTGAAAAAGGTAAGTATCTTGCCTAACCTTGAGTGGGAGAAATTCCCCTTAGGCATTGAGTCTTATGTGCAATTTGTGTAATTGAAAACTATGTATGCATGGTGACGAGTACGTACTTGGTTTATATGTGCAAATTACATTGGTTAAAATTCTTAGACGCCTTTATGTATTAAATTGAAAATTATTGGCACCTATTAAATCATTTAATTATCTTACCTAAATCCTTGTTTTGTTGGATTTGTTTTTAATTGATGATTTGGTGTGATTGCCACTTTGAATTTTATATGAAATATTATTTTGTAGAGTTGTTCACCCCTGGATATATTTGTTAAGATTTTGTACACATTATGGTCGAGCCATGGGCTCCTTATTGTGAAAAAATAATGTATTATTGATTTCTGTGAAAAGTTGTAATATTTGAGCCCTTGATGTGCAACTTGTGATATGTTGTAATATTTGAGAACTTGATGTGCAATTTGTGATATGTTGTGATATGTGAGCACCTGAGGTGCAAGTTGTATTATGCTGTGATATTTGGGCACTTGAGGTGCGATTTGTGAAATATTGTGCTATTGATACACATGCAGTGATATAAGGTCAGTGTGTTGAAACGCATGCGGTGAGATAAGGGTGGCTTGAAACGCGTGGCTAGTAGGGGAACTACTAGAAGTCATGCGGTGTGATAAGGGTGGCTAAAACGCGGGATGCTATTTCGGAAAAACTAATTTCTTTTAAATTAAATGTGAAAGCTCTTGCTATAACACAAGCGCGGAGCATATCTTCCAATATCTGAATAGTGTGCTCTGACTGTCAGTCTGTCTGTGGATGAAATGCTGTACTCAACTCCACCTGCGTGCCTAACTCATAATGTACAGCCCTCCAGAAATGTGAGGTAAACTGCATACCTCGATCTGAAATAATAGACACGGGCACACCGTGAAGGCGGACAATCTCACGAATGTAAATTTCGGCTAACCTCTCTGAAGTATAGGTAATTGCCACTGGAATGAAATGTGCAGACTTGGTCAACCTGTCCACAATAACCCAAACTGCGTGAAATTTCCTCTGAATCCGTGGGAGCCCAACAACAAAATCCATAGTGATACGCTCCCACTTCCACTCAGGAATTTCTAACTTCTGAAGCAAACCACCAGGTCTCTGATGCTCGTACTTAACTTGCTGACAATTCAAACACCGAGCTACATATGCAACTATATCCTTTTTCATTCTCCTCCACCAATAATGTTGCCGCAAATCTTGATACATTGTGACGGTACCTGGATGAATAGAATACCTGGAACTGTGTGCTTCTTCAAGAATTAATTCACGAAGCCCATCCACATTTGGCACACAAATACGACCCTGCATTCGCAAAACCCCATCTTCCCCCACAGCAACATGTTTGGCATCACCGTGCCACACCGTGTCCTTAACCACAAGTAAGTGAGGATCATCATACTGCCTCTCTCTGATGCGCTCATATAAAGAAGACCGAGCGACTGTGCAAGCTAGAACCCGACTGGGTTCTAAAACATCTAACCTCACGAACTGATTAGCCAAGGTCTGAATATCTGCAACTAATGGCCTCTCACCAACTGGAATATACGCAAGACTGCCCATACTCATACCCTTTCTACTCAAGGCATCGGCCACCACATTGGCCTTTCCAGGGCGATACAAAATGGTGATATCATAGTCTTTTAACAACTCCAACAATCTTTTCTGCCTCAAATTAAGATCCTTTTGTTTGAACATATACTGGAGGCTATGATGATCAGTAAATACCTCACACGAGACACCGTAGAGGTAGTGCCTCTAAATCTTCAGCGCATGAACAATGGCTTCCAATTCTAGGTCATGAACAGGATAATTCTTCTCGTGAACTTTCAACTGCCGCGACGCATAAGCAATTACCTTGCCATCTTGCATTAATACTGCACCAAGCCCAATGTGAGATGTGTCACAATATACTGTATACGATCCTGAACCTGTGGGTAATACCAATACTAGCGCCGTAGTCAAAGCGGTCTTGAGCTTCTGAAAGCTCAACTCACACTCGTCTGACCATCTGAATGAGAAACCTTTCTGGGTCAATCTGGTCAATGGGCTTGCTATAGATAAAAATCCTTCCACGAACCGACGATAATAACCTGCCAAACCTAGAAAACTCCGGATCTCTGTAACTGAAGTAGGTCTAGGCCAATTCTGAACAGCCTCAATCTTCTTAGGATCCACCTTTATGCCTTCTACTGATACAATATGCCCCAAAAAGGCAACTGAGTCTATCCAAAACTCAAATTTTGAAAACTTGGCATATAACTGATTATTCTTCAAGGTGTGAAGCACATTTCGAAGATGCTGCTCATGTTCCTCTTGACTGCTGGAGTAAATCAAGATATCATCAATGAATACAACCACAAAAGAATCCAAATAAGTCTTGAACACCCATTTCATCAAATCCATAAATGCTGCTGGAGTATTTGTCAACCCAAATGACATCACTAGGAACTCGTAATGCCCATACCGAGTCTAAAAAACTGTCTTAGGGACATCAGATGCACTAATCTTCAACTGATGGTAACTAGATCTCAAATATATCTTCGAAAATATCTTGGCACCCTGAAGCTGATCAAATAAGTCATCAATTCTTGAAAGCGGATATTTGTTTTTGATAGTGGCCTTGTTCAACTGCTGATAGTCTGTACACATCCGCATCGAGCCAACTTTCTTCTTTAGAAATAATACTGGTGCACCCCAGGGTGAGACATTGGGTCTAATGAATCCCTGATCAAGCAAGTCTTGTTACTGCTCTTTCAATTCTTTCAACTCTGGCGGGGCCATACGGTATGGTGGAATAGAAATGGGCTGAGTGCCCGGAGCCAAATCAATATAGAAGTCAATATCTCTGTCAGGTGGCATCCCCGACAGATCTGCAGGAAATACTTCTGAAAATTTACGAACAACTGGTACTAAGTCCATAGAAGAGACATCCACACTGGGATCGCGAATATAAGCCAAATAGGCTAGACACCCTTTCCCTACCATACGCCGAGCTTTCATATAAGAAATAACCCTGCTGGCAGAATGGCCAAGATTTCCTTTCCACTCTAACCGAGGTAACCCCGGCATAGTTAGGGTCACTGTCTTGGCATGATAGTCCAATATAGCATGGTAAGGAGACAGCCAATCCATACCCAAGATGACATCAAAATCTACCATATCAAGAAGTAGAAGATCCACACTAGTCTCAAGATTACCAATAGTAACCACACACGAACGATAGACATGATCTACTACAACAAAGTCTCCCACCGGTGTAGATACACACACAGAAGCACTCAGAGAATCACAAGGTACAACCAAATATGAAGCAAAATAGGAGGACGCATAAGAATACGTAGATCCTGGATAAAATAGAACTGTAGCATCTCTATGGAAAACTAGAATAATGCCTATGATCACAGCATCAGATGAATCGGCCTCAAGCCTAGCTGGAAAAGCATAAAATCGGGGTTGGGCCCCACCACTCTGAACTGCATCTCTGGACGACCTCTAACTGGCTGGCCTCCACCTCTATCGGTCTGACCTCCACCTCTAATGGCCTGACCTTCACCTCTAATGGCCTGACCTCCACCTCTAGCTGCCTGACCCCTGCCTCTAACTGGCTGAGCAGGCGGTAAAGCAATCGGTGCCGGTATGATGGCACGAGATTCCTGTCGAGATCTGTTACTCGCCAATCTAGGGCAATACCTCCCGATGTGACCAATGTTCCCACACTCATAACAGCCATCCTGATGCCGTGGCTGCTGAAGCTGAAGTTAACCCAAGTGGGTCGGATAACCACTGTAGTAACTCTGGAGTGGTGGTGCACTGATAGGAGCTGGATGTGCACTGAATACTGGCTACCCAAAGTAAGGCATAATATGACCGTGACTCCCTGTAGCACCGGGAGATGCATGAAATGCTGAATGAAATGGTCTGGGAGGGTGACCCCTACTAAAATTACCCCTGCCTCCAGACGAGGCACCACTAAAACCACCGAACTGACGAGGCCTCTTATCAGACCTTTGCCCTCTTTCCTGTGCAAGAACCATCTCGATCCTCCTGGCGACATTAGCAGCCGCCTAAAAAGTAATCTCACTTCCGGTCTCCTTGGACATCTGAAGTCTGATAGGGTGAGTGAGTCCCTCAATAAACCTCCTCACTCTCTCTCCCTCCGTAAGTAGTCAAAAGAGAGCATGATGGGTCAAATCCACAAAATGGGACTCATACTGAGTAATAGTCATACTGCCCTGCTGTAGACGCTCAAATTGCTTGTGGAATTCCTCTCTCAGTGTGATAGGGAGGAACTTCTCCAGAAATAGCTGAGAGAACTGCTCCTAGGTAAGTGCAAGCGATCCGACTGGTCGGGTCAATGTATAATCTCTCCACCACCTCTTGGCAGAACCCGTCATCAGAAATACAGTAAAATCAACCTCATTTCGAAAACCTTTAGCTTCTGAAGAATTTCTGAGCATTCAAGATAATCTTGTGGGTCTTCAGAAGGTGTACCACTGAAGTGAACTGGAAAGAGCTTGGTAAACTTATCCAGTCTCAATAAGGCCTCAAAAGACATAGCGGGCCTATCACCTATCTGTGCTGCAACAACTGGCTGAACTACCCCAACTGGCGGGGCTGCTGGAGCCTGATTCTGGGGAGCCATCTGCTCCAGAGCGGTAGTAGTGGGAGTTTGTGCTCTTCCCCCAGCCTATGAGATGCCTGGTGCCACTGAAAATGTACCATTCTGGGCCACTCCCTCCATAAGACTTACCAAATGGACTATAGCGTCCTAAAGTACTGGAGTGGCTATGAATCCTTCCGGGACCTGAACTGGTCCAACTGGTACATTCTGAACTGGGACCTCCTCCTGAAGGTCTACCTGAGGTTCTACAGCAGGTGCAGCTGCTCGGGGTCTGGACTGAGCTCTACCTCTTCCTCTAGCACGACCTCGGCCTTGACCTCTACCCCTGGCCATAGTTTCCACCGAGGGTTCGGGTCCCTATCCATGGGTAGAGGTATTACGTGTTCTCACCATCTGCGAGAGAATAAGAGTAGAATGATTCAATAATCGATGATAGAATAAAATCACACGACAGAATAAGAAAGAAGTGATATTATTCCTAAACTTCATAGCCTCTGAGAGATAAGTACAGACGTCTCCGTACCGATCCTACTGACTCTACTAAGCTTGCTCGTGACTCGTGAGACCTATGTAACCTAGTGCTTTGATACCAACTGTCACGATCCGAAATTCCCACCTTCAGACCGTGATGGCGCCTAACATTTCACTTGCTAGGCAAGCCAACGTTAGAATAATATTATCCATTTTTAAAATAATTTTAAATTTATTAATAACAAGGAAACAAATGCGGAAGCAAAGTTTGAAATATGGTGACATAATCCATCTAACAACGGTGTCTAAATACCATCCCAGAATTGCTGTCACAAGTACACGAGCTTCTAGAATAAATACAAATAAAGGTCTGAATAAAATAAACTGTCTAAAAATAAATACACAGCCAAAGTAAAATAGACCGGGACTTCAGAACTGCGGACGCCATGCAGTTATACCTCAAGTCTCCTCTGAATAGCTGAAATCCGAGCAAATCTATGGTACGTCGCTGGGACCAACTCCGAAATCTGCACAAGAAGTGTAGAGTGTAGTATCAGTACAACCAACCCCATGTACTGGTAAGTGGTGAGCCTAACCTCGACGAAGTAGTGATGAGGATAAGGTGGTTCACTTACATTACCTGTACGCAATATTAGTAACAACAACAATAAAAGAAATAAATCAGGTAACTCATTTATAATAATTAAAACCACTCAGCAGTCATAACCAATTATCCTTTCCATCAATTCATTTGCAGCGTGCAACCCGCTCTCACAAAATATTCACATTCAATTCTTTTGCAGCGTGCAACCCGCTCTCACAATATATTCATTTTAATCAAGTCTATTGCGGTGTGCAACCCGATCCTCCAATATAGACTTTTAATAAGTCTGCTGCGGCGTGTAACCCGATCCTCCAATATTGACTTTTAATAAGTTTGTTGTGGTGTGTAACTCGATCCTCCAATATTGACTTTTAATAAGTCTATTGCGGCGTGCAACCCGATCCTCCAATATATTCATTATAATCAATCTTGTTGCGGCGTGCAACCCGCTCCTCCAACATATTCATTTACCAATTCTTATAGAAGAAATTTTTACCAATAAATGTAACAATTAATATAAAATTATAAGACAACAAGCATACAATAATTATGGTTTAATTATGAAGCAAACAATGACAAATAGCAAATTATTATGGAAATCAAGGAGCAAATAGGCAGTTTGATATTTAATATTCTAAATGTCAAATAACAATTAAGGCACATAATTCAAATAACATGTAACAATTAATGCAGAAATTCAAGAATTAATATTGGACAAAGAATAAGAGAAAAAAAATTATTATAATATTTAATTTATGATTAAAAATAATTTATGATTTTTCAAGTAAGCAGGCAAACAATTAATTTGACGACGTATAGACACTCGTCACCTCGCCTATACATTGTTCACATGCAATTCACATAATAAATAATTTAAGGGTTCTATTCCCTCAAGTCAAGGTTAACCACGACACTTACCTTACTTTGCAAATTCCAATCAATTATTCAACCATAACTTTTCCTTTTAATTTTGCCTCTGAAAGCTTCAAATCTATTCACAAATAATTCGATATATTCAATACGAATCATAGGAATTAATTCCATATGAATTTATAAATTTTTCGGATAAAAATCCGAAATTCATTATTATATTCGACAGTGGGACCCATGTCTCCAATTCCGGAAAAACTCACAAAATCCGGACACCCGTTCCAATACGAGTTCAACCATATCAAATTTGTCCAATTCCGATATCAAATAGACCTTCAAATCTTAAATTTTCATATTTGGAAGATTTCATAAAAATCTAGTTTTTCTTCCATCTAAATCCAAAATAAATGATGAATATAGACATGGATTTGTGAAATATAATCACTTTTGGTTATAGAACACTTACCCAATCAAAACTCAAAAATGAGTAAAAATGGTTAAAACTCGATTTTATGTATTCTGCCCAGCATTTTCGCATTTGCGGGCTATATTTTCGCACCTGCGGTCTCGCATTTGCGAGACAAAGCTCGCATTTGCGAAGTGGGGCTGCCAGGCGAGGTTCCGCATCTGCGGACAAAAATGTCGTACCTGCGATGTCCGCTTCTATGAAAAAGTGCCGCATTTGCGAAGACCGCATCTGCGATGGAAGTCTTGCTTCTGCGAGCTCGAACCTGCGGTCAAAATTCCGCAGGTGCGATTACACCAAAACTCAATATTTCAGATTTTGCTTAAGTCCAATTCTTGTTCCGATTTCGATTCGAATCACATTCGGGGTACTCGGGACCCAGTCCGAATATACCAACAAGTCCCGTAACATAATACGGACTGATTCGGGGTCTAAAATCACGTCAATAAACACTGAAATTACAATTCACATCCCGATTCGAACTTTGAGTTTTAAACTTTCAATTTGCAAATCTTATGCCAAAACATATTAAATGAATCCGGAGTGACTTCAAATTTGGCACACAAGTCATAAATGACATAACGGAGCTGTTCAAATTTCCAAAATCGGATTTTGGCTCCGATATCAAAAAGTCAACCCCGTGGTCAAACTTGGAATATTTAGCCTTTAAATTGCTAGTTCCGTTAAATGGTCATAACTTGAGCTAGGGACCTCCAAATAAAATTCCGGGCATACGCCCAAGTCCCAAATCACGATACGGAGCTACCGGAACTATCAAAAGACTGATTCGGGTCCGTTTACTAAAAATGTTGAATAAGTCAACTCACTTGAATTTTAAAGCTCTATTTCACATTTTAATTTATTTTTTTACACGAAAATATTCCAGAAAAATTTACAGACTGCGCACGCAAGTTGAGGAATGATAAATGATGCTTTTCGAGATTTTAGAATACAGAATTACTTATTAAATTTAAAGATGACGTTTTGGGTCATCACAGATTTCCATAATAAATTGTTATTTGTCATTGTTTGTTTCATAATTAAATCATAATTATTGAGTGCTTATTGTCTTATTATTTTAATTAATTATTGTATTTATTGGGGTGATTTCTTATGTGAGAATTGTTAAATGAATATATTGGAGGATCGGGTTGCACGCCGCAATGAAATTGATTAAAATGAATATATTGGAGGATCGGGTTGCAAGCCGCAACAATATTGATTGAAATGAATATATTGGCGGTTCGGGCTACACGCCTCAACAAACTTATTAAAAAGTCTATATGTATACTTGATTAAATAAATATATCAGAGAGTTGAAAATGAATATATTATGAAAACGGATTGCACGCTGCAACGAAAATTGATTGAAATAATTATTGATTATGACTGCTGAGTTGACTTCAACTATTAAAAATGAGTTACCCGATTTATTTATATTATTATTGTTGTACTATTATTGCGTACATGTTAATGTAAGTGACCCGCCTTAGCTTCGTCACTACTTCGTTGAGGTTAGGCTCAACACTTACCAGTACATGGGGTCGGTTGTACTGATACTACACTCTGCACTTCCTGTGCAGATTTCGGAGTTGGTCCCAGCGGCGTACCATAGACTTGCTCGGATTTCAGCCACCTGAGGAGACTTGAGGTATAACTGTACGACGTCCGCAGTTCTGAAGTCCACGTCTACTTTACTTTAGCTGTGTGTTTATTTTCAGAAGTCTATTCAGACCCTTATTGGTATTATTCTAGAAGCTCGTGCACTTGTGACACCAATTCTGAGATGGTAATTAGACATCGTTATTTTTATGGATTATTCACTACATTTCATACCTTACTTCTGCGTTTATTTCTTTGTTATGAATAATTTAACAAATTGTTTAAAAATTAGTTAATATTATTCTAATGTTGGCTTGCCTAGCAAGTGAAATATTAGGTGCCATCATGGTCCAAAGGTGGGAATTTCGGATAATGACAGTTGGTATCAGAGCACTAGGTTACATATGTCTCACGAGTCATGAGCAAGCTTAGTAGAATCTGAAGGATCGGTACAGAGACGTCTGTACTTATCTCTCAAAGGCTATGAAGTTTAGGAACAATATTACTTCTTTCTTATTCTGTCGTGCGATTGTATTCTATCATCGATGATTGAACCATTCTACTCTTATTATCTCACAGATGGTGAGGACACGTAATACCTCTACCGATGGACAGGGACCAGAGCCCACGGTGATACATATTGCTAGGGGTAGAGGCTGAGGCCTAGGTTGTGCTAGAGTCATAGTCAGAGGTAGAGGTAGAGCTCAGTCCAGAGCTCGAGCACTTGCACATGTTATAGAATCTCAAGTGGATCTTAAGGAGGAAGTTCCAGTTCATAATGTAACAGTTGGGCCAGTTCAGGTAGCGGAAGGATTCATAGCCACTTTAGTGCTTCAGGACGCTCTTGTCCGGTTGGTGAGTCTTATGGAGGGCGTGGCCCAGAATGGTACATTTCCAGTGTCGCCAGCCATCTCACAGGATGGGGGAGGAGCACAAACTCCCACTACTTCTGCTCCGGAGAAGATGGCTCCCCAGAATCAGGCTCCAGTAACCCCGCCAGTTAGGGTAGTTTAGCTAGTTGTTGCGGCACAGACCAGTGATAGGCCTGCCATGTCTTCTGAGGCCTTATTGAGGCCGGATAAGTTTACCAAGCTCTTTCTAGTCCAATTCAGTGGTACACCTTCTGAGGACCCACAGGAGTATCTAGAGCGCTGCCATGAGCTGCTGCGGAACATGGGTATAGTTGAGACCAATGGGGTTGATTTTGCTGTATTTTAGATTACAGGTTCTGCCAGGAGATGGTGAAGGGATTATACATTGACTAAACCAGTTGGATCGCCTGCACTTACCTGGGAGCAGTTCTCTCAGCTATTTCTGGAGAAGTTCCTTCCTATCACACTGAGGAAAGATTACCAAAAGCAACTTGAGCATCTATAGTAGGGCAGTATGACTGTTACTCAGTATGAGTTCTGTTTTGTGGATTTGTCCCGTCATGCTCTCCTTTTACTATCTACCAAGGGAGAGGGAGTGAGGAGGTTTATTGAGGGACTCACTCACCCTATTAGGCTTCAGATGGCCAAGGAGACCGGAAGTGAAATTTCTTTTCAGGCGGCTGCTAATGTCGCGAGGAGGGTCGAGATGTTTCTTGCACAGGAGAGAGGGAACAGGTCTGATAAGAGGCCTCGTTAGTTCGGTGATTTTAGTGGTGCCTCACATGGATACAGGGGTAATTTTGGTAGGGGTCATCCTCCCAGACCATTTCATTGAGCACTCCATGCATCTCCCGGTGCTTCAGGGAGTCACGATCTTATTATACCTTACTATGGGAAGCCAGCATTTAGTGCACATCCAACTCCTATCAGTGCACCACCACTCTAGAGTTACTACAACGGTTATCCTGCCCATTTGGGTCAACTTTAGCTTCAGCAGCCACGGCATCAGGATGGGTGTTATGAGTGTGGGATCATTGGTCGCATCAGGAGGTATTGCCCTAGACTGGCGAGTAACAGATCTCGGCTAGATACCGGCACTAGTTGCTTCACCGCCTGCTCGGCCAGCTAGAGGTAGGGGTCAGGCGTAGGGGTCAAGCAGCTAGAGGTGGAGGTCAGGCCATTAGAGGTGGAGGTCAGGCCATTAGAGGTGGAGGTCAGACTGTTAGAAGTGGAGGCCAGCTCAGTTAGAGGCCTTTCTAGAGACACAGTTCAGAGTGGTGGGGCTCAGCCCCGATTTTATGCTTTTCCAGCTAGGCCTGAGGCTGAGTCATCTGATGTTGTGATCACAGGTATTATTCCAGTTTTCTATAGAGATGCTTCAGTTCTATTTGATCCAGGATGTACATATTCCTATGTGTCCTCCTATTTTGCTTCATATTTGGTTGTGCCTTGTGATTCTCTGAGTCCTTCTGTGTGTGTATCTACATCGTTGGGAGACTCTGTTATAGTAGATCATGTCTATTATTCGTGTGTGGTTACTATTGGTAGTCTTGAGACTAGTGTGGATCTTCTACTTCTTGATATGGTAGATTTTGATGTCATCTTGGGAATGGATTGGTTGTCACCTTATCATGCTATATTAGATTGTCATGCCAAGACAGTGACCCTAGCCATGTCGGGGTTACCTCGGTTATAGTGGATAGGAACTCCTGGTCATTCTTCCAGCAGGGTTATTTCTTATATGAAAGCTCGGCGTATGGTCGAGAAAGGGTGTGTAGCCTATTTGGCTTATATTCGCGATCCCAGTACGGATGTTTCTTCTATGGACTCAGTACCAGTTGTTCGTAAATTTTCAGAAGTATTTCCTGTAGATTTGCCAGGGATGCTACCCGACAGATATATTGACTTCTGTATTGATTTGGCTCTGGGTACTAAGCCCATTTCTATTCCACCATATTGTATGGCCCCACCGGAGTTGAAAGAATTGAAGGAGCAGTTACAAGACTTGCTTGATCAGGGATTCATTAGACCCAGTATCTCGCCCTGGGGTGAACTAGTACTATTTATAAAGAAGAAAGATGGATCTATGCAGATGTGTATAGATTATCGGCAGTTGAATAAGGCCACTATCAAAAACAAATACCTGTTGCCAAGAATTGATGACTTATTTGATCCGCTATAGGGTGCCAAAGTATTTTTGAAGATTGATTTGAGTTCTGGTTAACATCAGTTGAAGATTAGGGCATCTGATGTCCCTAAGACAGCTTTTCGGACTCGGTATGGGCATTACGAATTCCTAGTGATGTCATTTGGGTTGACAAATACCCCAGCAACATTTAGGGATTTGATGAATCGGGTGTTTAAGCCCTATTTAGATTCTTTTGTGGTTGTATTCGTTGATGATATCTTGATTTACTCCAGCAGTCGAGAGGAGCATGAGTAGCATCTTCAGAGTGTGCTTCATACTTTGAACAATAATCAGTTATATTCCAAATCAAAATGTGAGTTTTGGTTAGACTCAGTTGCCTTTTTGGGCATGTTGTATCGGCAGAAGGCATAAAGTGGATCCTAAGAAGATTGAGGCTGTTCATAGTTGGCCTAGACCTACATAAGTTACAAAGATCCGGAGTTTCCCGGGTTTAGCAGGTTATTATCGTCGATTCGTGGAAGGGTTTTCATATATAGAAAGCCCATTGACCAGACTGACCCAGAAAGGTGCCCCATTCAGATGGTCAGACGAGAGTGAATTGAGTTTTCAGAAACTCAAGACTACTTTGACTATGGTGCCAGTGTTGGTATTACCCACAGGTTCAGGATCATATAAAGTATATTATGACGCATCTCACATTGGGCTTGGTGTTGTATTAATGCAAGATGGCAAGGTGATTGCATATGCGTCGCGGCAGTTGAAAGTTCACGAGAAGAATTATCATGTTCATGATTTAGAACTGGAAGGCATTGTTCATGCATTGAAGATTTGGAGGCATTACCTCTACGGTGTCTTGTGTGAGGTATTTACTGATCATCGTAGCCTTCAGTATTTGTTCAAACAAAAAGATCTTAATTTGAGGTAGAGAAGATGGTTGGAGTTGTTGAAAGAATATGATATCACTATTTTGTATCACCCCAGAAAGGCCAATGTGGTGGCCGATGCTTTGAGTAGAAAGGCTGTGAGTATGGGCAGTCTTGCGTATCTTCTGGTTTGTGAGAGGCCATTAGATGCAGATGTTCAGACTTTGGCTAATCAGTTTATAAGATTAAATGTTTCAGAACCCAGTCGGGTTCTAGCTTGCACAGTCACTCGGTCTTCTTTATATGAGCGCATTACAGAGAGGCAATATGATGATCCTCATTTACTTGTCCTTAAGGACACAATGCAACACGGTGATGCCAAACATGTTGTTATAGGGGAAGATGGAGTTATACGAATGCAGGGTTGTATTTGTGTGCCTAATGTGGATGGGCTTCGTGAATTAATTCTTGAAGAGGCACATTGTTTCAGGTATTCTATTCATCCAGGTACCGCTAAAATGTATCAAGATTTACAGCAACATTATTGGTGGAGGAGAATGAAGAAGGATAGAGTTGCATATGTAGCTCAGTGTCTGAATTGTCAACAAGTTAAATACGAGCATCAGAAACCTGATGGGTTGTTTCAGAAATTAGAAATTCCTAAGTGGAAGTGGGAGTGTATCACTATGGATTTTATTGTTGGGCTCCCACGGACTTAGAGAACATTTGACGCAGTTTGGGTCATTATGGACATGTTGACCAAGTCAACACATTTCATTCCACTGGCAGTTACCTATTCTTCAGAGAGGTTAGGTGGAATTTACATTCGTGATATTGTCCGCCTTCACGGTGTGCCCATGTCTGGAGGGATGTAAAACGTGAGTTAGACACGTGGATTGAGTTGAGTACAACATTTCATCCACAGACAGACGGACAGTCAGAACGCACTATTCAGATATTGGAAGATATGCTTCGCGCTTGTGTTATAGACTTTGGAGGTTCTTGGGATCATTTCTTGCCACTTGTGGAGTTTGCTTATAATAATAGCTAGCAGTCGAGCATTCAAATGGCTCCATATGAGGCATTATACGGAAGGTGATTCCGTTCACCAGTTGGATGGTTTAAACCGGGAGAGGCTCGGTTGTTGGGTACCGATTTAGTACAGGATGCCTTGGATAAGGTCAAGGTTATTCAAGATAGACTTCGCACAACTCAGTCTAGGCAAAAGAGTTATGCTAACTATAAAGTTTGTGATATTGCATTCATGGTTGGAGAAAGAATATTGCTCCATGTTTCACCTATGAGAGGTGTAATGAGGTTCCGAAAGAAGGGCAAGTTGAGCCCTAGGTATATTGGACCTTTTGAAATTCTTGAAAGGGTGGGTGAAGTAGCCTACAGGCTTGCATTACCACCTAGTTTATCAGCGGTTCATCCGGTTTTCCATGTGACTATACTCCGAAAATATCGTGGTGATCCTCCCAATGTGTTAGACTTCAGCTCAGTCCAATTGGACAAAGATTTGACTTATGAGGAGGAGCCGGTGGCTATTCTAGCCCGGCAAGTCCGATTGTTGAGGTGTAAGAGTTATCCTTCAGTTCAAGTACACTGGAGAGGTTAGTCGGTAGAGGCAGTCTGAGTCGGACATGCGGAGTAAATATCCACACTTATTCACCAGCTCAGGTACTTTTTGCTAACTCCGTTCAAGGACGAACGTTTGTTTTAGAGGTGGAGAATGTGATGACCCAAAATGTCATCTTTAAATTTAATAAGTAATTTTGTGTTCTAAGACCTCAAAAAGCACTATTTATCACTCCTCGACTTGCATGCGCAGTCCGTACAATTTTTCGAAAAGTGTTTATGTGAAAAATGGATTAAAAGGTGAAATAGAGTTTTAAAACTCAACTGAGTTGACTTTGATCAACACTTTGAGCATACGGACTCGGATCAGTATTTTGATAGTTCTGGTAGGTCCGTATCATGATTTGGGACTTAGGCGTATGCCCGGAATAGAATTCCGAGGTCCCTAGCCCTAGATATGGAATTTTGATGAAAATGTAAAAAGTTTGAAGCTTAATGATTTTTAAGAATTTACTGATGTTTGATTTATTGACATCGGGTCCGTAATTTGGTTTCGGAGCCCGGTATAGGTCCACTATAATATTTATGACTTGTTTGCCGAATTTGGTTAGAATCGGAGTTGATTTGGCATGATTCGGGTGTCCGGTTGTAAAAATATAAGTTTTAAAATTTTCTTGAAAACTTCCTTTGATTTGGTGTCCGATTCGTAGTTTTAGGTGTTATTTTAGAGATTTGATCGAGCGAGCAAGTTCGTATGATGTTTTAGGACTTGGGTGCATTTTTTGTTTGGAGCCCCGAGGGCTCGGGTTGGTTTCGGGTGATTAACAGATCATTTTTTGACTTGAGGAAACTGCTGAAACCTACTTATGGTTTCCTTCTTCGCGTTCGCGTTCCCGAAGAGCAAATTGGGGCTGGCACATTTTGCCTTCGCGTTCGCGAAGGCCAAGCCAGGCAAGCTTCGCGTTCGAGAAGAGTAAAATTGGTCAGCAGGAATTTGTTCTTCGCGAACGCGAGGCACTGACCGCGTTCGCGAAGGGTAAAAGTTCCAGAAACAGATCTTAAGTTCTAGAAAATGGGATTCATCCCATTCAGCCGTTTTTCCATTTTTGAGCTCGGGTAAGGCGATACTTGGGCGATTTTTACGGGAAAACATTGGGGTAAGTGTTCCTTATCCTATATTGAATATATTTCATGATTCCATACTCGTTTATATCATGAATCCATGAATATATGGAAGAAAACGCAGATTTTTATAAAATCTTCCAAAAACGAAAATTTAAGATTTGAATGTCCATTTGACATCGGAATTAGATAAATTTTGTATGGTTGAACTCGTATCAGAACGGGTGTTTGGATTTCGTAAGTTTTTTTTTGAGATTTAAGATGTGGGTCCCACTGTCGAATATTTAAATGAATTTTAGATTTTTATCCTGAAAATTATTAATTTCATATGAAATTAATTCCGCAACAGAATTGATTAAAATGAATATATTGGAGGATCGAGTTGCACGCCGCAACAAAATTGATTGAAACGAATATATTGGAGGATCGGGTTGCACGTCGCAACGGAATTGATTAAAATGAATATATTGAAGGATCGGGTTACATGCCGCAACAGAATTGATTGGAATGTATATATTGGAGGATCGGGTTGCACTCCGCAACAGAGTTGATTGAAATGAATATATTGGAGGATCGGATTGCAAGCTGCCACATAATTGATTGAAATGAATATATTGGAGGATCGGGTTGCATGCCGCAACAGACTTATTAAAACGTCTATATATATACTTGATTAAATAAATATATCGGAGAGTTGAAAATGAATATATTGTGGAAACGGGTTACACGCTGCAAAGAAAATTGATTAAAATAATAATTGATTATGACTACTGAGTTGGCTTCAACTATTAAAAATGAGTTACCTGATTTATTTCTATTATTGTTGTTTTACTAATATTGCGTACAGGTTAATGTAAGTGACCCGCCTTAGCCTCGTCACTACTTCGTCGAGGTTAGGCTCAGCACTTACCAGTACATGTGGTAGGTTGTACCGATACTACACTTTGCACTTCCTGTGCAGATTTCGGAATTGGTCCCAGCGGCGTACCATAGACTTGCTCGGATTTTAGCTACCAGAGGAGACTTGAGGTAAAACTGCACGGCGTCCGCAATTCTAAAGTCCCCGTCTACTTTACTTTAGCTGTGTGTTTATTTCCAGACAGCTTTATTTTATTTAGACCCTTATTTGTATTATTCTAGAAGCTCGTGCACTTGTGACACTAATTTTGGGATATTATTTAGACATCGTTATTTTTATGGATTAATCACTACATTTCAAACCTTACTTCTGCGTTTATTTCTTTGTTATGAATAATTTAACAAATTGTTTAGAAATTGGTTAATATTATTCTAACATTGGTTTGCCTAGCAAGTTAAATTTTAGGCGTCATCACAGTCCGAAGGTGGGAATTTTGGGTCGTGACAGTATTCATTCCTTTTTACAGTTAATATTCGACATATCTTTACTTATTTATCCGATTTGTAACAAGTTATACTGTGTATCCTTAGAACTACGTATAAATTCAAGTCTATCCGTTTTTCGGGTAACAGTTTGGCGCCCACCGTGGGGCTAAGGATAATATTGGTTATTTGGTACGAGTCTATGTAAAACACACTATTTTACGCTTGCTCTTGGAAGTGTCTTTGATTCCAAGTTTAAAATGATGAACTCTCAATTAATGGCCCTACCTATCGATAATGAAGTTAACCATCAAAATGAGAACAACAACCTGACAGCAGGGGATGAAAGGCCACTCATAGACCTCGTTGGAACTCGGGTCGTAGATACAATTGACGTTAATTCACATGTGGCCATTGAGGCAAACCAACGTTCCAACCCCGAAAACAGCATTCATGGTAGAACTCAGTTTTCAGTTCGAAATACCCAAAATATTGGAGAAGACGGAATCAATATGAATATGATTTTCGAAATGTTGTAAGCACAACAGGTAGCAATACCTCAGTTGCAAAGCCAAACCCAGTCACCGAGCAGGGCCGAGCCCGGTCCACCCCGAGAAGTCACCCACAAAATGGGGCCAGATGTAGTAAGATCAAATGAACAAGAATCGGGGACTGATCCCGAAATTATTAGGATGCTCGAGGAACCGAAAGAACGAATTGAGTCAAGAGAAAAGTGGATTGAAGCAAACGATAAAAAAGTAGAAACTTATAACTCCAGGGTTTATCAGATCCCGGGGGCACCATCGATATTGAAAGGCTTGGATTCCAAAAAACTCGTACAAAAGTCGTTCCCCCTGAGCGCGACTCCCAAACTGATCCCCAAGAATTTCCGCATGCCCGAAATTCCTAAATATAATGAGACAACCAACCCCAATGAACATGTCACCTCGATAGGGTTTGGGGAAACCCTATCGAGGGGGGAAATGATATGGTATCATAATTTACCGCCTAAGTCTATCGATTCTTTTGATATGCTTGCATATTCTTTAATAAAAGCACATGTCGGAGCCATAAAAGTCAAGACCAGGAAGTCGGACCTTTTCAAGGTAAGGCAAAAATATAACTAGATGCTAAGAGAGTTCGTATCTCATTTCCAAATGGAACGAATGGATCTACCACCAGTTACGGACGATTGGGCCGTTCAAGCTTTCACCCAATGACTGAACGAACGAAGCTCAATGGCTTCACGACAGTTGAAGCAGAACTTGATCGAGTACCTGACTGTTACTTGGGCCGATGTACACAATTGATATCACTCGAATATTAGAGTCAAAGATGACCTGTTGGGTTCTCTGTCCGTTATTAAAAGGGACATCGACCGAGAACCAAGGTCGAACAAGGACCGATATCGGCCGTATAACGAAGATCGTAGGGGTAGCGAACCCAAATGCAACTCCGTACGAGGCAAAAGGAGAAGTGATCGAGGACAAGGGATTCAGGGGTTGATGAACAAGAATTGGTTCGACAGGCATACCGGACCTAAGGAAGCACCACGGTAATCAGAATATAACTTCAACATTGATGCATTCGCCATCGTTACGGCTATCGGACGCATCAAAAATACTAAATGGCCTCGACCTCTGTAGTATGATCCAGTCCAAAGAAATTCCATTCAAATATGCAAGTATCATGGCACACATGTCCATAGAACGGAAGACTGCAGGCAGTTGAGAGAGGAGGTAGCCCGGTTATTCAATGAAGGGCACCTTCGAGAATTTTTAAGTGACCGAACCAAAAACCATTTCAAAAGTAGAGATTTAAATAGACAAAAATGAACATGAAGAGCCACAACACATCATCCACATGATCATCAAAGTGATTGATCTCCCCAAGGGACCGGTGCTTAAATGCATAAGATGTCGATTATAAGAGAGAAGCGATCTCGGACTCAGGATTACATACCTAAAGGAACCTTGTCCTTTAATGATGAAGACGCGGACGGAACAATGCAGCCTCATAACGATGCACTGGTAATATATGTATTTATTAATAGAAACTCAAGTTAAGCGTGTGTTAATTGATCCAGGTAGTTCGGCCAACATCATTCGATCAAGGGTCGTAAAGCAACTCGGTCTATAGGACCAGGTCATGCCCGCAACCCTGGTACTAAATGGATTCAATATGGCGTGTGAAACTACTAAGGGCGAGATAAATTTGCCAGTAAACTTGGCCTGGACCACCAAGAAACGAAGTTCCACGTAATCGAGGGTGATATGATATATAGCGCCCTGTTTGGGAGGCCGTGGATCCACAACATGATAGTAGTACCCTCGACCCTTCACCAGGTTCTAAAATTCCCAACACTAGAGAGAATCAAAATGGTCTACAGGGCGCAACCGACCACAAAGGAAATGTTTGCCGCTGACAAAGTGATTCCGATATCATCACTATCATTGATAAAGGGATCAGATTTGAATGAGAAGCGGGATACCAAATAGCAATCACAAACGTCAGCCTCGACCCAACTAGAAAATCAGAACATTGACGAAGATGATGATTATGGGATCCCTCGATCCTTCATGGTCCCCGATGATTTCGGCGCTATTAAATCAACGATCGAAGAATTGGAGAAAATCACACTAATCGAACATCTGCCCAAACGAAAGTTATACTTGGGCACGGGGTTAAATCCCAAGCTCGGGAAAAAGCTTATTCAATTTCTTATAGCTAACATGAACTATTTCTCTTGGTCCCATCTTGCCATGACATGGATCCCACCGGAAATAACCACTCATAGACTAGGCTTGGATCCGAAATTCCATCCGATAAAGCAGAAAAGAAGGCCCCAGTCCGAGGTCAAACATACCTTCATCAAGGATGAGGTAACCAAACGTCTTAATATTGGATCCATTTGAGAAGTAAAATGCCCCGGATGGCTAGCAAACGTGGTGGTGGTCCCTAAAAAGGGAAACAAACTTAGAATGTGTATATATTATAAAGACCTGAATAAAGCATGCCCTAAGGATTATTTTCCTTTACCTAATATCGATCTTATGATCAATGCCACGGCCGACCACGAGACTCTTAGTTTTCCTGATGCACACTCCGGGTACAACCAAATACAGATGAACCCGAAGGACCAGGAAAAGACCTCGTTTATCACTAAGTACGGTACATACTGTTATAACGTAATGCTATTCGGTCTAAAAAATGCTTATGTAACTTATCAACGCCTAGTAAACCAAATGTACGAAAAACAAATAGAAAAATCAATGGAAGTTTATATTGATGACATATTAGTTAAATCTCTGTGAGTAGAAGACCATTTAAAGCATTTGCAGGAAACTTTCGATATACTGAGGGAGTACAATATGAAGCTCGACCCCGAAAAATATGCATTCGGGGTTGGCTCAGGCAAGTTTCTTGGTTTTATGGTATCTAATCGGAGAATCGATATCAACACCGCTAAAATCACAGCTATCGAAGATATCACGGTAGTGGATAATGTAAAGGTCGTTCAAAGGCTGATGGGACGGATAACCGCCCCAGGACGATTCATTTCGAGATCCTCATATAGGAGCCACCGATTCTTATCACTACTTAAGAAGAAGAGCAACTTTACATGGACTCTGTAATGCCAGCATGCTTTGCAAGAACTAAAGCGGTATTTATCAAGCATGTCGCTGCTTCATACCCCGAAAGTGGACGAACAACTTTACCTGTACTTAGCTATCTCGGAGATAGCAGTAAGTGGAGTCCTGGTTCGAGAATAATGTGGTACACAATTCCCTATTTATTATGTCAGTAGGACCTTAGGTGAGGCCGAAACTAGATATCCACACTTAGAAAAATTAGCGCTTGCTTTAATAAGTGCCTCTAGGAAACTAAAACCATATTTCTAGTGTCATTCGATATATGTTGTAACAACTTATCCTCTTCGAAATATTTTGCACAAATCTGAACTTTCGGGTCGATTGGCCAAATGGGCCATAGAAATCAGCGGGTAATCGAACTTAACTCGGGGACTGCCGTACAACACACGAGATCGGTAATCGAAGAAGGTGACACCGAGATAAACTCCACAAGTTTAGCCTGGGATCGGAGAAACAAATATGTAGAGTACTTCAAGAACGGGAAGCTTCCATCAGATCCAAAGGAATCTAGAGCTCTGCGCACAAAGGCAGTACGATTCACCTTGTCTGAAGACGAAATGCTGTTTAGAAGGACGTTTGATGGAACATTGGCAATACGTTTGGGACCAGGAGATACCGATTATATCCTACAGGAAATTCATGAGGGCACTTGTGCAAACCATTCCG
Source organism: Nicotiana tabacum (assembly GCF_000715075.1). Taxonomy (NCBI): domain Eukaryota; kingdom Viridiplantae; phylum Streptophyta; class Magnoliopsida; order Solanales; family Solanaceae; genus Nicotiana; species Nicotiana tabacum. Next base: position 121,838,561 of record NC_134088.1, on the reverse strand, counting down.
GTGCCGATTCGCTGGTCCACAAAATAATCAGAGCAGGGTATTATTGGACTGATATGGGCAATGATGCAAGGGAGTTCGTTCGAAAATGTGACAAATGCCAAAGACATGCGCCCATGATTCATCAACCCGAGGAGCTACTCCACTCGGTCCTATCTCTATGGCCTTTCATGAAATGGGGAATGGACATCGTTGGCCCCCTCCCATCAGCCCCAAGTAAGGCTCAGTTGATTTTGTTTATGACTCATATTTCTCTAAATGGGTTGAAGCACATGCTTTTGAGAAAGTTAGAGAAAAAGAAGTGATAGACTTCATTTGGGACCACATCATATGTCGATTCGGGATGCCATCCGAGATTGTGTGTGATAATGGAAAATAATTCATCACCAGTAAAGTAACTAAATTTCTCGAGGATCACAAGATCAAAAGGATCCTATCAACACCTTACCATCCCAGCAGGAACGGACAAGTCGAATCGACCAATAAAACCATCATCCAAAAGCTTAAGAAGAGATTGACCGACGTCAAAGGAAAATGGAGAGAAATAGTACCCAAGGTCCTAAGGGCATACCGCAAAACATCAAAATCCATTACCGGTGCAACACCATTCTTGTTAGTTTATGGCACCAAAGCTCTGATCCCGGTCGAGGTCGGAGAACCTAGCATCAGGTTTCGATATGCAACAGAGGAGTCAAATAATGAGACCATGAATACGAGCCTATAATTGTTGGACGAAAGACGAGAAGCCACTCTCCTCCAATTGGCCGCCCAAAAACAATGAATTGAGAGGTAATACAATCGAAGAACCAACCTTCGATATTTTAAAATCGAGGACTTGGTGCTAAGAAAAGTCACCCTCAACACCCGAAATCCGAATGAAGGAAAATTAGTCCGAACTAGGAAGGATTGTATCAGGTTCTCGGAATCGCCGAAAAAGGATCCTACAATCTCGGTATGAGAAACGACAAACAACTATCGAGAAATTGGAATGTATCGCACATAAAACGATAATACTGCTAAGGTACGACCCTACCATGTTCATTTGTATTTCGAGACTAACCCTTGTAGGTGTTCGATCAGAAACAGAGATGGATTCTTCAACTCGAAACCTTTAGGTCTGAAAGCACGCATTGCACTCTTTTTTCCCTTAGACCGGTTTTGTCCCAAATGGGTTTTCCGGTGAGGTTTTTACTGAGGCAACCATTGATCGTGCTAACTTAAAACAATTCAACAGTATCCGAGACCTCTTTACAATCAACCTCGAATATTGGGGGCATTGCCCTCGAATATATCAAGTTCGATGCAAGTAAGTTACTTAATGGCAACAGGGTCTCGATAGGAAAAATTTGTAAGGGCCAAATGGTCAAACGAACCATGCCCACGTAGTTTGCTCGAGCCCTGGCACAAAACATGTACGTATGTGTAATGACTTATAAAGAGAAATTTCTTCTTTACCGATATCTCATACCTTATAAAGGTTCTTATACTTCATATTCTAGATCTATTATGCAAACAGGCTTAAGCACCGACCATGACCAGAGTTCGAATGATTACCCCCACAAATCGGGGACTACCATCCGAAAAATCAAATTATATAAACTCCGAAGATCATAAGCCCAAGAGGGAAATCACGAACTAAAGAGGGATTTTTATTAAGCCACGACCACCCCACTCGGGGACTGATACTTTGGGAAAGCTCGAAGTAAAAGCTCGAAAATAAGCCCAAGACACAAAATCCCGGACTAAAAAGGCTATGACTGAATTAACACGAATCAGAGACGTCCGAATTCCATAACAAAATAGGGTTAGAAAGGCTACCCCCGGTAGAATCATAAAAGCCTTCGATAATATCAAAGCCTCGGAAACTCTAATCAATACAAAATTGTTCGAACTCTCGAACAATTCCCTATTTCATGCTAAGGCATTACAAGTTTCGCAAACACGAATGATAAGAAATGTTTTCAAGCCAGAAAGGGGACAAGGCTATAAACAATCCTTTTTTACAAACACCTAAGGGTTACTTTACTTAGAGTTCGAGCAAGCACTCACTCGATCATAAAGCCTAAGGGTTGTTTTCTGCTTTGAGTTTGAGAGACCGTCCTCGCTCAACTAAAAACCTAAGGGTTACTTTACTTCGAGTTCGAGCAAGTACTCACTTGACCATAAAGCCTAAGGGTTGTTTTCTGCTTCGAGCTCGAGAGACCATCCTCGCTCAACTAAAAACCTAAGGGTTACTTTACTTCGAGTTCGAGTAATCACTTACTCGACCATAAAGCCTAAGGGCTATTTTCTTCATTGAGTTTGAGAAATCGTCCTCGCTCAACTCAAACCTAAGGGTTACTTTACTTTGAGTTCGAGAAAATACTCACTCGATCAAAAGGCCTAAGGGCTACACTAGTTCGGTTTTGATCAAATTATCTGAACCCCAACCTTAGAATACAAATTCACAATTCTATAAGGTAGAAAGGAAGAAAGTTTTTTATATATATCAAAAATTATTTACAAAGGGCAGCATGGCCCGATCAAGTTTCTCTACAAAAGACCAAAACGGTCATAAAAGAAACACAAAACATACTAATCCTAAAGGACTTAGTCCTCTTCGGGAGCAGCATCTTTTCCCTTGAGGCCCTCTTCGCTTTCAGATCTGCTCATACTCCCGGTATCATCATCATCATCAGGAAAGGCCAGCACTCTGGCTTCAGCCTCGAGCTCCTTAGCATTCTCGGTCTCGGATGTAAGATTGAAACCACGAGCATGGAACTCCTCGAGAGTCTCCCTTCAAGACTAGCATTTAGCATGCTCGACAACCCAATTTGCTCGAGCCTGACCCACTTCGGCAACCTCCTTAGCTCGAACCTGAGCAGCTTCAACATCAGATCGGTAGACGGCCACCATTGTATTAGCATCTTCCATGGCTGTTTCAACCTCCGATTTGGCCACTGCAAGTTCTGTATCCAATCTCTCTCGGTCAAAATTTGTTGAGCCCAACCGAGACTGGAACTCCTCGATTTCCTTGGCTTGTACCAAGGCCTTCTCTTTCAAGCCTCAGAGTTGGGTCTCAATCGAGGAGAGTTGAGCTCGGGAAACCTCCTTTTCTGAGGCAAGCGGTCCATGTTCTTTTTCCACTCCTCGGCCTCCGCTTTCACTGCATCCACTTCAACACAAAGCTACATGATAACATCAAACTGTTGTTAGACCCGTGGGACTGAACTATTAGCCATCACACTCGAGTCAGTGACATTAACTTCAAAGATTCTTTTTACCTGCTCGGTCAGATCGGCTTGTTATTTTCGAGATGCGTCTAGCTCAGCCCAAAATCCTTTTGCTTCTCCTTCTCTCTACTCACTGAGAAGCTTGAAGGCATCTCTCTCCTTAGTAAGCCTTCGGATTTCGGCTTCGTATTGGCTCAGTTCCCCTCGGGATCGGCGGAATATCTTGTGATGAAGCTAAGAAGCCTACAAGAATAGAAAAAATGAGTTATACAAGGAAATAAAAATACAAGTATGAAAATTGACAAATAGAAAATATGAACTCATACGATTCAGGGCCTGTTGAGCTTCGTTGAAAAGGCATGACACTCCCACCTCGCCCAAGCTCTTCTTCGGAGCCTCCGAGTCACCAAGACCGGTGACATCTTCTACTATAACAAAATAACCACGGAAAGGGTCTTCCTCTTCATGGGATCATTCCCCGTGATAAACCTCCACGGCCTGAGTGTCACGTATCATCGGCAGCAAAAATGAAGGAAACGAAAGGGAATCTCTGATCTCTATTGCCCCAAGTAGGTTTTTCGGAGCACAACCTCCATTTTGGGGAGCCTCTAGCTCAGTTCATACACCGGCATCTACCGCCTCTTCGATGGTCGCTTTTCCCCGAGGTGAAACATCCTCGGTACCCTTCGGCTCGGGAACTTGGGTCGAAGTCTCCTCCCGGCCTCATCAAGCCTGGACGGAGCAGTATCAACTTTCACCAATACTGAAATATTTTGAATATCGGTACTAGCTCGTGCACGGGCCACCAGCCCAGAGTCACCTTCTTCTTCTTATTCTTCTTATTCTTCTTTATCCCTTAGACTAAATATCGCCTCCATAGTCAGTGGGATTGTGTTCCCTTTGAGTTTACGGGCCGCTCTCTTCTTAGGTTTTGGCCCTCGGGGCTCGAGGCCCTTTTTCTCTTAACCTCCAACATCGGTTTTGAGATAGGCGGTAAAGCCTCTTCATCTCTGGGCGAGGGTCTCATAACGAACCGGCTCATCCAACCCCGATCTTTGTCTTCATCTATGCTCGAGGTGAACGCCTTGGTGGCCCGGCGTTGAAGCTTTATCAGCCCACCTCGGTAAAGATGAGGACTATATAATCTTACGAGGTGGTCGATGGTGAATGGAAGCCCGTCGATTTTGCTAAAAAAAACGAAGCAATATCACAATCCTCCAGAAAGAAGGGTGAATTTGACCGAGGGTCACCTGGTATCTTTTGCAAAAATCGACGATGACTGAATCTAGGGGTCCCAGCATGAAAGGATAAGTGTAAACACTCGGGTACCCTTCCACGTGGGTAGTGATCGCCTCCTCCGGTGCCGGTATCACAACCTCTTTATTTTCCCAATTGCAGTCTTTTTTCACCAGGTCAAGAAGACTTTTTGGTATCGAGCATATATATCTCGATATCGGCTCGCATCGACCTGCAACTGATGAGGGTTTCTCGACCTTAAAATCAGAATCAATAATGCATTCCCCGGGAACAAGTTCTTCAAGGCGCGGCTCCACCACTGTTTTCTCGCCGGCCAGCCGAGATGAGGAGGCATCTTCTTTTTGTGGAACGGTTTTAGATATTTTTGCCATCTAAATTTTTGTGAACAAAAAAGAAGTGAGTTTGAAGTATTTGATGTTTTGAGAAGAACAAGCAAATAAATTCCAAAACCTGGAAATATAGAGCTTTGGGGAAGGCGAAGAACTGTGAAGATTGGAATGAAAAAGATTTGAAGGTAAAAGTTTGAAATAATGAAGAAGGGGGCTATTTATATATTTCACAGTGACGGTTCAAAATTGGCAGTGGCTGACCATCGACTAACGCGCATTTAATACCTTGGTAACTGGACCGACGGGACATTTGTTATATACGTCACAATAGGGCTCGTCGCAGATGTCATCTAGTCGGAGGTTGAAACATTATATCGTTTCTCGCCACTTTCTTTCGGAGAAACGAGGGGACTATATATATACGGTCAAAACCGAGTTTGCCCTTCGTGTGACTAATCAAAATTGGAGCATGATGGACCGAGGTTCGTCATTATAATATCGAGCTATGATGTGAAGATTGGAAGGTCGAGCTCGAGACGCTGAGACCGATCAGTACCGAGATCAAGTCAAGGTCGAGCTTGAGACCCAGAGACCGATCTATACCGAGATCGAGTCAAGGTCGAGCTCGAGACCCAGAGACCGATCAATACCGAGACCGGCCAAGATCGAGATTGAGACAAGGAACAAAAAAGCCGTTATAGCCGCATTTGGGGAGAGAATCTCGGTTGAAATCACGACTTGAATCAAGGAAAAGCCAATTAATTAATCTATCATGAGATCCCCATTATGTATTTTTAATTATATTCCATAGTAGGATTTCTCCACTATATTAAGAGTGGCTATCGATTGAAAAGGGGATGGATTGATATACATTGATACATTCTCACATTCAGATTTTATTGAGATTTACATAACCTCTAGCAAATATTATCCTTTTTGGGGCTTTGATATTGATTCATCTTGTTCTCTTATCAATCATTCTCTACTCAATTTGGGTTTGTGTTCATTCCTTTTTACAATTAATATTCGATATATCTTTACTTATTTTTTCGATTTATATCAAGTTATACCGTGTATCCTTAGAACTACGTATAAATTCAACTCTATCCGTTTTTCGAATAAACAACTAAAATACATTCACTTCCGATAAAGAGTACTCGATGAACGTCGTAGATCTCTTTGTTTCAGCATCTTATCAACCTTTACAAAGTTATCAGATAATACAAGGGGCAAAGAGAAATAGCATCTAAATAAACAAGAGATGCAATAATTAGATATGATGCATAGCTAACTCTAAGGAAACCTTCCTATTGCTAACTTGCTGAAGTATATATGCAACAGTGAGGTCATCAGATTTTTTATTTTTCCCACCCCTTTGATAATGAAGATGATGATAATTCATTGATGTTATGACTACCATTACTGTTCATTATCTTAACCTGATAAGCAATATCAATTGCTATCAAAAGTAAGACAATATCACGTGGCATTGACACATTACACATAGAAAACTCTTGTGAAGCACATAACTATATATACTTATAAGCCAAAAAGTATGCCTAAGAATTCTGTAGAAATTCAAAAGTCACGTTGGAATAAGTTAGACCCTAAATGTCTGTTGGGTTTCTTCATATCCATTACAAAGGTCATACACATGATACATTAAAAACACTTAATTCCCAAGAACTATAAAGTTCACATTTGTAATTAGTGCCAAGAAAAAGGTGCATGCACGTTACTTGTGTCAATGGCTAATTTATTGTACAATATAATTACGGATCCATTTGTTGTCTTGCCAATAGATAACTTACAATTCCTTATTCCACCGTAAACATTGAAATACACATTTACATTTTTGTACACCAATAATAAAAAGAATATTATAGATTGAAGGTTAAAAAGGTCATCCAACTATTAATGGGTATTTTAGTATTTTAATTTTCACTTTGTGACTTCCCACTTGTATGATTTTGTATTTTGGTATATATATATATATATTGGAAAAGTGGTAGTTCAGATTACTATATTTTGCACGTCAATAACAAAAGTGGTAGTTCAGATTACTATATTTTGCACGTCAATAGCAATTTCCATGCACATGCATGGTGTTGTCCGTTTCTTATTACAAATGAAAAACCCTTTACCATACAGTATAGTCTATAGTCTATACTAGCCCTAATAACATGCCCTTGAAAATCCACCCATTTAAATAATGGAATTGGAAATTAAAAGCATCCCATAACACAAACTCCATAGCTAAAATCATAAAATCCTTAAACGCTTTCTTAAATCTCTCCACTTGTTCATTTTCTTTACTAGATTCCTAATATTTCCCAGCGATCATTTTCACGATCAAACCAAAATTTAATTCTTCTAACCAATTAGTTAGATGTATCGTACTCAATTTTTCATCAATTCGAGAGTATAAATTGTTAATACTCGCTTGAATTTTGGCTAATCTCACGTGCTTGAATTTTTCGAGACGACTAGCAGAGAGAACTTCCTGAATTACTAATTTACATTTTTTTCGCGAGTAATGTCCGTAATTTGCCAAAATAGCATGTTGTTATTGTAGCCAAGGTATTCGCAGTAAAGAAAAGCTGGACGATTGGAGAAAATTGCGTCATTTGTAGAGCAGTCTTTTATAGCTTCGTAACTGCTTACATCTAACACAAGGGGAAGGCCTGGCCGAAAAGTGAAATCGGGGCCGTATTTGTCAACTAATTGATATAGTTTTATTCTATAAACTTTAGTGCTATTTGAATTTATTATGTAAATAATGAAATTCATTATTTGATTAAATTTTCAACCGAAAGAAAAACTTTTAGCTGATTTTGACATTGGTAACAGAAAATGAATTACTGGAAATCGCCAAACAAAAAAAACATTTTTGGAAAAATGGAACAAAATACAAGTTTATTAGAATTATAAACAACTTTATACTACAGTGACGCACACTCAATATTTTTTAATCAGAAAATACAACTTCAATAGTTTGAAATTAAAAGTAATAGTGTTGCCTAAAAACTTATTTTGAATAATAGAACAATCCAAACCATTGATTATTTTTTGTCCACATGGCACATATCAAACACTCTTAATGGACAAAATATTACTGGAGGGGATCCAATCCCGATTACCGGCCATCCTCCGGCGATTTTCGGTGGTAAGGGGTTTGAAAGTTTTTCAGATTTTTTTGTCTATAGGAAGTAGAAGAGAAATGTGAAGGAGAAACCATTATGGATTTTTAGAAAGAACTTGGGAATCAAACTATAACCAACTGCCTTTTAATAGGTAATTGTAAGGTTGTGCATAATTGGTTTAAATTTTTTTTAAATCAGTATTATGTATAATATTTGGTATTTAATAAAATAACACCGACATATCAATACTGTAGCGAAATATATACTAAGTTACACAATACACATATCATTGATTATAATGCATTAAGTTACACAATACTTTTCTTTTGCATTCATGTTGAGGTTGATGATAAAGCTCATGTACTTGTTAAGAAAATGGCGGAACAAGATAGACCGCAGATTTTGACTCTTACTGTCTAGGCTGTCAAGCAATTTAACGTAATGTTTCTACGATTTTAGGGTATATCTTACTCTGTTACTCGTAGATTGATGTCGTATATGTTTGATTATTCTTTATTATATTCTCTAACTCCAACAATTAACTCTAAGCAAATAACAAGTCATTGTCAATGATCAAATTTATTCTCTCTCTCTCTCTCTCTCTCTATTGATACTAGTTGGTTTTGGACAGGGGCGGAGGGAGAGTATAACTTACGGGTTCGGCCGAACCCAGTAGCTTTCGTTCAAATCATGTATTTGTCTTAAGAAGTTCATTGAACATGTATAAATTATTAATTTAGAACCTAGTAACTTAAAAGATTTAGAATTTCGAACCCATAAGTTTCAAATCCTGGCTCCGCCTCTTGTTTTAGATAAATATTTTGTCAACTGTCATGTGAGCTTAGAATGTTTTTTATTTTTGTATTTGTGAGTACTTCAATTAAAAATATTAGAGTGTATGACTTTATACACTAGTTATTATTCAAGTTAAATAAAGTGAAATTACCGAACAAAATAAATCAAAATTAAAAGAAAAAAAGTCGAACCAACGATAGGGTTGGGCTAAGATTTAACTAAATATGTAAACAAAAGATTTATGTTACAAATAAAAGAAATAGTATAACTTTATTAAATAATTTTGGACTAATCATTTGAATAATTAACTCAATATTCTTTGAAGTTAGCGGAATCATAGTTGAATCGTGATTGAGGGATAACTCACTTAATAAGTTGATGTGAAGGGTTCAAACTCCATACGTAACGTAGTATTCCTCTCCTCTATTGGCCAGAAACATAAATAGTCAAACATCCAGTTGGCAATTGCTAATGGGAAGTAACCGATTGCTCACGTTATCCTCGAACTAGAAATCTTCGGACTAGAAATTAGAATCATTCAGTGTATGTGTTCTGAATGTGTCCTTTTAGGCATTGTCCTTTTCCTTTTCAGACCTTTTCACTTACTCTTTTCGTATTGAACTAAAAAAGTCGGTGAATTTCAATATTAGAAATAGCATAGCCACAATCTCTGTTCAACCCCACACGTAACTGTTTTTTTCTCTGTCTATAAAAGTCATTTTTTTCTTCAATCATTTACATTTTGATGTGCTATGTTAGAATTGTTTTTATCAGGAATTTGCTGAGTGTTAAAATAGTAAAGTTGTATTCGTGTGATCTATAAGTTACGGATTTAAGTCGTCGAAGCAGCCACTAATGCTTGCACCATCGTAAACTGTTTACATCACACCCCTTGAGATGCGGCTGTCACGATCTCTCCTTCGGATACCGTGATGGCGCCTGATATTTCACTTACTAGGAAAGCCAACATTGGAGTAATTTTAACCATTTTTAACAATTCAATTTGATTAATAATAAAGAAATCAAATAACTGGAATAAAATCTGAACTGAAGTGAATAAGCCAAAATAATAGCAATATCTAAATACCATCCCAGAACTGGTGTCACAAGTGCACGAGCTTCTAGAATAATATAAATAAGAGTCTGAATAAAAATAAGGTTGTTTGAAAGAAAGCACACAGCTAAGATAAAGTGGAAGGGGACTTTAGAGATGCGAACGTCATGCAGCTATACCTCAAGTCTCCTTTGATAGCTGAATCCGAGCAAATCTACAGTATGCCGCTGGGACCAACTCCAGTATCTGCATAAGAAGTGCAGAGAGCAGTATGAGTACAACCGACCCCATGTACTATATAAATGCCGAGCCTAACCTCGACGAAATAGAGACGAGGGTAAGGAAGGTCGCTTACATTAACCTGTACGCAATAATAATAATAATAATAATAATAATAATAATAATAATAATAATAATAATAATAATAATAATAATAATAATAATAATAATAATAATAATAATAATAATAATAATAATAATAATAACACGACCCGGAATTCCCACCGTCGGGACCGTGATGGTGCCTAACATTTCACTTGCTAGGCAAGCCAACGTTAGAGAATCATTTAAACCAATTCTTATTCCATTCAGTAAATAATACAATTAGCTAAGATGAATTATAGTGAGTGTGGAGTAATATAATGAAACTGCATTAATTACTACCACTCGGATCTGGAGTCACAATTCACGAGCATTTTAGAATTCACTACAAGTAATAGTCTCAAAGAAATACAACTATTTGGATGAAAGAAACAGTAAAACAGAAGGATAGACGGGGACTTCAAGATCTGTGAACGTGGACAGATCTACCTTGAGTCTCCGGATAGCGGTCCAACAGCTAAAATCCCGATCAACCCGAGCCGGTACCAAAATCTGCACAAAAAGTGTAGAGTACAGTATCAGTATAACCGACCTCATGTACTTGTAAGTGTCGAGCCTAACCTCGATGAAGTAGTGACGAGGCTAAGGCAAGGCACCTACAAATCAACATGTACAATTTAACAGTATATATATAAATAACAGTAATGAAGAGCTAAACAGGACATATCGGGAGGGGGAAACATGCTGGGGAAAATACAAGATAAAGAACTATAACAGAATGATAATTGAAACGACCAATATACTATGAATCAACAGAAACAACGAATACAGTAAAGGAAAAATGCACGGCATCACCCTTCGTACTTTTACTCTCACTCTCACCATAAAACAATAGAAACGGCACGGCATCACCCTTCGTGCATTAACTCTCATCTCATGGCACGACATTACCCTTCATGCATTAACACTCACAATATGGCACAACATCACTCTTCGTGCATTAACACTCACAATATGGCACGACACTACCCTTCGTGCATTAACACTCACAATATGGCACGGCATCACCCTTCGTGCATTAACACTCACAATATGGCACGACATCACCCTTCGTGCATTAACATTCACAATATGGCATGGCATCACCCTTCGTTCATTAACACTCACAATATGGCACGACATCACCCTTCGTATTTTTAACACTCTCCCTTACCATAATGCAATGCATAAATAACAACTGGGAGATAGAATAACAAGTACAAGCCTTACTTCAATATTTGTTTCCACAATATTAATCTCAACTTTGAAATAAATACTCAATTATCACCAGAGAATCAGTAATCATGATATAAACGATCAATTTAACAACACTAGTCTAAACACATAACAATTAGGCATAGGAAAGAAACAATATAAGAAAAATCTGAGAAAATAGGGAAAACAGGTAAATTGGCGGCGCATAAGTACTCGTCACCTCACATATACGCCGCTCACATGAGTTTCACATAGCAAATAATCTGAGGTTCCTAATTCCTCAAGTCAGGATAAGACACAACACTTACCTTACTCCGAAAGCCACTTAATTCTCAATCACAGCTTTTCCTCTCAAATTCACCTCCAAACCACTCGTATCTATTCAAAAATGACTCAATAATATCAAGTATTGCTAAAGGAATTAATTATATTGCATAAATTAAATTTCCAAAACTTTTCCACCAAAAAGTCAAAAATCGACCCCGGGCCTACTTGATCAAAACCCGAGGTTCGGACCAAAATCCATTTACCCATTCACCTTCGAGCCCGGATATATAACTGGTTTTGGAATCCAATCCCCAAATTTTTGAAATCCCTAGTTTTTACCCTAACCCCTAATTCTACCATGAAAACCCTAGATTTTTGGTTGCTAATTCATGAAATGTAATGGGTAATTGAAAGAAAATGGTTTAGAATTACTTATGAACACCTTGGGGAAGGAAATGACCCTTGAAAATCATCTCTAGTCCGTTTGGTTTTTGAGAATAAATGGACAATTCCCATTTTGATTCTGTTTCAAGTGTTGGACGACAGTGTGCATCACGTTTGCGAGGCCACTGTCGCATTCGCGAAGAGCATTGGCTGCCAAGCCTTTGCGTTCGCGTAGGCTACCCTCCCCTAGCCTTCGCGTTCGCGAGACATCGCTTGCGTTCACGATGAAGGAAAGACTGTCTCCCCCCAGTGCCTAACACTACGCGTTCGCGATGAGCGTGTCACGTTCGCGAAGGGTAACGCCCCCATCGCTTCGCGTTCGAGACCAAGCCTTCGCGTTCGCGAAGAAGAAAATTCCGGCCTCATCAGTTTACTCTTCGCGTTCGCGGGAGTACCTTCGTGAACGCAAAGAAGGACATGCCAGAACACCTGCTGCAGCAAAATACCAGATTTTTCCAAGTCCAAAACATCCTGTGGCCTATCCGAAATTCACCCGAGCCCTCGGGGTTCCAAACCAAACATGCACACAAGTCTAAAAACATCATATGAACTTGCTCGCGTGATCAAATCGCCAAAATAACACCTAGAACTAAGAATTTAGCACCAAATCAAATGTAATTCTCAAGAACACTTTAAAATTTCTATTTTCTCAACTGGATGTCTGAATCACGTCAAATCAACTCCGTTTCTCACCAAATTTCACATACAAGTCTTAAATATCCTCGAACTAGAAATCATCGGACTAGAAATTAGAATCATTCAGTGTATTTGTTCTGAATGTGTCCTTTTAGGCATTGTCCTTTTCCTTTTCAGACCTTTTCACTTACTCTTTTCGTATTGAACTAAAAAAGTCGGTGAATTTCAATATTAGAAATATCATAGCCACAATCTCTTTTCAACCTCACACGTAACTGTTTTTTTCTCTGTCTATAAAAGTCATCTTTTTCTTCAATCATTTACATTTTGATGTGCTATGTTAGAATTGTTTTTATCAGGAATTTGCTAGGTGTTAAAATAGTAAAGTTGTATTCGTGTGATCTATAAGTTATGGATTCAAGTCGTCGAAGCAGCAACTAATGCTTGCACCATCGTAAACTATTTATATCACACCCCTTGAGATGCGGCTGTCACGATCTGAAATTCTCACATTCGGGTACAGTGATGGAGCCTGACATTTCACTTGCTAGGAAAGCCAACATTGGAGTAATTTTAACCATTTTTAACAATTCAATTAGATTAATAATAAAGAAATCAAATAACTAGAATGAAATCTGAACTGAAATGAATAAGCCAAAATAATAGCGATATCTAAATACCATCCCAGAATTGGTGTCACAAGTGCACGAGCTTCTAGAATAATACAAATAAGAGTCTGAATAAAAATAAGGTTGTCTGAAAGAAAGCACATAGCTAAGATAAAGCGGAAGGGGACTTCAGAGATGCGAACGTCGTGCAGCTATACCTCAAGTCTCCTTTGATAGCTGAATCTGAGCAAATCTACAGTACACCGCTAGGACCAACTCCAGTATTTGCATAAGAAGTGCAGAGAGCAGTATGAGTACAACCGACCCCATGTACTATATAAATGCCGTGCCTAACCTCGACGAAATATAGACGAGGGTAAGGAAGGTCGCTTACATTAACTTGTACGCAATAATAATAATAATAATAATAATAATAATGATAATAATAATAATAATAATAATAATAATAATAATAATAATAATAATAATAATAATAATAATAATAATAATAATAATAATAATAATAATAATAATAATAATAATAATAATAATAATAATATGTCACGACCCGGAATTCCCACCGTCGGGACCGTGATGGTACCTAACATTTCACTTGCTAGGTAAGCCAACGTTAGAGAATCATTTAAACCAATTCTTATTCCATTCAGTAAATAATAGCAATTAGCTAAGATGAATTATAGTGAGTGTGGAATAATATAATGAAACTGCATTAATTACTACCACTCGGATCTGGAGTCACAATTCACGAGCATTTTAGAATTCACTACAAGTAATAGTCTCAAAGAAATACAACTATTTGGATGAAAGAAACAGTAAAACAGAAGGATAGACGGGGACTTCAAGATCTGTGAACGCGGACAGATCTACCTTGAGTCTCCGGATAGCGATCCAACAGCTAAAATCCCGATCAACCCGAGCCGGTACCAAAATCTGCCCAGAAAGTGTAGAGTACAGTATCAGTATAACCGACCTCATGTACTTGTAAGTGTCGAGCCTAACCTCGACGAAGTAGTGACGAGGCTAAGGCAAGGCACCTACAAATCAACATGTACAATTTAACAGTAATGAAGAGCTAAACAGGACATATCGGGAGGGGGAAACATGCTGGGGGAAATACGAGATAAAGAACTATAACAAAATGATAACTGAAATGACCAATATACTATGAATCAACAGAAACAACGAATACAGTAAAGGAAAAATGCACGGCATCACCCTTCGTGCTTTTACTCTCACTCTCACCATAAAACAATAGAAACGGCACGGCATCACCCTTCGTTCATTAACTCTCATCTCATGGCACGACATCACCCTTCATGCATTAACACTCACAATATGGCACGACATCACTCTTCGTGCATTAGCACTCACAATATGGTACGACATTACCCTTCGTGCATTAACACTCACAATATGGCACGGCATCACCCTTCGTGCATTAACATTCACAATATGGCATGATATCACCCTTCGTGCATTAACATTCACAATATGGCATGGCATCACCCTTCGTGCATTAACACTCACAATATGGCATGACATCACCCTTCGTGCTTTTAACACTCTCCCTTACCATAATGCAATGCATAAATAACAACAGGGAGATAGAATAACAAGTACAAGCCTTACTTCCACATTTGGTTCCACAATATTAATCTCAACTTTGAAATAAGTACTCAATTATCACCAGAGAATCAGTAATCATGATATGAACGATCAATTTAACAACACTAGTTTAAACACATAACAATTAGGCATTGGAAAGAGACAATATAAGAAAAATCTGAGAAAATAGGGAAAATGGGTAAATTGGCGGCGCATAAGTACTCGTCACCTCACATATACGCCGCTCACATGAGTTTCACATAGCAAATAATCTGAGGTTCCTAATTCCCTCAAGTCAGGGTAAGACACAACACTTACCTTGCTCCGAAGGCCACTTAATTCTCAATCACAGCTTTTTCTCTCAAATTCACCTCCAAACCACTCGTATCTATTCAAAAATGACTCAATAATATCAAGTATTTCTAAAGGAATTAATTATATTGCATAAATTAAATTTCCAAAATTTTTTCACCAAAAAGTCAAAAATCGACCCCGGGCCTGCTTGGTCAAAACCCGAGGTTCGGACCAAAATCCATTTACCTATTTACCCCCGAGCCCGGATATATAATTGGTTTTGGAATCCAATTCCCAAATTTTCGAAATCCATAGTTTTTACCCTAACCCCTAATTCTACCATGAAAACTCTAGATTTTTGGTTGCTAATTCATGAAATGTAATGGGTAATTGAAAGAAAATGGTTTAGAATCACTTATGAACACCTTGGGGAAGGAAATGACCCTTGAAAATCGTCTCTAGTCCGTTTGGTTTTTAAGAATAAATGGACAATTCCCATTTTGATTCTGTTTCAAGTGTTGGACGACAGTGTGCATCACGTTCGCGAGGCCACTGTCGCATTCGCGAAGAGCATTGGCTGCCAAGCCTTTGCGTTCGCGTAGGCTACCCTCCCCTAGCCTTCGCGTTCGCGAGACATCGCTCGCGTTCGCGATGAAGGAAAGACTGTCTCCCCCTAGTGCCTAACACTACGCGTTCACGATGAGCGTGTCACGTTCGCGAAGGGTAACGCCCCCATCGCTTCGCGTTCGAGACCAAGCCTTCGCGTTCGCGAAGAAGAAAATTCCGGCCTCATCAGTTTACTCTTCGCGTTCGCGGGAGTACCTTCGTGAACGCAAAGAAGGACATGCCAGAACACCTGCTGCAGCAAAATACCAGATTTTCCCAAGTCCAAAACATCCTGTGGCCTATCCGAAATTCACCCGAGCCCTCGGGGTTCCAAACCAAACATGCACACAAGTCTAAAAACATCATATGAACTTGCTCGCGTGATCAAATCGCCAAAATAACACCTAGAACTAAGAATTTAGCACCAAATCAAATGAAATTCTCAAGAACACTTTAAAATTTCTATCTTCTCAACTAGATGTCCGAATCACGTCAAATCAACTCCGTTTCTCACCAAATTTCACATACAAGTCTTAAATATCCTCGAACTAGAAATCATCGGACTAGAAATTAGAATCATTTAGTGTATTTGTTCTGAATGTGTCCTTTTAGGCATTGTCCTTTTCCTTTTCAGACCTTTTCACTTACTCTTTTCGTATTAAACTAAAAAAGTCGGTGAATTTCAATATTAGAAATAGCATAGCCACAATCTCTGTTCAACCCCACACATAACTGTTGTTTTCTCTGTCTATAAAAGTCATCTTTTTCTTCAATCATTTACATTTTGATGTGCTATGTTAGAATTGTTTTTATCAGGAATTTGCTAGGTGTTAAAATAGTAAAGTTGTATTCGTGTGATCTATAAGTTATGGATTCAAGCCGTGGAAGCAGAGGTCGATCCAGAATTCGAAGGTTGCTGGTGCCACCATGTTATGCATACAGTATACATGTTAGTAGCTACAAAGACAGATTAGGAATAATGGGTCGGTTCGCTTAGTTTTTGGTTAATTTGAATAGGCCTTTCATTCACAAAACAAATAAGTTCGATTTTAGTTCAAATTTTTAACGCTTAATTTAAACACATTCTAAATAAAAATGCAAAAAAAATAACATTTCATGAAAAAGCGACTCCAATATAAATATTTGCTTAAAGAGTAGCTTAACTACACTATATATTCTTTGTTTGACTAGATTAATTCACTTGTATTGTTCTTTGTTTATTTTTTCATCTTAATTGTTAAGTTATATGACAATTATTTTCAAAGAAAAACCTTCAACATTCAACCTATGATATTCGACTCAAAACGACTATCAATCAAGCCATTTAATTTATTTTCAAAACCCATATTCCAATATATAAATTAATATCATTTCATTAAAAATAAAACAATATATATGCTAATTAAAATCAATTCAAATTACCTATAGAAAATAATTGTTCATAAAGTAAGGTATAATAATAGAAACAAAATGAGGACTGAAAGTTAAAAAAAAATGAAGAAGAGAGACTTAGCAAGTAATAAAAGGAAGAAAGGGAGGGAAAGAGCCGGAGGTGAGGCCCTAGGGCTCAACTGAAAATAAAGAAAATCTTAATAAGTAGAAAAAATGAAAAATCAAAGGAGTTGTTCCAACAAGGAATCGAACTTGCATTCATGAGGCCAAAGAAAGCCTCCAAAGGGAAGGCTGAACCAATGGCACCCACTTCCACTATGTGACTTTTGGGTGCCACTCTATCCATATATACGTTTCTTCATAGAGATATTATGTACATAGTAAGAATTTTCGTGAAGCGAGCGGGTGCCGTGGTACCCCTACCTCATAAGGTAGATCCTCCCCTGCGTGGAAGCAGCCACTAATGCTTGCACCATCGTAAACTGTTTACATCACACCCCTTGAGATGCGGCTGTCACGATATGAAATTCTCACCTTCGGGACTGTGATGGTGTATGACATTTCACTTACTAGGAAAGCCAACATTGAAATAATTTTAACCATTTTTAACAATTCAATTTGATTAACAATAAAGAAACCAAATAACTGGAATAAAATCTAAACTAAAGTGAATAAAACAAAATAATAGCGATATCTAAATACCATCCCAGAACTGGTGTCACAAGTGCACGAGCTTCTAAAATAATACAAATAAGAGTGAATAAAAATAAGGTTGTGTGAAAGAAAGCACACAGCTAAGATAAAGTGGAAGGGGACTTGAGAGCTACGAACGTCGTATAGCTATACCTCAAGTCTCTTTTGATAGCTGAATCCGAGAAAATCTACAGTACGACGCTGGGACCGACTCCAGTATCTGCACAAGAAGTGCAGAGAGCAGTATGAGTACAACCGACCCCATGTACTATATAAATGCCGAGCCTAACCTCAATAATAATAATAATAATAATAATAATAATAATAATAATAATAATAATAATAATAATAATAATAATAATAATAATAATAATAATAATAATAATAATAATAATAATAATAATAATAATAATAATAATAATAATAATAATAATAATAATAATAATAATAATAATAATAATAATAATAATAATAATAATAATAATAATAATAATAATAATAACCGTGATGGCGCCTAACATTTCACTTGCTAGGCAAGCCAACGTTAGAGGATCATTTAAACCAATTCTTATTCCATTCATTAAATAACATCAATTAGCTAAGATGAATTATAGTGAGTGCGGAATAATATAATGAAACTGCATGAATTACCACCACTCGGATTTGGAGTCACAATTCATGAGCATTCTAGAATTCACTACAAGAAATAGTCTGAAAGAAATACAACTGTTTGGATGAAAGAAACAGTAAAACAGAAAGGATAGACGGGGACTTCAAGATCTATGAACGCGGACAGATCTACCTTGAGTCTCCGGATAGCGGTCCAACAGCTAAAATCCCGATCAACCCGAGCCAGTACCAAAATCTGCACAGAAAGTGCAGAGTGAAGTATCAGTATAACCGACCCCATGTACTTGTAAGTGTCCAGCCTAACCTCGACGAAGTAGTGACGAGGCTAAGGCAAGGCACCTACAAACCAACCTGTACAATTTAACAGTATATATACAAATAACAGTAATGAAGAGATAAATAGGACATATCGGGAGGGAAAAACATGCTGGGGGAAATACGAGATAAAGAACTACAACAGAATGATAACTGAAACAACCAATATACTATGAATCAACAGAAACAAAGAATACAGTAAAGGAAAAATGCACGGCATCACCCTTCGTGCTTTTACTCTCACTATGACCATTAAACAATAGAAACGGCACGACATCACCCTTTGTACATTAACTCTCATCTCATGGAACGACATCACCCTTCATGCATTAACACTCACAATATAGCACGACATCACCCTCCGTGCATTAACACTCACAATATAGCACGGCATCACCCTTCGTGCATTAACACTCACAATATGGCACGATATCACCCTTCGTGCATTAACACTCATAATATGGCACGACATCACCCTCCGTGCATTAACACTCACAATATGGCACGACATCACCCTTCGTGCTTTTAACACTCCCCCTTACCATAATGCAATGCATAAATAACAATAGGGAGATAGAATAACAAGTACAAGCCTTACTTTAACATTTGGTTCCACAATATCAATCTCAACTTTGAAATAAATACTCAATTATCAATAGAGAATCAATAATCATGATATGAACGATCAATTTAACAACACTAGTCTAAACACATAACAATTAAGCATAGGAAAGAGACAATATAAGAAAAATGGGAGAATATAGGAAAAACAGGAAAATTGGCGACGCATAAGTACTCGTCACCTCACATATACGCCGCTCACATAAGTTTCACATAGCAAATAATCTGAGGTTCCTAATTCCCTCAAGTCAGGGTAAGACACAACACTTACCTTGCTCCGAA